>NC_140176.1:130332658-130397658 GCF_963971535.1 Notolepis coatsorum
AGAGTCCATTACACAAAATAGACATTTGGTTAATTACATGGATAAAATTGTCTAAACAAAAAAGCTGTTATTGAAAGAGTGTTTCCTTGTAAAAACAGGAACAGCTTTCTTAGTCTGAAGTCATAATAATAACTGATAAATGTGTATAACTGTGCAAGAAGAAGAGGTAAGTGAAATTTTGGATTTTTTAAATTGTTGGAAATTTTTAGAAATTGTTTATGTTTTATGGTAATTATAATCATTTTGATTTTGAAATTTACTGGTTACATAATGAGGGTAGACCCCTCAGAGAAGGGATTGTCGTAAATTAAATTGATCAAAATGACCCGTATAAGCATTACAGGAGGGATCAAAATCATCTAGCGGTTTCTGGAAAAGGCCATAGGAGAATTCAGTCAAAGGCTAACAGTGCAACCTTTCACCCTTCACCTAGTAGCTATAGGAAAAAGCCCGGAGTACCATAAAAATAAGAACAGATCAAATGGCAAACAGATGAAACCTCTTTCCCCACACAACAAAGTGGGATGGAGGGCCCAATACTTAACTTTAAGTCAGGCCTGAAGGCCGGCACCAGAGTTCTGTTTACTTTAGCTAAGCAGTCCAAACAGACCTTTCTGGAATACCCACTGTTAGGTTGAGTGGGTACTATATTTCCATCTGTATGAGGGTCGCATTCAGGGACACTTGGGTAAATCATTCTAAAAGGAAACTAGTTCACATCCCCTCTGTAAGGTCACCTTGTAACGCTGCTTCGCAAGACCCAAATCACTTAGAGGGGAGACCAAGTTAAACAAAATAGAGGTTTAGAACTTAAACTAAGACAAAGTAAGATTAAAACAACTATTACCTTTTCTCCTGATACATTGATTAACTATGGAGTTTATGCATCAAACATTGTACACATGTTTTCACAGAAAAACTGTGACCTCAATTGTCTAATTCTGAATTAGGATTATATAGTCTAGCACAGTCTGGAATGTAACAGTAAAAAGCATTTGGTAAAACTAGAATAATAATACTGTATTTCTCATCTGTTGGAAAGTTGTGTGTGTTATGAATTGAAAAGTGGGGACCCTGATGTAAACATGGACAGAAGGGCTTTCTCTGATCTATATCCCCTTGGCAGAATTGTATGTATTGTGCTGTGCTGTACCCATTCTGCAATCTGTTAGCAAAGTGTTCATTCATTTATTCAATTAAAATTCAATGTTAGTCCGTTTCATTACAAGGAAGAACGAGCCGAAAATAGTCATTTCACTTCCTTATTGGTCAGGGAACCCAGTTCTTTCGTGTTAAGCCAATTAGAGCAGGAACCGGAGTCTCTGTTCTGTGACATCACGGGGCAGAGACTCGACCACTGGGCGGGGTTTGGGTGATTCCTATATTTACCACAGGTTGAGAGACATGGAAAGAACGCACGGAGACCAGCAGACCACGTCGACGCACGGAGAGCATCAGCTTGAGACGACCCCCAAAACCTACGCTGAAAACCTATCCAATCGAGACGTGCTGCAGATGCTTTTAGACAATAGAAAAGTTGGCGAGAACTTTAAGCTGTGTGGATCTTCCAATAAACGACGGCCAGACTGTCTTTGTACCTTTAGCGCCTGGCTCCGACTCCAAATCATTTATGCTTTTTGCAGCTGGTGCTTATTAGTGATGGTCATGGCTATGGCACTAGACAAGCCTTGAAGGGTCGGTTCGCCCTGCCGAGACCCAGAACTGAAGCCTTAAAGAAAACTGTAATGTACAGGGCAATGTCCTACTGGAATAGACTTCCACAATATTTGGTTTCAATTACCAGTAAGGTGGGATTCAAGAGGAGACTACGAGTGGCTGTAATGCAGAAAGAGGTTGATTTTGGTTAGGTCTAATCTGTGTCTAATGAATGGGTTCTTGTGTTGGGTTATGTGATGTTTTGGAATGTGTTTGTCTAGTGGTTATGAGTATTAGAGTATGAGTGTATGGAATGTTGTGCTGTTTTTGAGCACATTTTAGTTTGCTCTGAGATGTCTTTGTTGTTTTATTGATATTTGTTGTTTTATTGATATTTGTTATTGTTGTCTTTGTTGTCTTTGTTGTTTTATTGATATTTGTTGTTTTATTGATATTTGTTTTTGTTCTATATTAGAAAATTTGGCATACATATTTGGTTGTATGTCTGATTTTAATTGGTTTAATGTTCTATAATTGTTTGTATATTTTATTGGTGTTTTATTGATATTTGTTTTGTTTTTATGTTGTTTATTGATTATTCTTGTTTAATTTTATATGTTTGGATCCAGACCCCAGGAAGAATAGTCGCTGCTGAGGCAGTGACTAATGGGGATCTGAAATAAAGAAATAAAGAAATTTACAAGACAATTGAACAGAACGTGTGAGTACAACAGCAGAGATACTATAGAGATCCACTATACGATCCTAAGACTTTAGTAGATAGATTCATTGAAAATACACGTCACTGTCTTTCTTCTAATATCACTGTACATCACTTCTGAATGATTATGAAATGCGCGAGGCAGATTCACTTCTGAATGATTATGAAATGGCGAGGCAGATTCACTTCTGAATGATTATGAAATGCGCGAGGCAGTCACTGTACATCACTTCTGAATGATTATGAAATGCGCGAGGCAGATTCACTCGTCACTGTACATCACTTCTGAAGTATAAACAAACTAGCTGACTGAACTAGAAAGCGTAACGTTATTATGTTATTTCGCGTTTTTAACAACCAACTACCAGATTCAGTCGTCACTGTACATCACTTCTGAAGTATAAACAAACTATACTGCTGTGACGATTTTGAATATCTTAACATGTATTTAGAGCACCTGGGGGAGCCTCATGGTGGTCAATTACTACGGAAATGTTGTGTCTTACTAATAATAACTAATTCCGCGGTCAATATAAGTCTCTGTGATACTTTCTGAATATGATTTGGGAATGGGCAGGGTTATATTAGAAGAAAGACAGTGTAAACAATATAATTAACTATATTATGTGGATCACTACCCACTTTCAAAACCTCTCTCAAGGGACACCTACGGGAGACTGCAATTCAACACTGGCCCCTGTAAATATCCTAACCCAACCCCCTCCAATGTACAGTCATTTACCTAGTATGGTTTTGTCAATAGTCCAATGTACAATTTTGGTTGTTTGTACAGTGTCCCCCCCCCCCCCCTCAATGTACAGTTTTACTTGTTTATACAGTGTGCCCCCCCCCCCAACCACCTCCAATGTAAATTACCCAGTATGGTTGTCAATATCCCAATGTACCCAACCCCCCCCCACCCAACCTCCTCCAATGTACAGTTTCTACGTCAAATGTATATACTCCCTTTTCTTGACTCCTTCTGTATCACAAACAGTACTGTATTTGCAAATCTGGTATGTCATAAATGTATAGATGTAGCAGTACTGACTATCTGTATGTCATGTATGTCATATATGTCCTGATGAATTGAAAATGGGGGACCCTGATGTAAACAAGACGAAAGTCTTTCTCTGGTCTGCATCCCCTTAACAATTGTGTGTATTGAGCTGTACTGTATTGTACCCATTCTGCAATCTGTTAATAAAGTTTTCAATCAATCAATCAATCAAACTCTGAATATAATAATGACGAAAAATAAACAGGATACACAACACAACAAGGTGCACTACCCTACCCTGTTTATTTTTCGTCATTATTATATTCAGAGTTAATTATATTGTTTACACTGTCTTTCTTCTAATATAACCCTGCCCATTCCCAAATCATATTCAGAAAGTATCACAGAGACTTATATTGACCGCGGAATTAGTTATTATTAGTAAGACACAACATTTCCGTAGTAATTGACCACCAGACTCTTTCTCTTAAGGCATTAACTGGGTTAATTAATATAAATGTTATATTATAACTGTCTAGTTACACATTGGTTCCGAAACATGTATGTTCCAGGCTGCAATTTTGAATCTGAGAGAGCTCTGGTCAGCGAAGCCGTCGCCGTTCGCGAATCGCGACCTCCATGTTTTGGGGCTATTCATCAGAAAACTGGGATCCCGATTCGGCTCCCATCCGTCGGGCAAGAACTGGCGGTTTTCAGCCTCTCTCTCTGGAGCTTAACGGAGTTTCGAGTTTGGGATTCACCGTGTTGAATGGGGCGTCTGAACTAAGCGAGGACCTCATGCGCATGCGCGGCGAAGAATGCGGAAGCGCCCTTGCACTCTTCCGCTGTCATTAAGCAACACGCGTCTGGAAGTATGGGAGGGGGCTAGAGTGGGGCTATAGAGGGACCCGCCTCTATATAAAGTGTTGTATCACCGTGACTTTCGAACGGTCTGTTCAGTTGTCAGTGTGAAAATGACTAAAATCAACAAACAACATTCTCGAGATGTGCGTCAGTTACGATCCCAGGGCATATCTACGAGACGCATTAGGCAACATCTTGCATCGTTAGGAATCTGCGTTACTCCGGGCACTATTGAATGGCATTACAAACTGAAAATACAACGACGCCGTGCTCCACGTAAACTGTCTGAGTGAGTACAGAATGAATGAATGAATGAAAACTTTATTTAACAGATTAGCAGGTCTGTGTTGTGCGTTACGAGAGAGTATTAACCTGCAAAACCCATATTGAGCTGGAATTAAGTTGAAATGCATTTTTACTTAACTTTACAGCATTATTCAAACGTGATAGGAAGTTTCACATTCTTGTACAAAATAAATATACTGTCTCATAAATATACTCTTACAATATATATATTTTAACCCCCCTCTCAGTTAATTAATTTCCACTTTCTTTCTCTTCCCTTTCCATAGCAATGTCCTGGTCGCCATTGACAACTTGACAAAGGCCCGCAATTGCATGGTTGCAAGGCAAATCCAGAAGTGCATCGAAGACGATTTGGGTATTCATCTCAGCCTGACTGCTATCCGTAGAGCACGTAGGGGCCTCGGCTGGAAATATCTATCTATCTATCTATCTATCTATCTATCTATCTATCTATCTATCTATCTATCTATCTATCTATCTATCTATCTATCTATCTATCTATCTATCTATCTATCTATCTATCTATCTATCTATCTATCTATCTATCTATCTATCTATCTATCTATCTATCTATCTATCTATCTATCTATCTATCTATCTATCTATCTATCTATCTATCTATCTATCTATCTATCTATCTATCTATCTATCTATCTATCTATCTATCTATCTATCTATCTATCTATCTATCTATCTATCTATCTATCTATCTATCTATCTATCTATCTATCTATCTATCTATCTATCTATCTATCTATCTATCTATCTATCTATCTATCTATCTATCTATCTATCTATCTATCTATCTATCTATCTGTCTGTCTGTCTGTCTGTCTGTCTGTCTGTCTGTCTGTCTGTCTGTCTGTCTGTCTGTCTGTCTGTCTGTCTGTCTGTCTGTCTGTCTGTCTGTCTGTCTGTCTGTCTGTCTGTCTGTCTGTCTGTCTGTCTGTCTGTCTGTCTGTCTGTCTGTCTGTCTGTCTGTCTGTCTGTCTGTCTGTCTGTCTGTCTGTCTGTCTGTCTGTCTGTCTGTCTGTCTGTCTGTCTGTCTGTCTGTCTGTCTGTCTGTCTGTCTGTCTGTCTGTCTGTCTGTCTGTCTGTCTGTCTGTCTGTCTGTCTGTCTGTCTGTCTGTCTGTCTGTCTGTCTGTCTGTCTGTCTGTCTGTCTGTCTGTCTGTCTGTCTGTCTGTCTGTCTGTCTGTCTGTCTGTCTGTCTGTCTGTCTGTCTGTCTGTCTGTCTGTCTGTCTGTCTGTCTGTCTGTCTGTCTGTCTGTCTGTCTGTCTGTCTGTCTGTCTGTCTGTCTGTCTGTCTGTCTGTCTGTCTGTCTGTCTGTCTGTCTGTCTGTCTGTCTGTCTGTCTGTCTGTCTGTCTGTCTGTCTGTCTGTCTGTCTGTCTGTCTGTCTGTCTGTCTGTCTGTCTGTCTGTCTGTCTGTCTGTCTGTCTGTCTGTCTGTCTGTCTGTCTGTCTGTCTGTCTGTCTGTCTGTCTGTCTGTCTGTCTGTCTGTCTGTCTGTCTGTCTGTCTGTCTGTCTGTCTGTCTGTCTGTCTGTCTGTCTGTCTGTCTGTCTGTCTGTCTGTCTGTCTGTCTGTCTGTCTGTCTGTCTGTCTGTCTGTCTGTCTGTCTGTCTGTCTGTCTGTCTGTCTGTCTGTCTGTCTGTCTGTCTGTCTGTCTGTCTGTCTGTCTGTCTGTCTGTCTGTCTGTCTGTCTGTCTGTCTGTCTGTCTGTCTGTCTGTCTGTCTGTCTGTCTGTCTGTCTGTCTGTCTGTCTGTCTGTCTGTCTGTCTGTCTGTCTGTCTGTCTGTCTGTCTGTCTGTCTGTCTGTCTGTCTGTCTGTCTGTCTGTCTGTCTGTCTGTCTGTCTGTCTGTCTGTCTGTCTGTCTGTCTGTCTGTCTGTCTGTCTGTCTGTCTGTCTGTCTGTCTGTCTGTCTGTCTGTCTGTCTGTCTGTCTGTCTGTCTGTCTGTCTGTCTGTCTGTCTGTCTGTCTGTCTGTCTGTCTGTCTGTCTGTCTGTCTGTCTGTCTGTCTGTCTGTCTGTCTGTCTGTCTGTCTGTCTGTCTGTCTGTCTGTCTGTCTGTCTGTCTGTCTGTCTGTCTGTCTGTCTGTCTGTCTGTCTGTCTGTCTGTCTGTCTGTCTGTCTGTCTGTCTGTCTGTCTGTCTGTCTGTCTGTCTGTCTGTCTGTCTGTCTGTCTGTCTGTCTGTCTGTCTGTCTGTCTGTCTGTCTGTCTGTCTGTCTGTCTGTCTGTCTGTCTGTCTGTCTGTCTGTCTGTCTGTCTGT
Organism: Notolepis coatsorum; assembly: GCF_963971535.1. NCBI lineage: Eukaryota > Metazoa > Chordata > Actinopteri > Aulopiformes > Paralepididae > Notolepis > Notolepis coatsorum. Next base: position 130,339,476 of record NC_140176.1, read on the forward strand.
CTGTCTGTCTGTCTGTCTGTCTGTCTGTCTGTCTGTCTGTCTGTCTGTCTGTCTGTCTGTCTGTCTGTCTGTCTGTCTGTCTGTCTGTCTGTCTGTCTGTCTGTCTGTCTGTCTGTCTGTCTGTCTGTCTGTCTGTCTGTCTGTCTGTCTGTCTATCTATCTATCTATCTATCTATCTATCTATCTATCTATCTATCTATCTATCTATCTATCTATCTATCTATCTATCTATCTATCTATCTATCTATCTATCTATCTATCTATCTATCTATCTATCTATCTATCTATCTATCTATCTATCTATCTATCTATCTATCTATCTATCTATGAGCCGTACTGTATTGTACCCATTCTGCAATCTGTTAAATAAAGTTTTCATTCATTCATCTACAGGCGCACCAGTGGATCGATACATGTGAAACGTGGCATGACGTCATATTTACAGATGAGAGCACTGTCGCACTCGAACACTTTGCAAGACAAAGCTTTACGAAAAAAGGCTACCGTCAAGGTAAACCGGCACCTAAGCATCCATTAAAAGTGCATGTTTGGGGCGCGATGTCCAAGCTCGGTCCAGGCCCGCTTGTTATTTTCAATGGAATAATGGACCGTGTCTTTTTTGAAGAATCGATCATCAAAGCAGCCGCCGGTCCGTACATACGAGCTACTTTTGGGAAGAGCCATCGTTTCTTCCAGGATAACGACCCGAAACACAGCGCTGCCAGAGTTTGCATTGCAGCAGAGGGAATCAATTGGGTCAAAACCCCGGCTGAGTCTCCCGATTTGAACCCCATTGAAATTGTGTGGCACCTGATGAAAGACTATATTCGCAGAGAGGCGAAACCTTTCACGAAAGATGCTTTAGTAGCGGCCATAAGGTTTTACTGGCGCAATAAACTAACAGTGGATGTATGTAACAATCTCATAGCTGGCTTGGCAAAAGTGTTGCCACTAGTCATAGCAAATAATGGAGGTCAAAGTGGTAAATAAGCCAGTTAACGTGTAACCTTGTATCTTGTAATTTGTGTGTGTGTGTTTTAATACAATTCTGAACTCTTGACTTGACTGACAACTGCTGTTACTGTACTGAACAATCTTATAGTAACAAAACAATACACAAATTGAACATAGTTTTGAACGTTTTATTACAATAGTATTTACATTTTCTGATGACACTGCCATTTTAGCTCTAATTAAGAATGACAGTGACCTAGCTGACTATTATTTGGAAATCCAGAGGTTTGTGGGAGATGGTGTTTGACCCCAGAGGTGTTGGGGACCACAGGCCTGTGGTCATCCACACACAGTCCATCTCACAGGTCTCTTCATATAAATATCTTGGGATTTTTGTCGATAACACACTAACCTGGAACACCCATGTAGATAGGATTTTATAGTATGTCTGCACTTTATGTGCTCATTTCATCATTCATCAGTTTTGTGTCAGTCTTGTTTATCTGATCTTATTTCTGAAGATGCATTTCCATTGGCTAATGGTTGAGATATAAGTCACTTGTTACTTGATATTACTGTAAATCATTTGACATCTATTGCTGACTGTTCATACATTTGTTACAATAAAGATGCAAATAATTGTTATCTCTTGTCCAATCAGAATAAATTTTTTTACGTCATGATATGATTTCAGGCTGCCAATACATTTGGAAAAACCTGGAGTGCGTGCCTGGACATTGTTTCCCTATTTTTATGTGTGGTACAATACACCATTCCCATCAGAACACTTGAATAACAGAAGAGACAGTTTTGTATGTAACGTTGTGTTTAATAATAACAAAACACACCAATAAAAATTGCATAAATAGCAGCATTAACAACAATATAATCTCTCATTTACATAACATAACTCGCTGTGGCAGAGGCTGGTGTTGTGCTTGTCGTCTTTCCTGTGACAAAATGGCATCCAAGGTAATACAAAAAGTCAACCAATGAACTAGATTCTTGTACCGGATCTCCTCTCTGGTAAACAAGAATACCCTGAAGACTCTGGCAGGAGCACTCATTCAAGGGTACTACGACTATGCTTGCACCTCATGGTACCAAAGCACCTCAAAGGTGCTAAAAACAAGATTACAAACATCACAAAACAAACTGGTCAAACTTCTACTTGACCTTACCCCTAGAACCCACCTCACCCCTGCCCACTTTGACAACCTAGGATGGCTTAGAGTAGACGACAGAGTACAGCATTTATATAGAGCTTTTATCCAAAGTGCTTTACAACTTAATGTACATTAAACTTAAAAACAAGTTTTCATTCAGTCTGTCTCGTCTCTCCCTCCATCGGGGGGGGGTAGTAGAGTGTAGAGTGGAGGTAGTGGGGTGGGGGTAGTAGAGTGACTATACTGTGTATGTACTGTAGGTGTGACATGGAATGCGGCCCCCACACACACAAACACACACACACACAAACACACCATTGAAATGCTAATTGTTGGGGCATTTCCATTCCCCCCAAGGTTGAGAAGAAACCACAGTACGGGGAGATTGATTGATTGATTGAACATTTTATTAACAGATTGCAGAATGGGTACAGTACAGTACAGCTCAATACATACAATTGTTAAGGGGATGCAGACCAGAGAAAGACTTTCGTCTTGTTTACATCAGGGTCCCCCATTTTCAATTCATCATAACATATATGACATACATGACATACAGATAGACAGTACTGCTACATCTATGACATACCAGATTTGCAAATACAGTACTGTTTGTGATACGAAAAGAGTCCAGAAAAGAGAGTATATACATTTGACATAGAAACTGTACATTGGAGGATGTTGGGGGGGGAGGTTGGGTAGGAAGAGTGGGTGGGGGACACTGTACAACTGAACAAGCAAAACTGTACATTGGAATATTGACTCCCTCCCAGCAGAACTCCGCACCGCCCCAACTCTGGACTAATTTAAAAAACTGCTCAAAACCCACCTCTTCAACTTGGCCTTCAACCCCTAACTTTCTCACTTTATATGTATATGTTGTGTCTGTCCACTATGTTTGTTAATTTGTCATCCCCCCCCCCCCCCCTATGTAAAGCGACCTTGGGTCCTCTGAAAGGCGCTATATAAAACGAAGTTATTATTATTATTATTATACTTGGTCATTTACTGTACATTGGGGGGGGTTGTGTTAGGACATTTACAGGGGCCAGTTTAGAATTGCAGTCTCCCGTAGGTGTTTTTTGAGAGTGTTTTTGAAAGTGGGAAGTATTTTGACATGTACATGGGTACTTTGGTCGTGTAGTGTATCTTGTAGACCAGGCCCATTGCATTTTGTAATGTACAAACCCTACAAATGTCCTAACCTAGTTGTACAGTAAATTACCAAGTAAGGCTTTGTCAGTATTCCAATGTACAGTGTAAAATGTGTGTGTGTCCCCTACCCAACCAAATGTATATACACTCCTTTTCTGGACACTTTTGTATCACAAACAGTACTGTATTTGCAAATCTGATATGTCATAAATGTATAGATGTAGCAGTACTGTCTATCTGTATGTCATGTATGTCATATATGTTATGATGAATTGAAAATGGGGGACCCTGATGTAAACAAGACGAAAGTCTTTCTCTGGTCTGCATCCCCTTAACAATTGTATGTATTGAGCTGTACTGTAATGTACCCATTCTGCAATCTGTTAATAAACTTTTCAATCAATCAATCAAGTATTGATTATTTTTTTATATCACGTTAACAATCAAATGGCTAGCAAGCTCACCTGTGACATACTGTACAGTGCAAAATACTTTCGTCTTGTTTACATCAGGGTCCCCCATTTTCAATTCATAATGACATACATGACATACAGGTATACAGTACTGCTACTGTACATCTATACATTTATGACATATCAGTTTTGCAAATACAGTACTGTTTGTGATACAAAGTAGTAGTAGATAGTAGACGATAGTAGACGATATGCAAAGGAACCTGACGCATCGCTACTGTACAGTAACTCCGCCATCACAACCATTGAACTATTATAACTCTGTTACACCTATACACGGCTGGCCCATAGTAGGTAGTAATAGATAGTAATACATACTGTACTGTAGTCAGAAATAAACGTTACCAAAATAATAACGTTTAGGCAAATCACAGACGCGGATACTACCACGTCTCTCTGTTGTGCCACGCAATAGGTTGAATCGTAGTGAGATAAGTTCGAGGTGTTTCATGTTTCATAATACGAATTTCATAATATATTATAGCTTACTTGAATGAACAATCTCCCTCCCCACTTTACCAGCATATTTTAAATTCACAATAAAGTCTCTCTGTCTCGCGCAGTCCCAACGTTGACAGTGGCTCGTGTTATTGACACAAAGGCAGTGTTGAATGAGGAAGTCAATAATCAATAGACCGCCGCGCCAGGCGACTTTGCGCCTCCTGGCGGCATAAAACAGAACAGCAGCCTGGGTTCACAATTAATTAAAACGACGTGATATAACCGTGCGCGAGTCGCGGCAAAGCGCCCAGGAATACTAAAAGCTTCATCTGTAGGTTATCTAACTATTGCGCTGGTGCAACTAGAAACACTGGCCTGGCCTGCTTCTAAGTTCAGTAGCCTGACAGCAAAAAAAAAAAAAAAAAAAAAATCATCATCTGGCGACCGCCCAGCACCCCCTGCCGTTTTATAGTTCCAACGTGCCTGGTTACAGGTTGAAAAAACCCTCAGCTCAGAACTCAGCAGAATCTGCACCTGGCTCGCTGATAACAAACTATCATTACACATGGGTAAAACAGAGTCCATTCTCTTCGGATCAAATAACAAACTCAGCAAGACCGACGGCTTCTCAGTTACAGTGGATGACAATATTGTCACAAGGAAAGATGAAATTACATACCTAGGTTCCATCCTAGAGGCAAATCTTTCCTGTGACAAAATGGCATCCAAGGTAATAAAAAAAGTCAACCAACGAACTCGATTCTTGTACCGGATCTCCTCTCTGGTAAACAAGAATACCCTGAAGACTCTGGCAGGAGCACTCATTCAAGGGTACTACGACTATGCTTGCACCTCATGGTACCAAAGCACCTCAAAGGCGCTAAAAACAAAATTACAAACATCTCAAAACAAACTGGTCAGACTACTGCTTGACCTTACTCCTAGAACCCACCTCACCCCTGCCCACTTTGACAACCTAGGATGGCTTAGAGTAGACAACAGAGTACAGCAACTTGCAATGGGCATGGTCTACAAGATACACTACACGACCAAGGTACCCATGTACATGTCAAAATACTTCCCAAAGGTCAGTGAATACCACGATCACAACACCAGAGGGAGCTCCACAAATCACGGTAAACCAAGATTTGGCTCAAATAAGGGACTAAACACGTTTCGCAATTATGCCACATCAATGTGGAACGCCCTACCCAAAGCTGTAAAGGAATGTGAATCACTACCCACTTTCAAAACCACTCTCAAAGAACACCTACGGGAGACTGCAATTCGAAACTGGCCCCTGTAAATGTCCTAACTCAACCCCCTCCAATGTACAGTAAATTACCAAGTATGGTTTCATCAATATTCCAATGTACAGTTTTGCTTGTACAGTTGTACAGTGTCCCGCACCCACCCCTCCTACCCAACCCCCCCACCCCACCCACCCAACCACCTCCAATGTACAGTCCCCCCCCCCTCATTATGTGAGATAAGGAGGGGCTAGGTTATGGAGGGCCTTGAAAGTGAGTAGTGATTTGATTTGATTTGATTTGATATTTTTTGTATGTATGCCCAGCCCATATGGGCTTACAAGACACATAACAATAAGTATATAATAATATACTTTACCAATTACTTAACAAATGACATAGACCAAGATGGCCATAAAAAAATACAAGAAAATACAATAAAACGTAATATAACACAAGCTGTACTCAATGTAAATAAACAGAAAAACAAGGTGAATTCAAATACAATTATATAGGATACAGTGTGTTTTGTCTCAAGTGCCATGCCTTCTCCAAAAATCCTGCAAAACCGAAGATGTCCTCCACAAAAAAACAACTCAACATACAACTCTCAGACTGCCAAAAAAATTCCGGATTTACAATTTGAATTTTCTCAAATAAAGCCCTCCTCAAGGCGCTGTACAAAGGGCAATAAAAAACAAAATGATATTCATCCTCCACCACTCCCAGATCACACAGAACACACAACCACTCCTCCTCAGGTTTACCCTGGAATCTACCCACTTCCACCGCCAATGGCAGGGTGCCTCAACTGGGCACACAGAGACCTCCGTCTTCTCTTTAAGTTTAACATTACATAAGGTTCAGTAAAATACTAATTTTTTATTGCAACATATTTTCTAAGTTTAGGTTTTTTCCAAATCTCCACCTTTCACTTATCCTGATGGATTGTTGATAATTTTGTTTTAATTATGTGAACCTTACACTGCAAATTGTTCATAAAAAAAATCATACTCAAGTCAGTAGAAGAAAAAATCATGGACATCTCTCTTGACCAGGGATGACCGTGTGCTCTGTCCCAATTAAAAATCTTTTTAGTCACCCTGCCATTTGGCAGCTGGACCAGGCGGTTCCATAACCTCACCATTTCACCCTTTTGCTTGACCAAGCAAGAGTCCCACCCCATGTCCCCTTCTATAGCCCCTTTTGGTGTGTATTTATGGACTCCTAAAAAGTATCTTATGGCCCGGTTCTGGATCGCATTACATTCAGGTGCATCATCAAAACCCCATACTCCAGCAGCATAAAATAAAACAGAACCCACCATTGAATCAAATAATTGTGTAAATGTTGAAAACCCAAGGTCAGTGCACACTTTCATTTTACTCAACACGCCCCCTAGCGCCCTTCCTGCTGACTCAGACATTATTTTCCTTCCTTCTATGAAGCACATGTACTCATTAAAGGTGAAACCAAGATATTTATAAGAATGTGTGTAAATCAGGGGCGTTGGTCCAAATTGAAACTTATGGCTACTCTGCTGTTCGTGTTTTTTCCTGAAGTGCATAATCTGTGTTTTTTCACTGTTAATCGCAAGTCTCCATTTCATGCACCAAGAACTCATAATATTCAACATGTTTTGTAAATTTGCTTCATTTTCTGCAAACAAAACAATATCATCAGCGTACAATAAAATACGTAGGATTATATTATCTATTGGAATACCAAGATTGGCTTGCTTGATTTCTTGCACCAGGTCATTAACATAAAGGGCGAATAAAGTAGGAGAAAGCACATCTCCCTGTTTTACACCGAATGGGGTGGGGAACCAGCCGGGCCTAACATCATTCAGCTGCAGACAGGCAGATGGGGCCTTATACAGGCTTTTGATAGCCTTATAAAATAGACCATCAATACCAGAACAGATTAATTTATAGTCCAAAAGCTCTCTATTAATCCAGTCAAAGGCTTTTTTAAAGTCAACAAAACAAACAAATGTATTCTTGCCCTCGTCCAATCTGGCTCTCACCACCGATGATAAAACAAAAACATGATCAATACAAGCTCTCTTAGCCCTAAACCCATTCTGCTCATCCACCAACATTTCATTATATTTTAAGTATTTATTTAATCTATTATTAAGAACACTTGAGTATAATTTATAAACTGTACTGATCAAACTAATACCTCTGTAATTTAGTGGGACTCTAGGGTCAGCTTTTGCAGATTTGGGGATGGGCTTAATAATGGACTTGTTCCATATCGAGGGGATGGTGCCTGTGTTAAAACAAGTTTGATATAAACAGTGTAATACATTCAGCATATACGTTCGACAACTCCTCAATACCCATAGCTTTCTTCAGTTTCGCTCTGTCCACTACACTCTGTACCTCGTCTAACGTAATGTCACTATTTAATAATTCACAACCTGTAGGGCTATTGCTCATCCCAAGTTCGGCCTCACATTTTAATTTACATATTTCTGTCAGGAAACCATCATCAAATAAAGGGTGACTACTACAAGCATACAGACTAGTCGGTTTCCCACTTTTTCAGAATCTGCTCAGTTTCAAAACATGATTCACCGTTATCCAATACAATCTCCATTGGGACTGTCTGGTTTTTTTTGGGGCCTAGTTTATTTATTTCTTTCCAGAATTGCTGGGGATTACTGACTTGTAGTTGTTCTATATGGAGAGCTTGTCCTCTCTTGAAACGTCGTTTGAAAAATCTGAGTTTCTTATCAAATTTAGTTTGACAAGCTTTAAATTCATTCAGTAAGTCTTTTCTCACACACTGTTCCTTGCATTTTAGAAAAGATTTTTCGGCTGCCCTTGAATTAAGCCATAGCCCATTTAATTCATTGTTCCAATAAGGTTGTTTGGTCTTAAAATACTTTTTGGGCGAACCGCCTTTCTTTATAGCACATTGTCGACCAATTTCTTTATGCAGAAAACTACATAAGTTATTGTAACAGAGATCAATATTCTCCTGGTTTTTCGGACCGTTATTCAAGAGCTCCATGCCATCTAGTAGAGCCCCCCGGCAAATCTCAGAGGAAAGAAAATTAGCTGGCAGGTGTCTATTACATGGTTTGATTTGCTGCGGGGGTTCAACTGAATACTTTGTAATCAGTGCGGGACTTGACAGGCAGCCAGTGGAGTTGGTGGAGAACTGGAGTGATGTGGTTGGTGGAGAACAGGAGTGATGTGGTTGGTGGAGAACAGGAGTGATGTGGTTGGTGGAGAACAGGAGTGATGTGGTTGGTGGAGAACAGGAGTGATGTGGTTGGTGGAGAACAGGAGCGATGTGGTTGGTGGAGAACAGGAGTGATGTGGTTGGTGGAGAACAGGAGTGATGTGGTTGGTGGAGAACAGGAGTGCTGTGGTTGGTGGAGAACTGGAGTGATGTGGTTGGTGGAGAACAGGAGTGATATGGTTGGTGGAGAACAGGAGCGATGTGGTTGGTGGAGAACAGGAGTGATGTGGTTGGTGGAGAACAGGAGTGATGTGGTTGGTGGAGAACAGGAGTGATGTGGTTGGTGGAGAACAGGAGTGATGTGGTTGGTGGAGAACAGGAGCGCTGTGGTTGGTGGAGAACAGGAGTGATGTGGTTGGTGGAGAACAGGAGCGATGTGGTTGGTGGAGAACAGGAGTGATGTGGTTGGTGGAGAACAGGAGTGATGTGGTTGGTGGAGAACAGGAGCGATGTGGTTGGTGGAGAACAGGAGTGCTGTGGTTGGTGGAGAACAGGAGTGATGTGGTTGGTGGAGAACAGGAGCGATGTGGTTGGTGGAGAACAGGAGTGATGTGGTTGGTGGAGGGAGTTCTGGTGATGATGCGGGCGTCTGAGTTCTGGACCTGTTGGAGTTTATGGAGGTACTTGTGTGGGAGACCAATGAGGAGGGAGTTACAGTAATCCAGGTGGGATGTGAGCAGGGCATGAACAAGAGTAGCGGTGCTGGTGGGTGTAAGTGAGGGACGGAGACGATTGATGTTGCGTAGGTGGAAGTAAGCAGACCGTGTGATGTTATTAATGTGGGATTTGAATGACAGTGTGCTATCGAGGATGACACCCAAACTCTTAACCTGAGGGGAAGGGAAGACTGTAGAGTTGTTAATGGTGAGGGGAAAACTGTGGGATTTGGCTATGGTGGATTTGGAACCAATGAGGAGTACCTCGGTTTTATCACTGTTTAGTTTTAGGTAGTTGAGTGTGAACCATACAATTATTTCCTTTAAGCATTCAGTAAGGGAGGTGGTGGGGAGTGCAGAGTCAGGTTTGGTATCAGGTAATTATACCCATATAACCTTTGTACATTTATATAACATAATATACAGTGGCGACTGGTCATTAAGGGCAGAGCCCCACCTAGTGTCAGGGTAGCTAACAGGGGAGCTAACGAGGCTAACAGGGGAGCTAACAGGGGAGTCAACAGGGGAACTAACAGGGGAACTAACAAGGGCAAACTCACATACACTGTCTGTGCTGGCTGGGGTCGTCGACGGGTCGGGTCGTACTGTTATGGTTTGTAACCGACCCCAATCGCACAACACAAGACAGGTATGAGAGTAAGCCAAAACAGGGCATTTATTCATTACATAACAAAAAGCGGCACTGTCCCTTTAAGGGAGAACACAAAAACACTGGAGTCAAAGAAAATAGGGAAAATGCGGCACTGTGCCTTTAAGAGGCGAACAGGCTAAGGGACTAAGGATAAGGGACAGGGCCAGGGCAAAATGTCAAGGACCAGGACCAGGGGCACTGGAGAGGGGGACAGGGACAGAGGCCCGGAGAGGCGGGCTGGAGACAGGGACAGAGAACAGGGTTAAGGCCTTGGACAGGGCGAGGGCCAGAGCTGCTTACAGGGAAGACAGGGTTCCGACGGCGGAGGCCTGGCACAGGAACAGGGGCCCGACGGCGGAGGCCTGGCACGGGGCCAGGGGCCCGACGGCGGAGGCTTGGCACGGAGATCCTCCTCGGAAGCTGCAGACGGGCAGCGCAGAACACCGGGGTCCCAGGGGACCGGGGCGAAGAGACGCATCCTCCCGTGGAAATAGGAAGCGATGCGCGCCGGCTTGACGTCTGGAGTGGGAACACTACTCCAGGCCTGGCACGGAGATCCTCCTCGGAAGCTGCAGACGGGCAGCGCAGAACACCGGGGTCCCAGGGGACGGCAGTAGATTGTAGTAACAAGAACGACCCGACCAGGACTGGAGGGAGGTCCAGGTATTTAAAGCCCTCTGGGGCGCTAATCATAAACTATGACAGCTGCGAAAGGTAGTCCAAGGGTGGGGGCTGGTGAAGAGTAGAGGAGAGTAAATCATTGCAAGGGTGGGGGCTGGTGAAGGAGAGTAGACAGGGAAAGTCCAAAGGTGGGGGCTGGTGAGGTGAGGAGACGGGGAATAAAGGTCCAGGGAACAGGCGAATCCTCACACTATTTTACTATTTCTTACACTATTTGGGCACTTTTACACAATTCCTGTGAGTCTATGGAACACCTCTGTAATATATATTTTTTTTTATTCATTGTTTTTTATTTCTAATCAAGTCCTCAAAAACAGCATTTTTCTACCTCAAGATCTCGAGCCGTTTTGAGCCTGGGCTGCAGGTCCGGTCCAGCCACTGTGTGCAGCTCATCTTCTATCTCAACATTAACATGAGCCTGGGCTGCAGGTCCGGTCCAGCCACTGTGTGCAGCTCATCTTGTACCTGATGCCACACAGCCACATTAACATGCAGCGGTGTCTTTCTGACATCACAAATCATCACATTTTCAAATGACTCAGTTCAGTGAGGGTGAATATTGTGAGAGGAGAATTGGAAGAATGCGCCAATATGAGAATTAGAGACATAGATCATATTAATATAAGTTCACATAGCTAGGAAACAATGCTAAACACTCAAAAAGGCCATTTATAAGATAGTTCCCCTTTAATGTGGGATTTGAATGACAGTGTGCTATCGAGGATGACACCCAAACTCTTAACCTGAGGGGAGGAGAGACTGTACAGTTGTTAATGGTGAGGGGAAAACTGTCGGATTTGGCTATGGTGGATTTGGAACCAATGAGGAGTACCTCGGTTTTATCACTGTTTAGTTTTAGGTAGTTGAGTGTGAACCATACAATTATTTCCTTTAAGCATTCAGTAAGGGAGGTGGTGGGGAGTGCAGAGTCAGGTTTGGTATCAGGTAATTATACCCATATAACCTTTGTATATTTATATAACATAATATACAGTGGCGACTGGTCATTAGGGGCAGAGCCCCACCTAGTGTCACCAAAAATAACTGCAGACAAATGTTATTCATTGTTAAAGATTTGCCTATTATTTGCTCAAATGTATTATGTATCAATGTTACTAAATTGCATATACATTTTATTAGTATTTTAGTTCATGTCATCTCTCTGTTAGGGTTTGTGGCGAGGGGAGGTGATAGAACCCAAATGCTGGACAATGGTAATGAGAGAGAAGGCAGAGTCGACGGAGTAGGTGCAATGAAAGGCCTTTACTGCGCAGTAGAATACAAAGGTACACGTTACAGGGGTACAAAACAAAACCGAACTGTAAGCACGAAAGAAAACCTCAGCCAAGCTGGAAAACGTGGACTAGAAAATAGAGGAACGGACTCACGAGGAAATACAGGAATACAAGGCTTTCACGAGGGGAACACAAGGTAGGCAGAACAGCAGGGAAAGGTGCTGGGGTGAACAACAAAACAATGGTGCGACACTGGTAGACAGGGAGCAGCATGAATATATAGAGGACTAATTTGACAGACAAGAAACAGCTGGGGCTGACAGGCTAGGACACATGAATAATAATACAACACTGGGAATACAGGACTAGACTAGAACATAAGAATATCAATACAAACACTGAGAACACAGGACTGATAGCAGATACACAGGGAGCATGATAGAAATGATAGACAACAGACTTGACAGAATAGGTAAATAAAGACCCATACAAAGGGTGGCGGCCTGTAGTACCTGTAGTACCGCGAACAGACCGCCAGAGGGCGGCAGATGAGTGTCTATGTTAGAGAGCGTTCCTGAGTCCAAAGGGCAGATTATGACACTCTCTGCCTTGCTGTTTCAGATTGCGTTCTTCTCCCGATCGTTAGGTCTCAAACAGCACGAATGGGGCTAGCCCCTCTCATCAATGCAGTGTGTACGGTACGTGGGAAAATCCAAGTGCGCATGCTCAGGGTGTTTTCTCATTCACATCAATTTGCCTATTTGGTGTAGTCTGAAGTAATATCAGGCTACATCAGGGGGGCTTTTTATAATGCTGATTGCATTATAACGATATCCAGTGGTTTGGATGTTGTATCTCTTCCTCTCACTACCAGTCAAGGTCCCCGACTCCCAATTCACAGCATGGGACAAACAGATCTCTAGGTTCATATGGGCAGGGGGCAGACCTAGGGTGAAATTCAAAACATTGCAAATTGAAAAAGAGGGAGGAGGCCTGACACTACCTAATCTAAAGGAATACTACTATGCAGCCCAGCTGAGATATGCCGTTTACTGGTGCTCAAGAGCATACAGGGCCAGGTGGAAGGACATAGAGACACACCTAGGACGTGTCCAACCTCAGGCCAGATTGGGGGGGAAAGAACACACAACAAAACAGGGAAATAATTCAATAGTGGACCACACACTGATGGTTTGGAATGAGGTGGTCAGGAAATACAAATCAAAAGAAGACAGTAGACTTCTGATTTGGCCTTCCCAGACCTCAGGCTTTAGCCCGGGAACACTGGACGCCACTTTTGATGGGTGGAGAGATAGAGGTATAACAGCCATATGTACACTTTTAGAGAACCATAACTTCATGTCTTTTGAGCAATTTAAGAGAAAATTTGACTTGGGAAATGACAATTTGTTTAGATATCTACAGCTGCGTCACTTCTACAATACAGAAGTCAAGAACAGGATATCAGTAGGTGGTAACGGGGTGGTGGGAATGATGGAGATGGCGTATACGCAAACTCCAGTGAAAATAGTATCGGAAATGTACAAAAGTTTACAAGCTCGCAACAACTGTGATTCATATAATGTGAAGAAGAAATGGGAAAGTGAACTGAGTATAATCTTGACGGCGGATGATTGGCATTCTATATGTGAGACACAACACTCATCCACTAGCTCTAGAGGATGGAGAGAATTCGGTTGGAAAAATGTGATGAGATTTTTTATCACACCGCAAATTAAGAGTAAACAATTAAAAGGGCAACAACCCTGCTGGAGACAATGTGGACAGATGAATGCCAACCACTCTCACATATTTTGGCTATGTGATAAAGTGCAACCATTTTGGAAGTGTTACACAGGAAATGTACAGAATTATTAGCTATGAATTCCCCATGGAACCCCAGCTGATATACCTGGGTTTGATCACAGAGGAGACCATACACAATGAAGACTTGTAGCCTACCTGTTCAAAATCATGACAATAGCTGGTAAGAAGGCCATCACAAGGTGCTGGCTCAAAGAAGCCGCTCCAGACAAAGAGACATGGAGGGGAATAGTGGCGGAGACATACGACAGACGCTGGTCGAAATGGACAACATATGAGCCGTTAGATGTGTAAAGACTGCCATGGCTCAATCAAAACAGACCCGACACACCAAGAGCAAATACAGCTCTCCCCCCCCACCATGCAACACTGTCCTGTCCTGTGAGTCCTGTCTGTCTTGTCTGTCCTGTGGTGGTGGTTGTCTTATTACTACTGTTCTGTATAATGCTTATGTAAAAGTTAAAAAGGAAGAGTTATAAAAAAGATTATAATAATAATAATAATAATAATAATAATAATAATAATAATAATAATAATAATAATAATAATAATAATAATAATAATAATAATAATAATAATAATAATAATAATAATAATAATAATAATAATAATAATAATAATAATAATAATAATAATAATAATAATAATAATAATAATAATAATGAATCCTGGAAAAAATGGGTAAGACATCTATGCAAACATGGGAAAAGTTGCTATGCAAATACTGCAAAAGAAAAGTTTCTAACTGAAAATGTGAAAAAGTGACTGTGAAAAGGAAATGGAGAATATTTATGTGAAAATGATTTGGAAAGAAAAAAGAGGAAAATGAACAAAAATAAAGAGTTATAAAAAAAAATATATATATATATATATAATGACGTACAGCACGTACAGAATATCTGTCTCCCTCCCACACGCCTGTTGTGTGTTTGTGTGTGTGCGTGTGTTTGTGTGTGTGTGTGTGTGTGTGTGTGTGTGTGTGTGTGTGTGTGTGTGTGTGTGTGTGTGTCTGTGTGTGCGTGTGTTTGTGTGTGTGTGTCTGTGTGTGCGTGTGTTTGCGCGTGAGTGTGTGTGTGTTGGTGTTGGCAGGTCTCAGGTGTGAGGCCTGAAATAGGATTCAGTTTGTGAACACAGAATCTGTTTATTGAAAGACATCTGAATCCAACTCTTTTGGTATAGATATCACAATTAAATAAAGAAAATAATAGAGCAATCCTACCTTGAGGGGAGGGAACAGATGGTGGAGGTAAACGGTACCCTACCCCCCCCCCCCCCCCCCCCCCCCCCCCCCCCACAGTGAGCTGTGGTGTTCCACAAGGAAGCATACTAGGACCGCTACTGTTCCTAATTTATGCAAATTACATGTCGTCAGCTTGTGACACAACTTGTTCTTGTTTGCAGACGACTCAGCCCTGCTGGTCTCTGACAAGAACAAGCTGCAGGTTGAAAAAGCCCTCAGCACTGAACTCGGCAAAATCTGCACCTGGCTCGCTGATAACAAACTATCATTACACATGGGCAAAACAGAGTCCATTCTCTTCGGATCAAATAACAAACTCAGCAAGACCGACGGCTTCTCAGTTACAGTGGGTGACAATATTGTCACAAGGAAAGATGAAATTACATACCTACACTGTAAAATGTTTCACGCTAAAGTTACAATAAATTACTGGCAATATTTTGCATGACTTTTACAGTAAGATTCACAATAATTTACTGTGAATGGCTTCACAGCAATGTGTTGTACTTTCACAGTACTGGTAGTACAATACATTGTTGTAATTTCACAACTTCATACTGTAAGAAATTACTGTGATATTACAATAAATTACTGGCAATATTTTGCATGACTTTTACAGTAAGATTCACAATAATTTACTGTGAATGGCTTCACAGCAATGTGTTGTAATTTCACAGTAATGGTAGTACAATACATTGTTGTAATTTCACAACTTCATACTGTAAGAAATTACTGTGATATTACAATAAATTACTGGCAATATTTTGCATGACTTTTACAGTAAGATTCACAATAATTTACTGTGAATGGCTTCACAGCAATGTGTTGTAATTTCACAGTAATGGTAGTACAATACATTGTTGTAATTTCACAACTTCTAACAGTAAGAAATTACTGTGATATCACATTATTCTGTTGTATATATATTACAACAATGTATTGTGACTTCACAACATCAAATTGTAAGAAATTACTGTAATATCACATTATTTTGTTGTATATATATTACAACAATGTATTGTGACTTCACAACATCAAATTGTAAGAAATTACTGTAATATCACATTATTTTGTTGTATATATATTACAACAATGTATTGTGACTTCACAACATCAAATTGTAAGAAATTACTGTAATATCACATTATTTTGTTGTATATATATTACAACAATGTATTGTGACTTCACAACATCAAATTGTAAGAAATTACTGTAATATCACATTATTTTGTTGTATATATATTACAACAATGTATTGTGTATTTACAATAGCCTACATGTATTTTTGTAGTCCAGCTCCAGTACACTTCCTGAAGGTCACACTTTGGTTTCCTGTTGTGTTTAATCACGTCATCCTATTGTATCTTGACATGAAACTATTGTATGAGCTTCCTCCAGAAGTATACTGGAGCTGGGGACTATAGAGTTATGCATGTCTATCATTGTAAATTGACTGTTATTTTGCCAAATTATATAATATAATAATTATTATTTTTCAATTATTTTGTTGGCAAGTCTTTTGCATTACTTTTCAGACTTGCCAACAAAATAATTGAATAATAATAATTATTATATTATATAATTTGGCAAAATAACAGTCAATTTACAATGGTATGCATAACTGTATAGTCCCCAGCTCCAGTATACTTCTGGAGGAAGCTCATACAATAGTTTCCTGTCAAATACTATTGGATGACGTGATTAATCATGACAGAAAACCAAAGTGTGAGCTTCTGCCAGGAAGTATACTGCGCTGGACTTCAAAAATGCACGTAGGCTATTGTACATTAAAAACAACAGTCCAAACGCACAAATGAGGTAAGCCAGCATTTATTGTCAAAAGACATAGAATTATTACAAATAATTACACGAGGTAAGCCGGCATTTATTGTCAAAAGACAGAATTATTACAAATAATTACATGAGGTAAGCCAGCATTTATTGTCAAAAGACAGAATTATTACAAATAATTACACGAGGTAAGCCGGCATTTATTGTCAAAAGACAGAATTATTACAAGTAATTATATACAAAGAATTATATTCTTATTCTTGAAATGGTAAATGGCTGTTTTCTTTTTTACAATTTGTGCACATTTTACCCATAGGAAAATCCTGCTCGTTGTACAAGTATCGCAGAGAAAATTCAAAGGTACTCAGTTGCACAAGAGTTTCGGACAGAGAAACGCAATGGTTTGAAAGCTCGGCGTTGCTAATAAACATTTTAAATATTATTTTATAAACTGTTGGTCAACACTGCTCAAAACGGCTTTAGCTGACTGATGCGCCTTGCACATCGAGCGTTTCGCCAGTTCTTCAGAGTTAATTATGGGATTTTATTGTCAAAAGACAGAATTATATTACAAAGAATTATATTCTTATTCTTGAAATGTTAAATGGCTGTTTTCTTTCTTCTTTTATATACAATTTGTGCACATTTTACCCATAGGAAAATCCCATATTAACTCTGAAGAACTGGTCCTCTGCGAAACGCTCGTTGTACAAGTATCGCAGAGAAAATTCAAAGGTACTCACAGTTGCACGAGAGTTTCGAACAGAGAAATGCAATGGTTTGAAAGCTCGGCGTTGCTAATAAACATTTTAAATATTATTTTATAAACTGCTGGTCAACACTGCTCAAAACGGCAAAACTAAGACAAAGTAATCATATTCGTAAGTAAAATGGTAAATGGCTGCTTTTTTTTCTTCTTTTTTTACATATTTGTGCACATTTTACCCATAGGAAAATCCCATATTAACTGTGAAGAACTGGTCCTCTGCGAAACGCTTGTTGTACAAGTATTGCAGAGAAAATTCAAAGGTACTCACAGTTGCATGAGGGTTTCGGACAGAGAAACGCAATGGTTTGAAAGCTCGGCATTGCTAATAAACATTTTAAATATTATTTTATAAACTTCTGGTCAACACTGCTCAAAACGGCTTTAGCTGACTGATGCGCCTTGCACATCGAGCGTTTCGCCAGTTCTTCAGAGTTAATTATGGGATTTTATTGTCAAAAGACAGAATTATATTACAAAGAATTATATTCTTATTCTTGAAATGTTAAATGGCTGTTTTCTTTCTTCTTTTATATACAATTTGTGCACATTTTACCCATAGGAAAATCCCATATTAACTCTGAAGAACTGGTCCTCTGCGAAACGCTCGTTGTACAAGTATCGCAGAGAAAATTCAAAGGTACTCACAGTTGCACGAGAGTTTCGAACAGAGAAATGCAATGGTTTGAAAGCTCGGCGTTGCTAATAAACATTTTAAATATTATTTTATAAACTGCTGGTCAACACTGCTCAAAACGGCAAAACTAAGACAAAGTAATCATATTCGTAAGTAAAATGGTAAATGGCTGCTTTTTTTTCTTCTTTTTTTACATATTTGTGCACATTTTACCCATAGGAAAATCCCATATTAACTGTGAAGAACTGGTCCTCTGCGAAACGCTTGTTTTACAAGTATTGCAGAGAAAATTCAAAGGTACTCACAGTTGCATGAGGGTTTCGGACAGAGAAACGCAATGGTTTGAAAGCTCGGCATTGCTAATAAACATTTTAAATATTATTTTATAAACTTCTGGTCAACACTGCTCAAAACGGCTTTAGCTGACTGATGCACCTTGTACGACGAGCATTTCGCCAGTTCTTCAGAGTTAATTATGGGATTTTATTGTCAAAAGACAGAATTATTACAAAGAATTATATTCTTATTCTTGAAATGGTAAATGGCTGTTTTCTTTTTTACAATTTGTGCACATTTTACCCATAGGAAAATCCCGCTCGTTGTACAAGTATCGCAGAGAAAATTCAAAGGTACTCACAGTTGCATGAGGGTTTCAGACAGAGAAACGCAATGGTTTGAAAGCTCGGCATTGCTAATAAACATTTTAAATATTATTTTATAAACTTCTGGTCAACACTGCTCAAAACGGCTTTAGCTGACTGATGCACCTTGTACGACGAGCGTTTCGCCAGTTCTTCAGAGTTAATTATGGGATTTTATTGTCAAAAGACAGAATTATTACAAAGAATTATATTCTTATTCTTGAAATGGTAAATGGCTGTTTTATTTTTTACAATTTGTGCACATTTTACCCATAGGAAAATCCCGCTCGTTGTACAAGTATCGCAGAGAAAATTCAAAGGTACTCACAGTTGCATGAGGGTTTCAGACAGAGAAACGCAATGGTTTGAAAGCTCGGCATTGCTAATAAACATTTTAAATATTATTTTATAAACTTCTGGTCAACACTGCTCAAAACGGCTTTAGCTGACTGATGCACCTTGTACGACGAGCGTTTCGCCAGTTCTTCAGAGTTAATTATGGGATTTTATTGTCAAAAGACAGAATTATTACAAAGAATTATATTCTTATTCTTGAAATGGTAAATGGCTGTTTTCTTTTTTACAATTTGTGCACATTTTACCCATAGGAAAATCCCGCTCGTTGTACAAGTATCGCAGAGAAAATTCAAAGGTACTCACAGTTGCATGAGGGTTTCAGACAGAGAAACGCAATGGTTTGAAAGCTCGGCATTGCTAATAAACATTTTAAATATTATTTTATAAACTTCTGGTCAACACTGCTCAAAACGGCTTTAGCTGACTGATGCACCTTGTATGACGAGCGTTTCGCCAGTTCTTCAGAGTTAATTATGGGATTTTATTGTCAAAAGACAGAATTATTACAAAGAATTATATTACAAAGAATTATATTCTTATTCTTGAAATGGTAAATGCTGTTTTCTTTTTTACAATTTGTGCACATTTGACCCATAGGAAAATCCCATATTAACTCTGAAGAACTGGTCCTCTGCGAAACGCTCGTTGTACAAGTATCACAGAGAAAATTCAAAGGTACACAGTTGCACGAGAGTTTCGTACAGAGAAACGCAATGGTTTGAAAGCTCGGCGTTGCTAATAAACATTTTAAATATTATTTTATAAACTGCTGGTCAACACTGCTCAAAACGGCAAAACTAAGACAAAGTAATAATATTCGTAAGTAAAATGGTAAATGGCTGTTTTTTTTCTTTTTTTTACAATTTGTGCACATTTTACCCATTCACACACCGACGGGAGCATGTAGGGGTTAAGTGTCTTGCTCAAGGACACATCGACACGCTGCCCGGGGAGGAGCGGGAATCTCCGGATTGCCAGACGACTGCTCTACCTCCCGAGCGACTGTCGCCATGAAACTAGTACTTCCAGGTCTTACCCGAAAATGGAACTAATGAATACACTTTATGCACTCACTCAAAAGAACAAAAGAGGCACTCAAAATAACAAAAGAGGCGCAGGGACGACAGGAGCATGACAATTGTCTTTGCAAACCATTCAAAGTCCATTCACTAACCTTGGCGCTGCTGTGATGGCTGCCTTTCTGATCGCTCCGACGAGACTGTGCTCTATTTTGTTAATTTTTATAGTATTAGGAGTTTTATTTGCACCAACTGTTGGTGCATTATATGTGTATGACCGTCAGTCAATCATTGACATTGGATTACGGGAAACTTACCAACTGGATTACTCGCTGGATCAACTTTCCGAACCACATCAATGGCCGGAAGAAATCCTCCGGAGACTAGGACCGGATCCTTTGTTCCTAGACCCCAGGAAAAGACGTCGAGGAAAAAGGTCTGGGATCCGAAACAGGCTGAGATCCAGACGACACCGTACACCACTTCCCAGTATATTGCTAGCCAATGTACAATCAATAGACAATAAACTGGATGACATCCGAGCAAGGATTCAATATCAAAGAGACGTTAGGGACTGCAATGTCCTTTGCTTCACCGAAACTTGGCTAACACCGGAGGTTCCAGATCACGCGATTCAACCAACGGATCATTTCTTTATCCATAGGAAGGATCGGACACAATCAGAGTCCGGTAAACAACGTGGTGGAGGTATTGCCTTCATGTTTAACAAAAATTGGAGTGATCCAACGAATGTGAAGGAATTATCCAACTACTGCTCCCCAGAACTGGAATATATAACCATCAAGTGTCGTCCTTTCTTCCTCCCGAGGGAGTTAACGGCGATCGTCCTGGTCGGAGTGTATATTCCACCGCAAGCCAACAACAACGCCGCGCTCTCCAGACTCCACGACGAGGTAAATAATATACAAGCGACGAACGTTAACGCCGCCATTTTAGTACTGGGAGATTTCAATAGCGCCAATCTGAGAAAGGTATTGCCTGATTTCTACCAGCATGTGACTTGCAACACCAGAGGCGGTAACATCCTAGATCACTGTTACACGCAATTTAAAGGTGGCTACAAGGCTCATTCTGATAGTGGCTTTGGCAAGTCAGATCACGCATCCATTTTCCTTACACCAAAGTACAGACAAAGAATTAAAAGTACTCCCGTAGTCTCGCGAGAGGTGCAGAAATGGGATGTGACGTCAGAGGACACGATCCGGTCAGTGTTCCACAACACAGACTGGATTGTATTCCGCGACACAGATAACATTAATGCCTACACGGAGACAGTGCTGGACTATGTCTGTACTAGGGTGAAAGAAACAATCCCCACTACCAAAATGAAAGTTTACCCAAATCAAAAACCCTGGGTAGACAAATCCGTCCGTGAAGCTCTGAGAGAGCGCACCAAAGCATACAATGACGGCCTAGTGGCAGGCAACATGAATGACCACAAGGTGGCGCAACACAACGTAAGGAGGACAGTGTCAGAGGCCAAACGGCGCTACAGGGATAAAATTGAACTCCAGTTTGAACAAGCTGACTCTAGAGCTATGTGGCAGGGGCTCAAAACGATGACAGACTACAAAGGCGCCTCCCTCAAACTGAACAATGACATCTCCTTAGCAAACGACCTCAATACCTTCTATGCGAGGTTTGATGCTGGTAATAACAACACCAGCTCACAAGCCTCGGCAATGGGGGGGGGGGGGTCGGCTGCTGATGGAGGCGCAGTGTTCAGGGTAACAGAGCATGAGGTGAGGCGGACCTTTAAAAAAGTGAATATCAGGAAGGCAGCAGGTCCGGACGGCATCCCCGGCCGCGTCCTAAAAGTCTGTGCCGACCAACTGGCCCCAGTATTCACTGACATATTTAACCTGTCCTTAGAACAGGCTGTCATCCCCACCTGCCTGAAGAAGTCCACTATTATCCCTGTACCCAAAAAATCCAAGCCTGCTTGCCTCAACGACTACCGCCCTGTAGCTCTCACCTCCATAGCCATGAAGTGCTTTGAGAAGCTAGTAAAGGGCTACATCTGCTCCTCCCTCCCCATCAACATGGACCCCCTGCAATTTGCATACCGCCCCAACAGGTCCACGGAGGACGCCATATCCCATGTGCTGCACACAGCAGCATCACACCTGGACAAGAGGCAGGGGAACTATGTGAGAATGCTATTCATCGACTACAGCTCGGCATTCAATACCATAGTCCCCTCCATACTCATAGCCAAGCTCAGGGACCTGGGCTTGGGCTATGACCTCTGCCAGTGGGTCTTGGACTTCCTGACTGGCAGACCCCAGGTGGTGAGAGCAGGCAACTGCACCTCCTCATCCATCACCCTCAACATAGGGGCCCCCCAGGGCTGTGTTCTGAGTCCCCTCCTCTACTCCCTGTACACACACGACTGTGTGGCTCAGCGGAGTAGCAATACAATCGTCAAATTTGCTGACGACACAGTGGTGGTGGGCCTGATCTCTGCCAACGACGAGAGGGCCTACCTGGAAGAGGTCAAGGTCCTGGCGGGATGGTGCCAGGAAAACAGCCTCTCCCTGAACGTCAGCAAAACAAAAGAGATGATTGTGGACTTCAGGAGGTCGGGGGTCAAGGACTACAGCCCCCTCAGCATCGACGGGGCACCGGTTGAGAGAGTCAACAGCTTCAAGTACCTCGGAGCCCACATATCCGAGGACTTGAAATGGACCATACACATTAACAGTGTGGTGAAGAAGGCACGACAACGCCTCTACTTCCTCAGGCGCCTAAGGAAGTTCCAAGTCAGCCAGAAGATCCTTAAGAACTTCTACTCATGTACAATAGAGAGCATCTTGACCGGCAACATCACCTCCTGGTTTGGGAATAGCACTGCAAAAGACCAAAGCAGACTACAAAGAGTGACACGTTCAGCCGAACGCACAATTGGAGGGGGGCTCCCCACTCTCCAGAACATTTACAACAAGCGTTGCAAGGGGAAGGCTAAGAGAATTATTAAGGACTCGAGCCACCCGAACAACTGCCTCTTTGAACTGCTGCCGTCAGGCAAGCGACACAGGAGTCTCAAGGCGAGCACAGAAAGACTCAGAAGTAGCTTCTATCCCCAGGCCATCAGGCTGCTAAACGAACAATGAATGAACACTACACAACAACAACCACCAAACACACATAGCACACACATCCACACGCACACACTCACTTTAAACAAACACACTGTAGCACCCACTACACACACTTTATAGCACACACCCACTTTAAACAAACACACTGTAGCACCCACTCCCCACACTTTATATTTATGGATGAAGGATTGCACTACAACTCGTACACCTTACTGTAAATTGTACCTAAAATTGTACCTCATCCCACTTCTGCTTTGCACTAGATAGTACTGTACATTAGTACACTGCATAGTATTGTGTATTGTATATTATATGGTAACTCAGAACATTGTACATATGTCTATACCGAACAACTG
The DNA here is from genome assembly GCF_963971535.1 of Notolepis coatsorum. Classification (NCBI taxonomy): domain Eukaryota; kingdom Metazoa; phylum Chordata; class Actinopteri; order Aulopiformes; family Paralepididae; genus Notolepis; species Notolepis coatsorum. The sequence goes on from NC_140176.1 coordinate 130,363,150, forward strand.
TGACCTCATTCTTCTTCTAAATTCATGCTATATTATGTTATTATGTTATTTGATACTATCTTGTCTAGCACAGTCTCTGGAGCGTAACAGTAAGAAGCATTTTGTATGAAAGTATTCTGTACTTCTGTATGACAACTATTAAAGAACTTGAACTTGAGCTTCCGAAGAAGGGTGTTCACGTCAGGGGACGACAGGAGAAGGACGATTGTCTATACAGATGCAGACCATTCAAAGTCTATGAGCTTCCGAAGAAGGGTGTTCACGTCAGGGGACGACAGGAGAAGGACAATTGTCTTTGCAAACCATTCAAAGTCTATGAGCTTCCGAAGAAGGGTGTTCACGTCAGGGGACGACAGGAGAAGGACAATTGTCTTTGCAGACCAAAGTTTATGAGCTTACTTACGAAGAAGGGTGTTCACGTCAGGGGACGACAGGAGAAGGACGATTGTCTATGCAGATGCAGACCATTCAAAGTCTATGAGCTTACGAAAAAGGGTGGTCACTTGAGGGTTGATGGCGCTTCGCTTCTTTGCCCTGGAGCCTTTCTCCGGGTTGATGCCCAAGAAGAACCTGTTAATAAGCAAAGATACGTTTCAGTTTTAAATAGACTCAGCATTTATCAAGGTGCTCACCTGTGTTTTTTCATGGTACCTCTAACATAATGTTTACTCATCCGAATTTTGAAGCCATACTATAATGTGAATTAAACCATTATGTCAATTTCTTAACAAGATAGCAGCAACATCAAGTGATGGTGTGGTCCCAATTCACATAGTTGGTTCCAGGCTTCATACTCAAAGCATTTAATCTACTTTATGGCCTCTGTAGAAAGGCATGGACTTAATAGCCAGATAGTCTTTGCATGATAAGTCTTACTGATGACATTGATCATGTGTTCAGAGTGTTAAAATACCTTTGGATGAACTCAAGTGTGGATGATCCAACGGAAGGATACTCCAGGTTGAAGACATAGTAGCTGGTGAATAAAGCAGCTACCCCATGCAAAAATAATGGGTGTGGGCCCATCACAACTTCTCCCTCGATGGATAGCATCCATCCAGAAGGCTGCATTGCGTCACCTGAAATGAACAGATACCCCGTCATGCGTTGTTGTGGATAGGTATACATTCCTGCAAGGACATGACACAGAACTAAGGCTGTCTTAAATACTTCAAAGCTTCGTTCGATGGGCATGGGATTTGAATATGAAAATAAAATTTGATTATTAAAAAGAAAGAGAAAAATGCATATATATATATATATTTTTGCCAAATCAACTCTGCCTCTCTTACAACAAGCAATGCTGTCTCTTATTTAAGATGAGGTCGCACTGACAGATTTGTGTTCATTGTGCTGCTTTTATAAAGCCTCAAATGACGGCTTACAATATTTCATGAAAGCAAAGTGTTTTGTTTGTCTAAGATTTAAAAAGGTTTCAACTTTACAGCACTGACAAAGTTGAACATGAGACATGCCAGCTCAGGATATTATTTATAAGCGTCATATGTGTGCCGTATCACAAACTGCCTTCGGTCAGATTTTCCCCCTCGATGCAAAGGAACACAAGCTCATCCCTGAACATTATTACCTTGAATTATCAAACAGGGGGTGCTTGGGAGTGCTGCAGTATTCACATCAGCAACAGTGGCACAGGTCTGCAACAAAGTAACACACAATAGCAGATTTAACATTATGAAAGGATGAAGATAAGCTAATCCACGCACTACAGCTCACCACACATCAGCTCGGCCCATTTGGAGCAACTTGGGGGTTAAGTGTCTTGCTCAAGGACACTTCCGACATGCGGACAGTCAGAGCCAGGATTCGAACCACCAACCCTACGGTCGATGAACGACCATCTCTACCAACTGAGCTTCAGTCGCCCCTAATGTAATCACTCGCATTTCAAATATTTTAATATTTAAATAAACGTACATCAACTTCGAGCAGTAGTTTCTCCGTAGGCTCCTTGAAGTACACCATAAGGAGCAGGACGATGCAGGCACTGATCTCCGAAACCTCTGGATGATATCTGGCCAGAACATCCCTGATCTTCGGGTTGTCCAGTTTCTGGCAGAACTGCAGGATGGTCCGTCCTCGATGACACAGGGCATCTTTGATCTTTTGAAGGACATCGGTGTCTGTCAGGAGGCCAAAGTGGGAGAAAAGCCCCGTCTGAGAGAAGAGAAAAGGCCATTCTTCTTTGACCGCCACCATCGTTGGTGGAGGCATTTTATTCAAGTAACGCCGCAGGATGACGTAGGTCCTCTCCATCAGAAGTTCTGCTCTCGCTGTCCCACCCATCCCTTCCTCTGTGTACAGACATACAAACCAAGTAACAACAATTAGATTTGATGTTGCCACATCTGGGAAATTGAGTGGCAAACCTTTAATTGTATTACTCATTCTGAATATTAAAGTGGCCTTTTTGCTTAATGTGGGATATTTATTCATGGTGTCAATTCACCAAAAGTAAAGTAGATTGCATGCCTGAGTAGATGTTCCGCAGATCCCTTTTCAAAGCCGCCATGGTTTCCTCTGTCTCCCCGTCCGGTAAGCTTGCTGGGCCCCACCTCACACACCTAGGGATAGGAAGGAATCATAGGCAACCTCTTAGTGGAATACATAAAAAAAGAAAAATTATAATATATATATTTTTTTATCATTCTTTCCAAAAGAAAAAAGGCCTCTAACGCTAATGGCACGCATACCAGAGGCTAACTGCCTACGAAAACAGGCACAGAAGCACTGAAAGAGGATTTCACCCATCTAATGAACACACTAGACTAGACAAATATCAAGATGTATCCATCAGTGGACCAATTGCATGCTTTTGCAGAGGACAAGAAGCCTTCAGACATTAAGCACCCCCCACAGCCCAAATGGAATGATAAAAAAAATATATATATAAATATATATATATATTCTACTTTTTATTTAATTTTTGTCGACTAACTGCACATTTTGGCCAATCATAGTCGACTATCCAAATCCTTAGTCAGGGACAGCCCTAGAAATTATATTAAAAAAAAATCTACACATAATTTAAACATTCAATCCAAATAACCTAAGTTAGTGGAGCATTGGCAGTGCCACTTTAACCCCTAATTGCTGCGAGCGTGAATGGAGAGGACACTGGCGCCGTTTGTTTTGCCACCCCTACCCGTATTGGTCAACAGGACCTCTCGTCAGCCTGGACTCTCCTGCCACGCCAGTGGGCCGTCTTTCCTCTCTGCCTCTGCGGCGTCTAGCCAGAGTGTTGTTCCTGCTTTTATACTCCACTCTTGTTTTTACTTGTTGGAGAAGAGAGTGGCATCCGTCTCCAACCATTTCACCTCGCCTGCTAATGTCAGCAAAGGTGTCAGGATGGCTCCTGACAATTGTTCGGACGATACTGAGGCACGTGGTTCTGGTTGGGTTGTGCTCGTGCTCCATCATCTGATCCACCAAAGCGTTCACAAAGGCCCTTCTCTCATCTGGCTTTGGTCTCTGTTCTTTTTCCACTGCACGTTGAATGGCTGTTGACATCCGGTTCCAGTTGACACAAAAGTCTACATGCCATGCGCTGCCAGGCTGTGAAGAGTTTGGAGTGCTTGGGGGGCTGCACAACAGAGATTGCATAGAGGTGTTCGGAGAGGACAGAGTGTTCACAGAGCTCGTTGTTGGGGAACTTGAAGCAATTGGATGTGTTGGGGAACTTGAAGCAATTGGATGGGGAGGGAGCACCTCCATATTAAGGGTTACTAACCCTAGAAGGGACAAAAACAGTTATGCCAATGTTCCAAGGGCATAGTTCCAAGTGTCACGCAAGTCTAAATATGAATTTACCTTTCTTAAGACCATCCATCAGCTTCCGACACTGGATTGGTTTGAGGTGTCGGACCAGATCCACCCTCTCCATTAAGGCCAGATCTTCGACACTCTCCACTCCAAGATCCTCAAGTAGGGTGGTCAGTAAGTCATCAGGGAGGCCCGGTAAATATGACCAAACTGCTTCCTTTATATCTTCCATTACCTAGTCTCATTGATTAGGGTCAATCATGAATCAGTTTGTGCATATTCCCTACTTGTCTGTTTGCAGTGCACTATATGCGGTTAACTGCCAACATGTGCTCGCTATACAATCAACAATACAAAATCAACTATCTTAAGGTTACTTGATATCCTGCTCCACTTACGTCTGTCCTCACGTCTGTCATATCCTCCCTTTCCTGTTTAAACTGCTCCTGGAAAAGAATGGTGGAGCGCAATAAGCATCTGATCGTGCACGTTGTATGCTGGAAGAGGATAGTAGTCCAGTAAATCTTTGTGCTTAATGCACACGTAATCCTCTTGGGCCACTCCTAAGTCACAGTACACACCCATGTCAATCAACTTCACACAAATGTGTTTCTCTGAGACAAAGTGGACAGAGTTTTGGGCAACAATGACCAGCATAATCTTCCCCATGTGAAGTCCTTCATCACTGTTCCCAAACAAGATGAACATCCCCTTTCTGTAGTCTGTGCCTTTGACTGTAACATTGTTACAAGCCACTGCAGACTGAGACTCAAATTGACAACTGGCTACAGATGCCCTGATCTTGTTGTTGTAATCATCCAAATAAAAGGCAGTCCCCTTCTCTACCTGTATAACAGGAGGAAACAAGTTTCCCGCACTCAGGTAGGCCTGGAGGAGTTGGTGTCTCTCTGCTAGTGTTTTGCACAGATTTTTGAAATTGTGCAATTTTCTGGCACACTGTTTGAAAAAAGTGTGTTTGCTTTCAAACCGCAGAGTCCACAGGCGAATAAGTGGGCCAAAGTGGATGATTAGATCTGGATAATGGCCAATATAGTGATGCTTTGGCCTCAGGGGGGCATTGGGGAAGAGCCTTTTCCTGTTGCATATGTACTCCTCTGTGATGACTTTCAGATATGCTACCTGGCCTTCTGTAATGACTGGTGCACAGATAAGCTCAACCATCTCTCTCAGCTGCAAAATGAGCTGCCACACCTCATTGTCACAGGGATCTTTAATCCTGCCACCCACCAAGAGAGGGAGTAATCTAAGGAAACACCAGTTTTGAACTGCATGCCCACTTAGTTTGTCACTGCTGGGAGAGAGGTCTGCTGGTTTGTCCCTACCATCGTTCCCTTCATATCAGAACTTGTTTTTGCACCGATTTAACTGCAGGTAAGTAAAATGATTCTCCTGGACTAAATGGCGAATATATAAAGGAAGGTCATAAGCCATGACTCCCTCAAATAAATCATGGCCTAGACATGGTGGGAGGCCAGGCTGGCAAACATGGAAATGAGAAAGCTGGTTGAAAGGAGAGTCAAACTTGATACCGCATACAGAGTCTGTGGTACTAGTTTCCAGGTCTTGCAAATTACTTGTGTATGATTGGACCGTTCTTGTGGCACCACACAACACTGGATTCTTCACAAAATCCTCTCTCTGTACCTGACAGTAGCGACAAAAATATTTAGATCGACTGAAGTTTTCTAAAAATCCCCCAATAGAATGGGATCCTAAGTTGTCTCCTGCAATGGCAACCAAAGAGCCCTTTAGTACAGTGCCATCAGATATGACTACACCTCTCTCCTCCAGGATTTTGAGGTCCTCAATCAGATGTGCAAAAACCTTTTTTAGCCCAAAATACTTAAAGTCCTGCTCCCTACATAAGAGAACAAGTTGCATTTGATCTATAGAAGATCTATTGTGAGGCAAGATGTCAGTCAGGGTTAGGTAAACAGCTAAGACCTTGTGCTTTTTCTTCCCTGAGCCCAGTGGATTAACAACCTCGAAGGCATCTTGGTACAGTATCAAACCAAGTGAGGAAGGGTCAGCTTTCAACATTGGATTACTTTGAAATCCTTCTCCATCCTTGACATCCTGATAGACAGCATCAGTAGATTGCTGCAAACGTGTCATGTTATACTGTTCTCGTAGAGACTAGTTTTTGAACAGTGTCACCAATGTCTCATGTATAGGTACATACTGAGCAAAGCATTCTTTGTCATTTTCATCATTGCCCAAGAGCAAAGGCACGGGATGAACATGGTTGAAACACTCTTTAAAAGCAGACTTCCTCTTTGTATCTGTACTGAGTCTTCCCTTGTTAAAAAGTGTGAGTAGATCATCTCTGTTCACTTCATCAACCATGCTGCTTATAGTGGCCTGAGGGATTCCAAGTTTCTTCAATTTCTCACTCAGAACGTTAAGTGTATGAGACAGGCCAAGTTCATGAGCAATTTGAAAGTCCTCAATAATGGTTTGTATGGTGCTTGCCGGTAAGAGTAGCTTAGATTGCAATTTCAAATAGAAAAGTGTAAGGTTATGTAAAAAAAGGGTTTCGTCCACAGCTAATGGCACTTCTGGTTCATCATGTTCACCAGCAGCTTCTGAATATGTCTGACTGGGTTCTGGCAATGACTCTGTAGACTTGTCTAGTACCAAGTCATCTAAAACTGAATCCTTGTGTTTCCTGGAAATATGTGAAGCAAAAGTCATTACGTTTGTGAACCTGCAATCACAACCTCTAAATGGACATGGCGATTCCATTCCTCCCTTTATGTGTGTCTTCAAATGCTTGATAAGAGAGGCTAAAGTGTCACACTTAAATGCACAAGCCTCAAGCACACATTTCAAGGATGTGTCAGGTGGTAGAGCTGATCTAGGAGGTCTAGGCGGCTGACCAGCTTGCAGGTAGCACCTATGCAGCCTATATATATGAGATCTCAGTGCTGCGTGTTTTCTGAACCTCTGTGAGCAGTCAGGTATCCCGCACTGATAAAGATAATTGGGGGCGTTACTGTGGAGCTGCGCGTGCTGGACAAAGGTATGCACACTCTCAGACACATGCTGACATCGAATATATTTACAGTGGAACATTGTTGTGCGTGCTATAGTTACCTACCCAATCATTACATCTGCCTCACACTGAACACTGGTTAGCCTGGCTGCCTCACTGAACAAGATGCCACTGAACAGGATACTGTATGTTAAAGACCTCTCTGATGACCTAGAAAAAAGGAAACCAGAGAAAGGAGAGATTACAGTTTGCATGCAGATTATGAACGTATACTATAGGCTAATCTCAGGTGTACTGCACAGGAAACAAATAGTCTATAAACTACGATCTGTGTTGCATATAGGCCTACCTATACAACCAAGAAGCAATCCGTGCATGGATCTGGGGAGACGTCAGTGCAGATTACTGTCCTGTACGCCTTGTCGGCCGGAACGATTCAGGCAGGCAATCAGTTGGCAGGCCCTAGGACAAGGGAGGGAGGCAAGAGGAAAGAAAAAAAACACAGGGAACGACGCATAAATTCATGTCAAACAGTACTGCATGAGGTGATTAATCTCAGGTGTACTGCACAGGAAACAAATATAGTCTATAAACTACGATCTGTGTTGCATATAGGCCTACCTATACAACCAAGAAGCAATCCGTGCATGGATCTGGGGAGACGTCAGTGCAGATTACTGTCCTGTACGCCTTGTCGGCCGGAAAGATTCAGGCATAGGCAATCAGTAGGCAGGCCCTAGGACAGAAAAAAAACACAGGGAACGACGCATAAATTCATGTCAAACAGTACTGCATGAGGTGATTAATCTCAGGTGTACTGCACAGGAAACAAATATAGTCTATAAACTACGATCTGTGTTGCATATAGGCCTACCTATACAACCAAGAAGCAATCCGTGCATGGATCTGGGGAGACGTCAGTGCAGATTACTGTCCTGTACGCCTTGTCGGCCGGAAAGATTCAGGCATAGGCAATCAGTAGGCAGGCCCTAGGACAGAAAAAAAACACAGGGAACGACGCATAAATTCATGTCAAACAGTACTGCATGAGGTGATTAATCTCAGGTGTACTGCACAGGAAACAAATATAGTCTATAAACTACAATCTGTGTTGCATATAGGCCTACCTATACAACCAAGAAGCAATCCGTGCATGGATCTGGGGAGACGTCAGTGCAGATTACTGTCCTGTACGCCTTGTCGGCCGGAAAGATTCAGGCATAGGCAATCAGTAGGCAGGCCCTAGGACAAGGGAGGGAGGCAAGAGGAAAGAAAAAAAACACAGGGAACGACGCATAAATTCATGTCAAACAGTACTGCATGAGGTGATTAATCTCAGGTGTACTGCACAGGAAACAAATAGTCTATAAATTAGTATTGTTTGTCTAGCAGTGTCGAGCTTGAGTGTTATACTCCGAGTACATACTGTAGTATAGACAGCATAGTTGGTGGTAGTATAGACATGGTAGCATAATAGTAAAATTCAGTAAGACAGTTATTATTAGTTAAAATTCTGATATTGAAGAAGTTTTGGTTGATAAAGTGGGCAGTTTATCCTGTGCTGAAAAGTCTCCATTCCAATAGAGAGAGTATATATTTTAGTGTTTATTTGATTGATTTGGCCTTTTATTTATTACGTTTCCACAGTTATTTCCTCATACTTTATTAACATTTTGTACATAATACAAGTTCATGTTAAAATGATGACACAAAAAGCCAGACCGAGGGCTTGTTTCATAAACAAACTGAACTTTCTTTTGCCTGCCTACTGTATTTGTTTGGTGGAAACCTGATCATAAAGTAAAGTAAAAAAAAAAAAAAAAAAGTAGTGTGCTATTTTTGTAGTGTAGCTTGCTACATTTATCTGGGGATAGCTTCCATTGTAGTTGAGCTATATTTAATCGAGAGTAACTAGTGTAGCTTACTACATTTTCCAAGTAGCTTGCCCATCACTGGCTAAATGCTGCATGTAGCTAGTTAGCTGAACTGAAGCTATATAGGTAGCCAGGTAGCTAAATGGCTGGCTATACTATAGCTCCAGTTCAGAACAACACTTTTTCACTGGTAGTTTGTGGAAATGAACCAACTTTCCCCTCTTTCACATGGTAAAATTAGTTTGAACAGCCAGGAGCAATATAAAAAAAAAACACAGTGGTCCCGTTGTTTGGTAGGCAACGTTGCATTACCCAACAGAGGTCAGACATAGCTAACAGCTAACATTAGCAGCAGGCACACATAACGTGTAAAAACGCATAACCATGTAAAAAACGAACACAGCACTACTCCGCTGGCGTTTGCAATCGAAATCATAGATACAGAATAATATCCACCATCGACTTTATCATGCACTATATACTCACGTTTTATTGTCGATTAACGATGCAGAGATACAGCACACGCTGATACAACAATGGAGGAAGGTGCAGGTATTCTGGGAGGCAAGGTACAGGTGTAGTGCATTCTGGGAGGCGCCCGCCCAGGAAGCTGGTGTGTGTGCAGGCAGCCTAGACAAGTCTCAACATGTCTCCTAATCATGCATTATATAGTGGCCCCCAATACGCAGGTGCAGAACGGGTACTGATTGATTGATTGATTGATTGATTGATTGATTGATTGAAAACTTTATTAACAGATTGCAGAATGGGTACAATACAGTACAGCTCAATACACACAATTGTTAAGGGGATGCAGACCAGAGAAAGACTTTCGTCTTGTTTACATCAGGGTCCCCCATAACCTTTCAATTCATCAGGACATACATCGTCATCATCATTTATTTATTCGTACATGGAATTACCACAGTCCAACAGTACATATAATTCACCAAATACCATGGCCGAAAGGAACAGGAAGAAGAAAAAATCTTCTACACCTGCCCTTACACACACACAACACACCAATAGACTTATTGTGTAAAACAAACAGAATATGCATTTTGCAAAAATGGAAACATCAACACAACCAAATTAAATCAACATAAATAAACCCATTTTGTGTATCTATCAGCAAACTACATATTTCGGTTCATTCATTTACACACACACACACACACACATACATGACATACAGACAGTACTGCTACATCTATACATTTATGAAACCGTACATTAGGTGGGGTGGGGTGGGGGGGGGGTGTACATTGGAGATGGTTGGGTGGGTGGGGTGGGGGGGTTGGGTAGGTTGGGTATAGGAGGGGTGGGTGGACACTGTACAACTGTATACAAGCACATTGGAATATTGACAAAACCATGTTTGGTAATTTACTGTACATTGGAGGGGGTTGGGTTAGGACATTTACAGGGGCCAGTTTCGAATTGCAGTCTCCCGTATAGGTGTTCTTTGAGAGTGGTTTTGAAAGTGGGTAGTGATTCACATTCCTTTACAGCTTTGGGTAGGGCGTTCCACATTGATCTGGCATAATTGCGAAACATGTTTAGTCCCTGATTGAGCCGAATCTGGGTACCAGGCCCATTGCATGTTGATGTACTCTGTCGTCTCTAAGCCATCCTAGGTTGTCAAAGTGGGCAGGGGTGAGGTGGGTTCTAGGAGTAAGGTCAAGCATGTAGTCTGACCAGTTTGTTTTGAGATGTTTGTGTAGCAGGGTGGATTATCCCTATGAACGTTCACCAGGTAGGGGGAACGCAGCATGCAGATCTGAGTCCAACTGAATCCCTGACTTTAGTGCAGGAGTAGAGTGGAGCTTTAGCAGAGTGGTGGATGGGGCCTATAGGATTTACTAACCTAGGGGTAGTGAGCTGGTCCTTCTTGCCCTCCAGGGCGACTCGCAGTAATTCCCCACACACCCACACTTCTCCTAATACTACCCGCACCCTCCCACACCTGGTGGCAGTAGTGATAGATGATATACTTTCTCCCCAAAGCAGTACCTTTCCTTGCTGATGAGCAGAGACCTGTCCCAATGATATAGGCTCCCCTGTTAGGGAAGTTTAGGCTGCAGAGGACTATGATGGTCCAGTTCTACACTGCCATCATCCAGTCCATCCTCACCCTCTCCATCATCACCTGGTTCCCTGCAGCCACGGTCAGGGACAAGGCTGCAGCGGGTGATACGATCAGCGGAGAGTGTGATCGGCTGCCCCCTTCCCTCCCTCAAGTCCCTACATTCCTCCAGGGCCTTGAGGAGGGCGAGGAAGATCATGGCAGACCCCGCCCACCCGGGTCACGACCTCTTCACCATGCTTTTCACCCTAGCAACCACCTAGAAACACCCTAGCAACCACATATAACACCCTAGCAACCACCTAGAAACACCCTAGCAACCACTTATAACACCCTAGCAACCACCTAGAAACACCCTAGCAACCACATATAACACCCTAGCAACCACCTAGAAACACCCTAGCAACCACTTATAACACCCTAGCAACCACCTAGAAACACCCTAGCAACCACATATAACACCCTAGCAACCACCTAGAAACAACCTAGCAACCATATATAACACCCTAGCAACCACCTAGAAACACCCTAGCAACCACTTATAACACCCTAGCAACCACCTAGAAACACCCTAGCAACCACTTATAACACCATAGCAACCACCTAGAAACACCCTAGCAACCACTTATAACACCCTAGCAACCACCTAGAAACACCCTAGCAACCACTTATAACACCCTAGCAACCACCTAGAAACACCCTAGCAACCACCCATAACACCCTAGCAACCACCTAGAAACACCCTAGCAACCACTTATAACACCCTAGCAACAACCTAGAAACACCCTAGCAACCACCCATAACACCCTAGCAACCACCTAGAAACACCCTAGCAACCACCCATAACACCCTAGCAACCACCTAGAAACACCCTAGCAACCACCTAGAAACACCCTAGCAACCACTTATAACACCCTAGCAACCACCTAGAAACACCCTAGCAACCACCCATAACACCCTAGCAACCACCTAGAAACACCCGAGCAACCACTTATAACACCCTAGCAACCATAGAAACACCCTAGCAACCACTTATAACACCCTAGCAACCACCTAGAAACAACCTAGCAACCATATATAACACCCTAGCAACCACCTAGAAACACCCTAGCAACCACTTATAACACCCTAGCAACCACCTAGAAACACCCTAGCAACCACTTATAACACCCTAGCAACCACCTAGAAACACCCTAGCAACCACATATAACACCCTAGCAACCACCTAGAAACACCCTAGCAACCACTTATAACACCCTAGCAACCACCTAGAAACACCCTAGCAACCACTTATAACACCCTAGCAACCACCTAGAAACACCCTAGCAACCACCCATAACACCCTAGCAACCACCTAGAAACACCCTAGCAACCACTTATAACACCCTAGCAACCACCTAGAAACACCCTAGCAACCACCCATAACACCCTAGCAACCACCTAGAAACACCCAAGCAACCACCTAGAAACACCCTAGCAACCACTTATAACACCCTAGCAACCACCTAGAAACACCCTAGCAACCACCCATAACACCCTAGCAACCACCTAGAAACACCCTAGCAACCACCTAGAAACACCCTAGCAACCACTTATAACACCCTAGCAACCATAGAAACACCCTAGCAACCACCTAGAAACACCCTAGCAACCAGCTATAACACCCTAGCAACCACCTAGAAACACCCTAGCAACCACTTATAACACCCTAGCAACCATAGAAACACCCTAGCAACCACTTATAACACCCTAGCAACCACCTAGAAACACCCTAGCAACCACCCATAACACCCTAGCAACCACCTAGAAACACCCTAGCAACCACCTAGAAACACCCTAGCAACCACTTATAACACCCTAGCAACCACCTAGAAACACCCTAGCAACCACCCATAACACCCTAGCAACCACCTAGAAACACCCTAGCAACCACCTAGAAACACCCTAGCAACCACTTATAACACCTTAGCAACCATAGAAACACCCTAGCAACCACCTAGAAACACCCTAGCAACCAGCTATAACACCCTAGCAACCACCTAGAAACACCCTAGCAACCACTTATAACACCCTAGCAACCATAGAAACACCCTAGCAACCACTTATAACACCCTAGCAACCACCTAGAAACACCCTAGCAACCACCCATAACAGCAACCACCTAGAAACACCCTAGCAACCACTTATAACACCTTATTGTGAAATAAGAATAATATAATGTGATATGTTGATATGCTATTGTGAGATTACAACATCTGATGTGATATGACAGAGAAAGACTTTTGTCTTGTTTTTTTTAATAAAATTACAATATATTATTGTGAAATAATAAATAAATTATGTGAAATATTCATATGCTACTGTGAGATAAAAAAATGTGATGTGATATTACAGAGGATTTTGATTGCAATATTTTATTGTGAAATAATAAATAAATTATGTGAAATATTCATATGCTACTGTGAGATTACAACATCTGATGTGATATTACAGAGGATTTTGATTGCGGTATCTTATTGTGAAATAAGAATAATATAATGTGATATGTTGATATGCTATTGTGAGATTACAACATCTGATGTGATATTACAGAGAAAGACTTTTGTCTTGTTTTGTATAACATTACAATATTCTATTGTGAAATAAGAATAATATAATGTGATATGTTGATATGCTACTGTGAGATTACAACATCTGATGTGATATTACAGAGAAATACTTTCATCTTGTTTTGTATAAAATTACAATATTTTATTGTGAAATAAGAATAATATAATGTGATAAATTGATATGCTATTGTGAGATTACAACATCTGATGTGATATTACAGAGAAACACTTTCGTCTTGTTTTGTATAAAATTACAATATCTTATTGTGAAATAAGAATAATATAATGTGATATGTTGATATGCTACTGTGAGATTACAACATCTGATGTGATATTACAGAGGATTTTGATTGCAATATTTTATTGTGAAATAATAAATAAATTATGTGAAATATTCATATGCTACTGTGAGATTACAACATCTGATGTGATATTACAGAGGATTTTGATTGCGGTATCTTATTGTGAAATAAGAATAATATAATGTGATATGTTGATATGCTATTGTGAGATTACAACATCTGATGTGATATTACAGAGAAAGACTTTCGTCTTGTTTTGTATAAAATTACAATATTTGATTTATGAAATAAGAATAATATAATGTGATAAATTGATATGCTATTGTGAGATTACAACATCTGATGTGATATTACAGAGAAACACTTTCATCTTGTTTTGTATAAAATTACAATATTTTATTGTGAAATAAGAATAATATAATGTGATAAATTGATATGCTATTGTGAGATTACAACATCTGATGTGATATTACAGAGAAAGACTTTCATCTTGTTTTGTATAAAATTACAATATTTTATTGTGAAATAAGAATAATATAATGTGATAAATTGATATGCTATTGTGAGATTACAACATCTGATGTGATATTACAGAGAAACACTTTCGTCTTGTTTTGTATGAAATTACAATATCTTATTGTGAAATAAGAATAATATAATGTGATATGTTGATATGCTACTGTGAGATTACAACATCTGATGTGATATTACAGAGGATTTTGATTGCAATATTTTATTGTGAAATAATAAATAAATTATGTGAAATATTCATATGCTACTGTGAGATTACAACATCTGATGTGATATTACAGAGGATTTTGATTGCGGTATCTTATTGTGAAATAAGAATAATATAATGTGATATGTTGATATGCTATTGTGAGATTACAACATCTGATGTGATATTACAGAGAAAGACTTTCGTCTTGTTTTGTATAAAATTACAATATTTGATTGTGAAATAAGAATAATATAATGTGATAAATTGATATGCTATTGTGAGATTACAACATCTGATGTGATATTACAGAGAAACACTTTCGTCTTGTTTTGTATAAAATTGCAATATCTTATTGTGAAATAAGAATAATATAATGTGATATGTTGATATGCTACTGTGAGATTACAACATCTGATGTGATATTACAGAGGATTTTGATTGCAATATTTTATTGTGAAATAATAAATAAATTATGTGAAATATTCATATGCTACTGTGATATTACAACATCTGATGTGATATTACAGAGGATTTTGATTGCGGTATCTTATTGTGAAATAAGAATAATATAATGTGATATGTTGGTATGCTATTGTGAGATTACAACATCTGATGTGATATTACAGAGGATTTTGATTGCGGTATTTTATTGTGAAATAAGAATAATATAATGTGAAATCAAAAGATACTGTCTTTTTTACATGTATTTGTTGGGATATTACAGGAGGCCTTAATTACAATATGTTACTGTAAGATAATACTGTTAAATGTTGTGAAATGCTGGTTACTTTTTACAGTGTAGGTTCCATCCTAGAGGCAAATCTCTCCTGTGACAAAATGGCATCCAATGTAATAAAAAAAGTCAACCAACGAACTCGATTCTTGTACCGGATCTCCTCTCTGGTAAACAAGAATACCCTGAAGACTCTGGCAGGAGCACTCATTCAAGGGTACTACGACTATGCTTGCACCTCATGGTACCAAAGCACCTCAAAGGCGCTAAAAACAAAATTACAAACATTTCAAAACAAACTGGTCAGACTACTGCTTGACCTTACTCCTAGAACCCACCTCACCACTGCCCACTTTGACAACCTAGGATGGCTTAGACTAGTATACGATAGAGTACAGCAACTTGCAATGGGCATGGTCTACAAGATACACTACACGACCAAGGTACCCATGTACATGTCAAAATACTTCCCAAAGGTCAGTGAATACCACGATCACAACACCAGAGGGAGCTCCACAAATCATGGTAAACCCAGATTCGGCTCAAACAAGGGACTAAACACGTTTCGCAATTATGCCACATCAATGTGGAACGCCCTACCCAAAGCTGTAAAGGAATGTAAATCACTACCCACTTTCAAAACCACTCTCAAAGAACACCTACGGGAGACTGCAATTCGAAACTGGCCCCTGTAAATGTCCTAACTCAACCCCCTCCAATGTACAGTAAATTACCAAGTATGGTTTCATCAATATTCCAATGTACAGTTTTGCTTGTACAGTTGTACAGTGTCCCCCACCCACCCCTGCTACCCAACCTGTTAGGGTTTGTAACCGACCCCAAGCGCAACGGCACAGAGAGAGTTGTTTCAGAGTTAGCCAAAGCAAGGGCGTATTTATTCTCAGAGTCACAAGATAGAATTAGGTTGAGCAACAGAACAAACGGGGAATCTGGCATGTGAAGATTTGCGGCTCTGCAGATTCTCCCAGTAGGTGGTGGTGAGGAATTAGCTTGTGACGTCTGAAGCGCTCTGCAGATCCTCCCAGCATTCACTCCAGGTGGAAACGGAGAGAGAGAGAGAAATCCCAGTTAGCCCAGCGCACAACAGAAACAGAGAGGTGACTGATCCAAACTACTATCCAAGTGACTTGATCTTCGGTGTGATACACACAGTTAGCAGAGTCCAGAGAAAAAACAATACGGTAATCCAAAGTGTAAATCCAACAACAAAAATAGGTGAGAACAGTATAACAAAAACGGGATCTCTTCGGTGTTTCACAAACACACAAAAAACTGGTGATCCAAAAATAACTGTTTCCAAAAACTCACCAGAGCGCAACGCGTAAAGCGGGCAGAAAAACGAGACGCAGCTTCGTACGGGGAATCAGGTTCTCCACAGGGATAACTTCACGAAAGTCCTGGGGAGCAACAGACAGGGAACAACGACGGGAAGGACAGGCAAATACAGCAGAATATTCAAAACGATCCAACATCGATATTAGGGGAATCAGGGTATATAAAGCCACAGGGCGCTGATGACAAGCTGTGACAGCTGCGGGATGAAATTGATCATTGCTCCAGAAGCGTGTGGTGGGGAGAGCACCAATCAACACGGCAACTTACAGGAAAGAAGCGTGTGGCGGGGAATGCAATTAATTAACGAAATACCTTAAAGGAACGGAGCGTGTGGGTGAGGAGCGGACCAATCATCACAGTACTTTAGGAAGCCTGTGGTGGGGAAAGAACCAATCCTCACAGTACCCCCCCCTCCACGGGAGCCACCCGGCGACCCACTCTGCCCCGGCCTGCCCGGACGGGACCGAAGGAAGCCGGCGATCAAGGGCACTGGAGAGGGGGACAAAGACAGAGGCCCGGAGAGGGGGACCGGAGACGGGGACAGAGGACCGGCGAGGGAGGCCGGAGACGGGGACAGGGGCCCGACAGCGGAGGCCGGGCACAGGGACAGAGGACCGGCGAGGGAGGCCGGAGACGGGGACAGAGGACCGGCGAGGGAGGCCGGAGACGGGGACAGGGGCCCGACAGCGGAGGCCGGGCACGGGGACAGAGGACCGGCGAGGGAGGCCGGAGACGGGGACTGGGACCCGGTGAGGGGGCTGGACGGCACCTGCAGACACTGGGCACGACAGGAGGAGCTCCACCCCTTGATGGTACCGGAGGACCAGGCGATGTGGGGCTCGTGCAGCGCGAGCCAGGGCCTGCCCAGGACCACAGGGACAAGAGGAGAGCTGGTGACGAAAAACTGGAGTCTCTCAACGTGGTTACCAGCAACGGTGAGAAGGACTGGACAGGTGCGTTGAGTGACGTCAGCCAGGCGGCGATGATCCAGCGCGAAGACCTCCAAGGGCCTCTCGAGGTCCTCAAGTGGAATGTTGGCCCGGGTGGCAAACCCAACGTCCATGAAACTCCCATCAGCACCAGAGTCCATGAGTGCACCCACCGTCGCCCGCTGGTCCACCCAGGCTAGGGTGACGTCCGCCAGACGGTTAGGTGGTGCACGGGTGGGGGAACAGGAAAAACGGCTCACCAGGATCTCCCGGGGTCCCGGCGAGCCTGGTCTTCTTGGCCGGGTAGGGCAATTGGAGACACGGTGTCCATCCCGGCCACAGTAGAGGCAACGGCCGGACCTGAGCCTGGACTCCCGTTCGGCCGGGCTAAGGCGGTTGCGTCCCAGCTGCATGGGTTCCTCCTCGGTCACGGCTCGGGAGGGAACAAACCCACCAGTCACGGAGGGGGCAGGACGGTCAGCACCGTAGAGGCGGCCGCCGGGAAAGGGAGCCCCTGAGCGGAGGTCGATGGCACAGTCGTAAGGCCGGTGAGGCGGAAAGACCTGAGCCCTGGACTCACTGAAAACCTCCTCGAGGTCGTGGTACTCGGGGGGTACGTCTGGGGTACTGAAAACCTCCTCGAGGTTGTGGTCCTCGGGGGGTACGTCTGGAGTACTAAAAACCTCCTCGAGGTCGTGGTCCTCGGGGGGTACGTCTGGGGTACTGAAGACCTCCTCGAGGTCGTGGTACTCGGGGGGTACGTCTGGGGGTCCCCGTCGTGCTCGCTCACGCCTTCTCTCCCGGAGGCGTCCGTCGATGCGGATAGCGAGGCTGATCAGGCCCTCGAGAGAATCGGGCTCCTCTTGGGTTGCGAGCTGGTCCCTTACTGCGTCGTTGAGCCCCCTCAGGAAGGTGAGACGAAGCGCTTGATCGTTCCAACCGCTCTCCGTTGCGGCCAGTCTGAACTCCAGCGCGTAGTCTCTGACACTGCCACTGTCCTGCCGGAAGGTGCCCAACCGAGCTCCTGGGTCCTGGCCACGGGCTGGGTGGTGAAAAACCCTGCGGAGCTCAGCCACGAAGTCTGGGTAGGAGAAACAGAAGTCTGCCCCCATTGCCCAGGAGGCAGTGACCCACTGGGCTGCCCGGCCTGAGAGCAAGTTAGTCATGTAAGCCACTCGGGCTCCCCTTGAAGTGAAACGACTGGGTTGATGACGAAAAACAAACTCACATTGCATGATGAATGTGGCACAATCCTCGAAGTTACCGTCGAACAACCGTGGTTCGGAGAGACGGGGCTCCCGAGGTGCGGGATCGGGAGGCGCGGGACCTGCCAGGGCTGCGGGTGATGCTCCGGCCAAGGCTCCTGAAGGAAGTGGGGTTACAAGCAAGGTGTTAACGGTTTCACTCAGCGCTTGTAAGTGGAGGAGAATACTAGACTGCTGGCTAGCCAGAGCCCCCAGGGACCCCTGAATAAGCAGGACCTGCTCTCGGAGTTCCTGTACAGCAGCCGCAGCCGCATCTAGCTGTAGGCTGTGTTCCTTGGTTGACTCTATCTGGACTGCCAATGCTGTTCTGACTCTCTCTGTGTCGGCTGGGGTCGTCATGGTTGGATCGTAATGTTAGGGTTTGTAACCGACCCCAAGCGCAACGGCACAGAGAGAGTTGTTTCAGAGTTAGCCAAAGCAAGGGCGTATTTATTCTCAGAGTCACAAGATAGAATTAGGTTGAGCAACAGAACAAACGGGGAATCTGGCATGTGAAGATTTTCGGCTCTGCAGATTCTCCCAGTAGGTGGTGGTGAGGAATTAGCTTGTGACGTCTGAAGCGCTCTGCAGATCCTCCCAGCATTCACTCCAGGTGGAAACGGAGAGAGAGAGAGAAATCCCAGTTAGCCCAGCGCACAACAGAAACAGAGAGGTGACTGATCCAAACTACTATCCAAGTGACTTGATCTTCGGTGTGATACACACAGTTAGCAGAGTCCAGAGAAAAAACAATACGGTAATCCAAAGTGTAAATCCAACAACAAAAATAGGTGAGAACAGTATAACAAAAACGGGATCTCTTCGGTGTTTCACAAACACACAAAAAACTGGTGATCCAAAAATAACTGTTTCCAAAAACTCACCAGAGCGCAACGCGTAAAGCGGGCAGAAAAACGAGGCGCAGCTTCGTACGGGGAATCAGGTTCTCCACAGGGATAACTTCACGAAAGTCCTGGGGAGCAACAGACAGGGAACAACGACGGGAAGGACAGGCAAATACAGCAGAATATTCAAAACGATCCAACATCGATATTAGGGGAATCAGGGTATATAAAGCCACAGGGCGCTGATGACAAGCTGTGACAGCTGCGGGATGAAATTGATCATTGCTCCAGAAGCGTGTGGTGGGGAGAGCACCAATCAACACGGTAACTTACAGGAAAGAAGCGTGTGGCGGGGAATGCAATTAATTAACGAAATACCTTAAAGGAATGGAGCGTGTGGGTGAGGAGCGGACCAATCATCACAGTACTTTAGGAAGCCTGTGGTGGGGAAAGAACCAATCCTCACACAACCCCCCAACCCCAGCCACCCAACCACCTCCAATGTACAGTCCCCCCCCACCCACCCACCCACCCAACCCCCCCCCCCCCCCCCCCACCCCACCTACCTGATGTAAACAAGACAAAAGTCTTTCTCTGGTCTGCATCCCCTTAACAATTGTGTGTATTGAGTTGTACTGTATTGTACCCATTCTGCAATCTGTTAATAAAGTTTTCAAAAACCCAACCTCCTCCAATGTACAGTTTCTACGTCAAATGTATATACTCTCTTTTCTAGACTCTTTTTTTGTATCACAAACAGTACTGTATTTGCAAATCTGGTATGTCATAAATGTATAGATGTAGCAGTACTGTCTATCTGTATGTCGTGTATGTCATATATGTCCTGATGAATTGAAAATGGGGGACCCTAATGTAAACAAGCGGGAGAAGGCTCTGGATCCCATGGTAGTCAGACGGGAAGGTGGAGTGACAAGTTGGATGGAAGAGGAGGATCTGAGTGACCGAGAGGGAGTGTAGGACTGGAGAAGTTATGTGAGATAAGGAGGGGCTAGGTTATGGAGGGCCTTGAAAGTGAGTAGTAATACTTTGTAGTCAGTGCGGGACAGTGGCGGACTGGGACACAAATTCAGCCTGGGACATTCAGACGCACCAGCCCACACACCGGCCCACGCACCGGCCCCGAAACCGGCCCACATAACGGCCGTTATGAAACACTTGTCCAGTATTAAACAACCCAAGGCTGTGGCTAAGGAGTCAACATTAGGGAGACCAAATCTACACACCGCCCCTAGATGTGCACTCATGCACAGTGCACACACACACACACACAGACACACACATACATATACCGTTACTTCCTGTCATTGGCATATGTTTTTTTTTTAACTAACATCTTAGTGCCTCATTGGCCTAGGGATTAAGGATACATGAAGTATTAACTACACCATAATAATATTGAGGTTTTGATCCATAGAAAGTAGGGATGTCCAATATTATCGGCCTACCGATATTATCGGCCGATATCGGCATTAAAATGTGATATCGGAAAATATCGGTATCGGTTTTTAAAAAATAATATTTTTTTTACATTTCTATAACCTTTATTTACAAATAAAGCAAGTAAGTAAGCAAGTAAGAACAAATTCTCATTTTATTTATTGTCAAAAGTATGCATAATGTTGTGTTAATTCCACAACAAGAGATATGTAATGTTAATTACCTGAAATTATTCCATTTTTTGGGGCGGGAAACCCTGCATATATTGGTATCGGTTGATATCGGTTGATATCGGTATCGGAAATTAAGAGTTGGACAATATCAGTATATCGGTATCGGTAAAAAAGCCAATATCGAGCATCCCTAATAGAAAGGTCTGTGCTACACAATTTCAGTTAGATTGGATTTATTGTCCTTTAATTTGGCACTCATGACATTAGTTGCTTGCCGTTTAATCAACATCGAAAGACCCCCCACTTCCTCCCAGACACCCATTCCAAGAGCCTGTTTTCTCTCTCTCTCTCTCTCTCCCTCTCTCTCTCTCTCTCTCTCTCTCTCTCTCTCTCTCTCTCTCTCTCTCTCTCTCTCTCTCTCTCTCTCTCTCTCTCTCTCTCTCTCTGTGTATGTGTCTCTCTGTGTGTGTGTCTCTCTCTCTCTGTTTCTCTCCCTCTCTCTGTGTGTCTCTCTCTGTGTCTCTCTCTCTGTGTCTCTCTCTCTCTGTCTCTCTCTCTGTGTGTCTGTCTGTCTGTCTGGACTGGGCTCTCTCTCTCCCCTCAGGGTCAGCTGTGCTGGACTGGGCGCTCTCTCTTTCCTCAGAGTCAACTGCATAAGAAGAACATCAGCAATCAATAATAATGGCTTGAATTCATACAGCGTTTTTCAGCCTTTTGAAAACACCCAAAGTAGTAGTAGTAGTTTATTCAGTCATCATCTCACACAATACAATATACACCATCATTTAACAATATTTGATTTTACAGTGACTGAAAAGGTACAGACTGAAGAATAATGCTTATATATGCCTGTCCTATATTCTTAACAAAAATAAAAAAAATTAAGACACCAAAACAGTATTCTAAAAGAAAATAGCAAAAAAAAACAGTATTATTCACCCTTGTAGTTTTCAAAAATAGCTTTACAAACCATTTTCTTAAAAACCAAAAGCGAATTACTCATTCTTAACTGGATATCAGCATTGTTCCACAAAGCGCTTCACAGAAACCATCAAGCATTCACACTCACACAGTCATACGCTACTGGTGGTCGTGAGGAGCATCAGCAAACACAGCTGCCCTGTGGCAGACTGACGGAATCATGTCTGCTAATCAGCGCCAACCACCATCAACAACCTTCATAAATACATTCAACATTAATGGAATAGGCTAAATACCAACTTGGCTGTAGCAGTTAGCTGTTCTATGCAATCACATTTGTTTAACTACGGGGTAGTAGTTGACCTAGTTGTTAGCTTAAGCTAGTTAGCTGTGGTTATTTACAAACATGTAGATGAGACTAATCATATACAGATCGAGAACATGGCTAACAGTTGGGAATTCTAAGGTACATCTTATTTAAGCATGTAAAATGGCAACTAATCAATTCAATCAATTACAGTAGATTACCAATATTATATCAACATGAAAATTTGGAAGGGAACATAATAGTATTTTATTTGAGTATTTACTATTATAATATTAGTAGCCGATTAATTTGCAGCCCGTCCTAGGTTCTGATTGGCTCTCTAGGTTAGCACTTTAGCTTCTGATGCTGTGGTGGGCACTAGTCGTAACATTGCTAACTAAACTTTTGGTCAGAGAAAAAACGTCACGAGTCACGACTATTTACGTCCACGTGCTGTAAGGAATCAGGAATACGGAAAGCACATTGTCTTGTAATAGAATGACTGAAATCACTGCAAGAGCTAGTATAGGCTAGCTAGCCCTCATGAACCGGGAGACACCAACAGTAGAATATGCACTAGGCTACTGCACGCACCTGTCATGTTACTGTTGGTTCCTTCCACTTGAACTTCATCAACATTAGCAGCAGCAGCTACTCTAACGCCAGCCCTTCCTCTACTAAACATGTCTGTAATTTTAGAACATTGTTCTGCGTCTTTTACTAGCAATTTTTGTTTTTTAATTCTAGCTTTTCCAGCTCCACCCTTTCTTTTTTTGCATTCTCCATTTCTGCACTTCTAGGCCTACTCGCGGTTGGGAGGAAACGTGAATCTCATTCACTGATGTCTCATGTCTCATTCAAGACTGGCTAACAAAAGCATGTATTTCACTTAACACCAAGAAAACAGTGTGTATGATGTTCACAAAGTCACCAGTAGAGGTCACTCACTCTAATGTGTTTCTGGGAGAGGCGGAGCTGGACATTGTACATTAATTCAAGTATCTTGGGGTCACATTGGACTCTACATTGACCTTCAAAAAGTCATGTGAAGAAAGTGACAAACACAGTCAAGTTTAACATCGAAAACTTCAGGCAGATCAGGCCCTGCCTGCCAGTTAATGCTGCAAGGATGTTTCTGCATTCAATGATTTTATCACACATCGAGTACTGTTTTATCAACTGGTCTCTTTCATATGTCACTACTCTTACACCAATAGAATTACTCTACAAAAAAGCCATAAAAGTATTTGATAGGAAACCAATTTCATTTTATCACTGTAATGTTTTAGAAAAACATAACATGCTAAGTTTCGAGAATTTTCAAGTTTTCAAATATACTTGCTTCATGTACAAGGTTCTGCATGGACTTGCCCCTCCCCCATTGAATGAGTTCATCCAACAGAAAGCAGACACTGGCATTACCACCAGGGCCATCAGTAGAGGGGACTGTAAGGTGCCTTTTCGGTATACTACCATTGCAAAAACTGTGTTCTCTGTTAAAAGTGGTAACTACTGGAATAGCCTACCAGTTGTGATTAGAGAGTGCCCTACATACTCCATGTTCAAGACCCATCTTAAACTGCATCTTAAGGCAAACCAGAACTGTGATCATTTTTAATCTGATTTAGTTTATGCAACTTGTTTATTGTTTTATTGCCGGCCCACACACTGGCCCACACACCGGCCCACATAATGGCCCACACACCGGCCCACATACTGGCCCACACACCGGCCCACACACTACACTGGCCCACACACTACACTGGCCCACATTAGTGGCCCACACACTGGCCCACACACTGGCCCACACACTGGCCCACACACTGGCCCACACACCGGCCCACATTAGTGGCCCACACACTGGCCCACACACTGGCCCACACACTGGCCCACACACTGGCCCACACACTGGCCCACACACCGGCCCACACACTGGCCCACACACTGGCCCACACACCGGCCCACACACTGGCCCACACACTGGCCCACACACCGGCCCACACACTGGCCCACACACTGGCCCACACACTGGCCCACACACCGGCCCACACACCGGCCCACACACTGGCCCACACACTGGCCCACACACCGGCCCACACACCGGCCCACACACTGGCCCACACACCGGCCCACACACCGGCCCACATACTGGCCCACACACCGGCCCACACACCGGCCCACACACCGGCCCACACACCGGCCCACACACCGGCCCACACACCGGCCCACACACCGGCCCACACACCGGCCCACACACCGGCCCACACACTGGCCCAAACACCGGCCCACACACTGGCCCACACACCGGCCCACACACTGGCCCAAACACCGGCCCACACACCGGCCCACATACTGGCCCACACACCGGCCCACACACCGGCCCACATACTGGCCCACACACCGGCCCACATTAGTGGCCCACACACCGGCCCACATACTGGCCCACACACTGGCCCACACACCGGCCCACATTAGTGGCCCACACACCGGCCCACACACCGGCCCACACACCGGCCCACACACCGGACCACATACTGGCCCACACACCGGCCCACATACTGGCCCACACACCGGCCCACACACCGGCCCACACACCGGCCCACATACTGGCCCACACACTGGCCCACACACTGGCCCACACACCGGCCCACAGACTGGCCCACATACTGGCCCACACAAGGTAGGCAGAACAGCAGGGAAAGGTGCTGGGGTGAACAACAAAACAATGGTGCGACACTGGTAGACAGGGAGCAGCATGAATATATAGAGGACTAATTAGACAGACAAGAAACAGCTAGGGCTGACAGGCTAGGACACATGAATAATAATACAACAAATACAGGACTAGACTAGAACATAAGAATATCAATACAAACACTGAGAACACAGGACTGATAGCAGATACACAGGGAGCATGATAGAAATGATAGACAACAGACTTGACAGAATAGGTAAATAAAGACCCATACAAAGGGTGGCGGCCTGTAGTACCTGTAGTACCGCGAAAAGACCGCCTGAGGGCGGCAGAGGAGTGTCTATGTTCAGAGCGTTCCTGAGTCCAAAGGGCAGATTATGACACTCTCTGCCTTGCTGTTTCTCCCGATCGTTAGGTCTCAAACAGCACGAATGGGGCTAGCCCCTCTCATCAATGCAGTGTGTACGGTACGTGGGAAAATCCAAGTGCGCATGCTCAGGGTGTTTTCTCATTCACATCAATTTGATGGCAAGTGGGGCTTCGAGCTCCTAGCCCCAAGTGAAATGACATTTCGTATTTTAAAGTTGATTGTCGGATTACAGTCTGCAAATAAGCTTTTCATTGCTAAACGGCAGCTACTGAGGGCATGAGTCAGTGAACGGGAAAGGCTAGTAGGTAGAAGTGGGTTTTGAGCCTCGATTTGAAGGCATCTATCGAGGGGGCAAGCCTAATGGAGGTGGGGATGCTGTTCCACAGTTCAGGGGCTGCAACAGCAAAGGCACGGCCCCCCCTGAGCTTGAGGTTAGACCTCCGGACTGTCAGGAGCCTCTGATCGGCTGACCTGAGGGACCTGGTGTTGGAATAGGGGCAGGGGTGTAAAGCAGTGGAGGCTGGTGACCAAATTTTTAGGTGAAGCACAAATTATTATATTATATTATATATTAAATTATATTTTTAAAACATCCCCCACTGTGTGTCAGTGGTCAGTGGACACAGATGAAAACATATTAACATTAGGTGACAGCGCACCTGACCAGATTAAATCATATTAGGTGACAGCCAGTGGCAACTGCTGACCAAATTGAGCAGAAATTATATTTTTAAAACATCCCCCTCTAAACAGTTATCAGTAAATACTCACAGTGCTCTGAATTGAGGGAGGGACTGGGGATCTGGGTGACCTCTGTTTCAGCTGGACACAGGGGGCTGTTTCTTCTCCAGGAGAGATCAAGACTGGTGTTGGACACTGGTCATTTCATCTGGGAAAACATAAAAGGCATAAATGCATATTAGCCATTATCACAAATAGCATTTTATACAATGTGGATGTAGCCAAAGATGATCATTTTACAATGATTTTATTGTATTGTATTGATTTGTGTGGACCCCAGTAATAGGCCTGTGATTATATCCAAGGGGCTCAAAAAGGAATATCTTATCTTATACTGACACCTAGTGGTGCAAAGGAATAATATCACTCTAAACCACCAACTATGCCCTAAATTAAATTCACATTTGTTCTTGCTGTTGTTAGTCTGACCTTTCACCTGGTACTAGTACAGCAAGGTCCTGCTCATAGTACTCAAGATATTAAGATCATAAGCTTTCCCACCACGCCAAGGTCACAGCAAATAGGGAACATTCTGACTCACACACTCCGCTCAGTTATATGAGTGGAAAGGGTGAGTGGTTTGGGAGTTTTATTGTCCCTTTATTATTTATGATTTATAATATAATGTATTCTGTATTATTATTATTTATTATTATATGCTATTTTTCAATTGGTTTTACCTTATTTTAATTACTTATATTTAATGTGGAGTGAAACTGTGGAACAGTCTAAGGCCCCGTTTAGACGGAAACGCTAGCAGGTGAATCAGCAAAAATATTTTTTCGGATGTGCCTTTTCGTTTATACGGAAACGGCGTTTTTACGGGGTGAAACCGTAAAAAAGTGAGACCACCTTCCAGGGTGGAATTCCTAGAAACGCTAAACCTTTGCGCTCTCATCTAAACTGTCAAACCGCATAAAACGATGACGAAAGGGTTGTCAAGGCTCTCGTCGCGTGTACTGCTTACTGTACTGCTTTAACCCAAATGACGGATGATTGGCTGAAAGAGATAGATAAAAAGAAAATGGTTGGAGCTGTCTTGCTTGATTTTACTGCAGCATTCGACATCATAGATCACAAATTCTTACTTAAAAAACTTGAATGTTACGGTTTCTCCTCATCTGCACTATCTTGGATGCAAACTTATTTAGCAAACCGGAAACAAATAGTTTTTTTTAATGGGAGTTACTCAGAAGTTAAAACGGTAAGGTGTGGAGTACCCCAAGGAAGTTGCCTTGGGCCTTTGCTCTACACCATATTTACAAATGACATGCCTCTTGTCCTAAATAAGTCCTATATTTCTATGTATGCAGATGATTCAACGATTTACACATCAGCCTCAACAGCCAATGAATTAAATACGGTCCTAAAGGCAGAGTTGCAATCAGTGATGGAATGGATAAAGAATAACAAACTAGTTCTAAACATATCAAAGACAAGTAGCATCCTTTTCGGTTCAAACCATACTCTAAGAACGAACCCAGTCTTGAAACTTTTGATAAGTGATGTGGTAATTAATCAAGTCCAGGAGACTAAACTCTTAGGGGTAACATTAGACAGTAAATTGTCATGGTCACACCATATAAACAATATAGTAGTGAAAATGGGAAGAGGGATTTCTGTTGTTAAAAGATGTGCTCATTTGTTACCACTAAATTCTATCAAACAGGTAATTCAAGCTCTGGTTTTGTCAAATCTTGACTATTGTCCTGCAGTATGGTCGAATGTAACGACGAATAAACTGAAAAAATTACAAATGGTACAAAACAAAGCAGCACGTATAGCGCTTCGCTGTGAGTACAGAACTAATGTTGCAGCGATGCACAGTTGTTTAACTTGGTTACTTGTCAAACATAAATTACTCTGCTCACTCCTTGTATTCACTAGGAATATTCTTGTTACAAAGATCCCCTCAATTTTATATAACAATGTATCAATAAGTCTTGACAGACACAACCATTCCACCAGACATGCTTCTGCACGAGGTTTTACACTTCCAAAAGTGAGGTCGAATGCAATGAAGCGAACTGTCATGTTCCGTGGTATGCAGGAATGGAACTCTCTTCCCAGACATGTTAAGCAGGAGAATAGTAAATGTAATTTCAAAATCGTGGTAAAACAACATTTTCAACCAAAGAAATTGACATTCCCTAATAGATAGTGTGTACGTAAATGAAAATGTATGTGTCTGATACAGAGATAGGTATATATGGATGAAAAGGCATGTGTCTGATAGGGATATATTTATTAAAATATTGTATAATTGGCTAATATGAACATAGATAATGTATGTAAAAGCTAAATAGTATATTATGCTGTATTGTATTATGAATTAATTATGAGTAGGTATTATTGTATTGTATTATGAATTCATAAGGCGTATATATTGTTATATTGTATTATGAATTTGATTAGGGTTTTTATTGTTGTTTTAATTGTCTGTATGACATGTAAATGTTGTGAGTGTATAAGTCTGTAACTGTATTTTATGTGTTATGGACCCCAGGAAGAATAGCCCCAGCACTGCTGTGGCAATGGGGATCCAAATAAACTTAAACTTAAACTTACATCACAGGCATGCGCCAGTAGCCTAGAAGCGTAAATAAAGCATGTCTGATTCTATCCATGGCGATCACCTGAAGGCTACATTGGCAGTACTTTTAAATACACAAGAATCTGTCCCGCGGCGTGACTGGACCCACTGTCTGTGAGTGACTCTGCTTTGGTCCAATCACATTCCCCACCCACAGTCTGCGAATCAGAGGCAGAGTAGGGCGGGTCTTCACAGCACGTCATGTGACATATGCGCCAATCGTGTGACAGCGGGGCTCCGTTGTCTCGAGTTGTTACAGCCTCGTCTGCACGGAGAATTCCATCCCAAAACGCTCGTCTAAACGCAAAATTAAAAGTGAAACCGTAAGACGACTTTTGCGGTTTCTGTTCAGACTCTCTCCGTCTAAACGTAGCCTAAATGTGGTGCTAAAGCAATGTCCAAACATGAGACAATTCAAACTGATGTATAAGGAAATGATGTTCACAAGTGTCATGTACCAAGGTATAATGACCACATAGAATAGAAACTGAAGCAGGCTGCACATGAACAAAAACAACCCCCTCAGTAGATGCTTTTAAAGCACGGTCCCGGCAGATAGGAAAACAACACAAACGCGCTTTCAAAAGGTAAATTATATTTATTAGCTGTGGCAGGAATTCAAACCTCCACTGAATTAGGATGAGGGAAGAGGGGAAATAATCCCACAAACATATAACAAATAGGGAAAAGGGTAAGGGGAGAACAAACAAGTAAATATAATAAAGTAAGGCACAAGGGCCAACACAAGCCCTAGTGACCTAGTGTCACAGGACACAACCACAAACCCTGCGGTTGGCAGTCTGGGAATCCCCCAGCAAATGTACACCACGTGCACAGCACAATATAGTTCCACACAAGCAGTGGCAAAAAGGCAGAAGGCCCAATACATAGATATATATATTAATTCCACACAAGCAGTGGCAAAAAGGCAAGAGGCCACAATATATATATATATATATATATATATATATATATATATATATATATATATATATATATATATATATATATATATATATATATATATATATATATATATATATATATATATATACTCACCTGGTAGCTGCACTAACACAAATACAATGCCTACCAGGTAAGTGGTGTGAACAACATGAACACACAATAAATCAGTCCCACACAACAGTGGACAGTGTTATAATAACTATTCCACACAAACAACAGTGGACAGTGTTATAATAACCATTCCACACAAACAGTGGTAAACAATGGCAACCTCCAACTCTATGGTCACTGGCAAATGACTCCATGAGGCACCCGGACGTGTGTGTGCTGTCAGGTATTTGTCCACCCGTCCCTCTTGAGGTGATTGCCATCAGCTGTCACCCATTAGGCAATCAGCACTCTTCAGTGTAGGGACGGGCGGGCGGCACCTGACAGAGAAAAAGAGACAGCATTAGCTATCATGCACACACACACACATCACATCCAAAACATAACATATTTACATATACTAACCTGATGTTCAGATGGTGTCATAAATACAGTAATAATGGTAATGACCAACCCACGTACCGATGTACGTCACAACAAGGTACAGGGATGAGGAAGGGACTTGATATTCACGGGTGTTTACATTTTTATTTTATTTCTTTCATGTTTTACATATATATATATTTTTTTTTCTTTTTTATGTTTTTAAATAGTACACTCATTTGAGTAGTGGAAAAGGGGTAGGATTAAATAAGTGTATACTTCTTCCTACTCCTTTTCGAACATGTAGATTGAGTTGTGTTTTGCTTTTGTTATTGTTTGTTTGTATTCATTGCATGTTTGAAATAAAGATTTCAAATCAAATAAAAAATTAATTATGTTATGTATTATAACTTAATATTAGGCATATCTTTCCTAGAGATTGAGTTACTTAGTTGTTGTAGCTAGCTAATAGGTCATTATAATTATTCTAACCCCTTGGATCAAATCTGAGGTAACAAGAACTGAACTTCAATTATCATATTAACAAAGTGACCATCGTTCTTCCATCTCAGAAATATAGCAAAAGTGAATCAATGAATCAAAATGAACTGAACCTAATTCATGCTTTCATATCTAGCCTAGACTAGAGGTCCAGCAGATTTTTTTATTGAGTTTGGTTTAGATGCTGCATATTGTTATGCCCTTCTCCATTGTACTCTAAAGAGTCAGGTCATAAAGGTTTTTCCAAACCATAGCGTCTTTGAATTATGGGTCCGGGGCCCATATGCCTATTTCAACATATGAGCTCCATTTCAACAGGCCCCTCCACTGATACCAACCTGTCAAAAATAGACTGCAAATCAAAATCAATTTGAGAGTTAAGCTCACTGCGCTCAACAGGACAGAACACAGAAAAACAAAGACCATAGATCTCTGATACCACCACAGCGCCCATATCCATCCCACCTGGCACTGGCAGTTCAGGATACTGCAAACCGTGAACATCCAGAGTAGGATGCACCGCCTCAGGTACAGCCCCACCGTCCCTGGAACATGGCAATACATCAGTCACAAAAGCGTCTGGAATACCATCCAAAATGGCGTCACACAAAATAACATAGGGGCCCAAGGGGATCAATAAAGGAATATCTTATCTTATCTTATCTATCATCAAAGTCACCTCCGCCCACAGGGAGGGCCATTTATGTTGATGAGTGGTGTGTGTGTGTGTGTGTGTGTGTGTGTGTGTGTGTGTGTGTGTGTGTGTGTGTGTGTGTGTGTGTGTGTGTGTGTGTGTGCATGAACATGTGCATCTGTGCATGTGTGTGTGTGTGTGTGTGTGTGTATTAGTGTGCCTGTGTCCATGTGTGTGTGTTCAGTAACTGTTGATTGATATGCACTGTCCCTAAACTAAAACTATAAACTAAACTATGTGCCGGTGAGAATCAATCAACTCAAGTCACATGGTTATTGATTCTCCCTCACAGCTTGTAAATTAATTCTATCCTCCTTTCTTTCTTTGTGAAGTTGTCAATCACTCTGTCATACCAGCGAGGATTCTTTTCCATCGACTTGATTAGTCTCTTCTCAATTGCTATCACTGCCAAGTTTCTAAGTCGTTCCTGTCCTATGGTGTTCCTGGAGTATGTCTTGAGACGCTTCAGACATGAAAAGCTCCTCTCCACACCAGCTGATGTTACTCCAATAGTCGCAATTAAGCACATGAGCTGATAAGCCTGTGACATTGCCTTGTCCAGCTCAGTTGTTTTAAAAAAAGCTATAAGGTCACACAACTTGCCTTTGCTGATATGAAGCTGTCTGTCTGAGTACAGAACTCGCAACTCTGCTTTCAACCTGTCTGAATCAAAGAAATGCCCATAGCCTTTCTTTAGACACTCAAATGCCTCAAAGGGGAAATCTTTCGCCATGCTATCAAACTTCACTGAATCAAGCAGCTCCAGGAAGCGTGTGTTATCCATGTTAACATAACGCTGGGTGATCTGGTCAATCAAGTTGGTCAAGACAGCCATGTAAATGTCGCGGGTGGGGGTATGTGTGTGTCTGTGTGTATTCATGGAGCGGTGGGCTCTACCCATGGGAGTTCCATCTCTTGCGTTACAGGCTGTGCCGTTGGAGGAAGCTGATTGGCTGGCTGGCGCATAGGGGCGGTGCCCTGGAACCCCGCGAACTCGCTCAA
The DNA here is from genome assembly GCF_963971535.1 of Notolepis coatsorum. Taxonomy (NCBI): domain Eukaryota; kingdom Metazoa; phylum Chordata; class Actinopteri; order Aulopiformes; family Paralepididae; genus Notolepis; species Notolepis coatsorum. The sequence goes on from NC_140176.1 coordinate 130,395,537, forward strand.
AAGGGAGGCGAGTATTGTCAGCTGGGGGCGAGACACAGAAGGACGAGACCCGGAGCAGAGGAGGAAAGAGAAACCTGAGGACGCCGACTGGTGATATTGCTGGTACACACGGCGCTATTGCTGCTTCCTTGAACGAAAACGGGAGTCGAGAGGACGGTAACAGAGGAGGTACAGAGGGCTGTAGGAGTACGAGGACACGCGACTCTTTTGTGTTTGTACTTTTCCTCCAGTGGAACCAGTTCATATCGGCGACTGCGGTGTTTCCCCCCGCAGTGGAAACGGGTGGAGCTTCAGACCGGAGAGACATTATCGCCACACCGGGCGCCGTGAGTAAAGAACGCAAGACAGTAGAATACGTGCCTGACAAGCGAACTGTTTCCCGAGTGGTAAATGAAGACATAGACGAACAGTGACTGCATTGAAATTAGGAATATTATTAGTAGCGTGAAGCTGAAGATTATCGGAACGGCATGCAGTAAAGCCAGTAAAAACTGTCGAAGACTTGAACCTAGTATTGTGGATTCTCCATCCTCTGTGAACTACCTTTCTCTCTTTTCTAAATCATATGGAGGATATCTAATCCATTGTGCATTGTGACGAACCCGTGAACGGGGGGACCTTGCTCTTACTGACTGTGCCTTTCATTGCAGGCGGGAGGACATTATTGCACGCCTGGTGCTTGGAGTGCCTAAAACCCCCCAGTACAGACAGAACAGTTTTTAGCCCAAAGGCGGGAGGGGCTACGGGAGCGGAAGGGAGTGGCGTCCTTCCGGCCCTCACCTTCGGGCCCCGGTCATACTTAAAACCTTTGTTTTTAGTGTTTGTCAACTCAGCGCTTCCACTGCCCAAACCTAGGCTAGGGTATGAGAGGAGTATTCTAGGCCTAGGCCCTACCCCTAGCGGTGAGCAGCCCGTGCTATTTAATCCCAGCCCCCTTAGTTACTGTGTGAACACTTAGTGTGCATTTATCTACCTATATTCTCCCTAATCATTTGCCGTGGCTCCCCGAGGGATGGTGTGATATCGATACCTATTTTCAGGCTATTTATAGTGAACCGTGTGGTGTGATTCTAAATTAACGTTTGATAGTCATAGACCCGTGTGCAGGGCAGACCCTTTTTCCTTCACGTGTGTAGTATCTCAGGGGCGGGGATAGGTGGCGTGGGTGGGAGTAACTGTCTGGGGGTGGGTTTACGGGGCATTGAGCGCTTCCTCCTTTTAACTACCCTAGGCTTAAGAGGCGTGGGTATTTTAATCTAGTCTAATAGTGTTTAGGTAGGTTTATGAATTTGTATCTTATGTATTAAAGTATTGCCTGTTTTTCTTAAATACCATTATGTAATAAAGTATTGCTTGTTTTTGCTAAACATTCTCTCCTTGTCTGTCTGTTGTCCTGGGGAATCTGTTGTGGTAGTTCAGCTGAGCTCTTTGGAAAGTACACCTGTGCGCTTGCACTTCCTAGCTGTAGACTGGGTGCTTTTCATTGGGGTCAGGTGACATAAACATCCCTGAAATGCTGCTTGGGATCTTTAACGTTCCCTCTGTGTCGTCTTTTCCTGGGATGATTATCTGGCTCCTCTGTCATCCTAGCAGCTTTTGCATATACTGCTTGAAATGATGCCTCAGACTTCTTCTCCTTTGCAAAGGACAGAAGAGACTCAACCCTTGATTTGCAACACAACATCTGCTGCTTTCTGTTGCACAATATCAAAAACCACAGCTGTCTCACAGAAAATCTGTTCATATGAGTGTAACATAAATACAAAATCGAAATCTTCTAACGTTCTGATAAACCCATTTGCAGCGCTGATAGTCTCCTCATCTGTCACACTGTCCGATTCAATCATGCTCTCAAAAGTTGTGATTAGCTTCTCGTGATTGTTTAATACTGTGCTGACAACGCGTGACGAAAAGTTCCAGCGTGTTGGTGCATTTTTAGGAAGCTTACAACAACCACTTTCCTCCAAAAAGATTGTTCTCTTTGTCGACTTGGTGAAAAAAGTTGCAAAACCTGATAAGTTTGCAAAAAAGATCCTAGCCTCTGGTATGCATTTTGCTCCCTGACTCAGCACGAGATTGAGCCGATGCGCATAACAATGAACAAATTCTGCAACTCTTTTTA
>NC_140176.1:130405158-130447658 GCF_963971535.1 Notolepis coatsorum
ATGGTGGGCAGGGCGCTCGAGGAGTCAGTCAAGGGGCTGTAGGCCTCCGCGCTAGGCAGGTAGTATTCACAGTCAGTCCCTCCCACCTGAGGACCGGACACATGAGAGGAATATTTTAGTGTGTGGTTGGGTAAGGCATAGGCTGACCAGGTCAAAATGGTTCAGTCGCAGGACAGCAGCACTGCTTTTGCGGGACAATGTGGGACACGTAGAGAGGGAAAAAAAATAAAATAAAAAAAATAGTATTTAAAGTTTTTTTTGTATTGCTAATTAGAATTAAAGAAATGTATTTATTATTGAAATGCCTTTATTTCATATTCGACACAGACGGTAGGCTATATATAGCACATTTAGTTATTAATCTTATTAAACTGTATAGATGCTTCACCAATCACCTTCTCAGCCGCTACTGTCTATGTCACCAACATCTTTATTTAATCACATGTCGTATATTCTTAATGAATATCTAAGGTTAATTGCAGCACAATGAGGCTGCTAACTGGATGGAGGAAAAGGAGAGCGACATAAAACATGGTCCTCACCTGACTTAGTCAGCTGAGAAATAAACGTGTAGTCCAGAAAAAGGAACTATGGTCCAAACTTATTTATTTGCAGAGCGGCCAAGAGTGGAAAATGCATTAGTTATATACAGGAATGTATTTCAGCATAATACATGATTGTACAAAAGGTTTGATGAGGTAAATCCCAATAGCCCAGACACGGTGGCTCTCACATCAAGACAGTCTTGCACATTAATAGTATTCATGTTATGTATGAAATAGACCAATAGTACATATGGTAAACCTGGTCAAAGATAGACATCTTCCTCTAAGTTATCACCAACAGGGATTATTATACAGTTTACTTACATAGCGGCAAAGTAGAACCATGGTCTGTGGAGATGGAGGCGCAGGACTCAGACCCCCTGGGGAACGGTCGTGGCGGGTCATGAGCTGGCCTGGCCTCTCTCTCACCAAATACATTGTTTTATACCCTGACTTCCCCCCCATAGTTTCCTTGCTTCCACACATGGCGTTTCTCCTTAGATGACCTTCTGGGGGAGGCTGGTCAGCCCCCCCTGACTTCCTTGTTGGTGTCTTCTTCCAGTTTTCAACAGCGAGGAGGTCTGATGACTTCAGACCTTTTAACATTCCCTTAACTCTTTCAGTGCCACGCCTGGTTTTCCGTTTTACCGCTTGAATGCCACCATCGGCGCCAATGTTAACGTTAATATCGCCTAATCTATGTTTTAAATTATGGCTATGTGTCTAATCTGCCCATCGCATTATCAAAGACTATTTTCCAGTCAGTGCTGTGAAGACAGATTGTTTTTTTATCGCGTCGTTTCCATTTCAGAGCAGTTAGAAAAGCCCCCGTTTTGATATAAAAAACAGCTCATTCTGGAGCATTCTATGAAAATCGTCTTTTAGTGGAATATTCCACAACGTTGATATTCGTCTGCCTTTTTATGAATCGTTTTCAAATAAACGCTAGATGATCAATATTATACGTGCACGCACGCACATTACGGCCGCGCACTGATAATCGCTCCGTTGATTACCTCACGGAGTTTTACAGTGAAACCGAAAGAAGACATTTCACAAAACAGCTTATAACTTCATCAAACTTACTCCGATTATCCTACCACTGATAACATAGAGTCCTTACCTGACATCAGATGGTATCCAACTGGTATATTCCAATTCCTGATCACCATTCGAAAAAATCGATACGTGTATGGATCCAACAGTAGATCTCTATGATCCGCGGGGATCTGAGGCTCCAGAATGAACTCTGGTAACCCCGGCTGGATCAGTGAACTGGAAAATGTGGAGTACCGGATTTTTTTCCCCATTCATTTTCATTGAGTCCATTCCAAAATCACTTATGTCATCTGGGAGACGACAGGGGGCGCTTTTTTCCACAGTGATCGTCGGCACCCCTCGGCTATACTCGGGTAGGCTCGGGTGATGCAATAATTTTTCAGATCGCAAAAAAAAAAAAAAAAAAAAATCTGAGAAATCTCGTGAGTGGCTAGCAACCACCTATAAAAAAACACGAGAAATCTCGTGAGTGGCACTGAAAGAGTTAATAGGGCTTGTGTAATGATCTAGCATTAATCCAGTACAGTCATTGCTGCTTAGGTTAATACCATTCAGTCCACAAGAGCCAGCACCAAACCCCATCTACCAAACTGACACTTTGTATTACTCTATGAAAGGAACCAACTTTGGCATTCCTAAAATGGTAATCTATTATTGTATAGATTCAACCACATTGGTCTTGTCTCACAGAGGCATCTCCGCTTTCAGCCTCTTGTGCTGTGCTCAACCGTCACATGTCTAGAAGGTGTTTGGTTCCTGGGGGTTTGGAATGGCGCCTCTACAACTGTGTAAACAACCTTATCATTAGAGAGGTTTTGCCTGAAGGTTCCTCCGGAATGTACTCTGAGAGTCCATGTAATGCATGCTACAGTTCACTTATTAAAGCATTATTTTGAATTAACTATTAACACAGATATTTTCAGTTTTCAGGGTTGATCTAACAGTCTGTTCAAGTCAATATACCATAATCCTCACTCTGACAATTTACATTGTCATATAACCAGTATCTTGACTTGATTTAGATACATACTAACCATACAATATTTAACATAATAACAAAAATCATAATTTTTTTTTCTCCAACTTTTCTCAATTTTCCCTCACAGTTGCCCCTGACTATGATCCCCTCCCGGGAGTGCTAATAACCCGTTTATCAGTTCTCCCACTTAACTTATCCTGCCTTTGAAACAGTGTTTCCCACTTACTTTCATCAGGCTTTGTTCCTCTGGGCTCACAGCCAGAGGTCATTTGTTGAAAACAATTAAAACAATTTAATCTAAACATTACACATTAAAGTATAATAAATCACAAATCTTAAAACCCAATTTTCTTAAGTTACAGAAAGTTTGTTTCCACATTCTTTTATATGATCTGGGAGAGAAAACATACATTAGTATCACAATATTTTCACTTTATTCATTCTCTGAAATAATATCTTCTTTCTGCAAATGTTTTCTTAAAATAGTACAATCACATTTGCATAATTAATCAACTGCGCTTCCCATCTATCCTCCCCCCTTTATGACACATATAATGGTCATAACCTTACCACCTTGGTTTCCACAGCCCAGTCCGGCAGAGGAAAGCAGATCTTCAACGAAAAATTTCTTTCACTTCCTATCCTCACTCTGACCATAATCGATGTGCATGTTCTTACCCCGCGTTGTTTTAATCTATTCGCCCCCCGTCTGCGCGTCTTACCAAATCGAATGTGCACAAACAGAGACCATCAGTAGCTATTGCACAGTCATCTCCCTGTCCCCCACAGTCCAATCCATCCATAATTTCTCAGAGACTCTTGTCCACATGTTTCAGCTCAGCCCTCAGGCCGGCCCCGCACCCCAGGCCAGGCATACTCCCAGGTCCAGTCATCCATCCTGGCATGACAACCTGGTCGTCAGATGAGTTCCTCAGCCTGGAAATGTCCCAAATCCCATCTGTTCAGTTATTACAACCTGGCCCCACCCGCATGGGGTTCCGTAGAGACGGGGGCGAACGCATACAAGAATTCTCCCACCACAACTTGGCAACTGATCACCGCTGGACTGCAGAGTAACAGGGAAGATGAAACCCTACGTCACCATGTTAATGTAATGTACTCATGTGTCCTCCCGAGCTGATCTGCAATCCCCCCCCCTCGACTGAGCTGTTGAAGAAACACAAGCACAAAGCAAATCCTCTTACACAATATGTCAACATACTTCTAAGGGAAGCCATTAATTCCATATGCAAATGTGGTGGAACTACTTATCTGTCGTCGACCTGTTCCAATGCATCTCACCCTTCACCCGTTCTCCCTCACCAGATCATGTAAAACATTTGGGAAGAAAAAGAAAAAAAAATCAAACAAAGCCACACACTTCAATAAACAAACACCACTCTGTTGTGGCCTCCAGCCTGTGTAACAACCACGCACCCCTAAAAACATGAAAAAAATCCACGAATTTTTAAAACATGAAAGAAATAAAAACCACGTTTCCAAAACCATCCATTCAGCTCTATCACTCCTGCTGCAATTCTCACACACACTCTCAACCGGAACAAAGCATCCTGTCCCTGTGACTTGACACCTCCAACGCTTTGACCCTCTCAACCTCATTCCAGTCCACACAATTACAGATAAAAAAATAGAAAATAAATCAAAAAATTCACATTCAAACGCTCATCCACACATTTTTCCTTCAACACACAACAGTGGCTGTCTACCTCTAAGACATTTAAAAGAAATAAACTCGAATGAACGTAGTGCACCAAAACCACCCCCGCTGTGAGGATTCGCCTGTTCCCTGAACTTTTCCCTGTCTACTCTCCCTCACCAGCCCCCACCCTTGCGATGATTTACTCTCCTCTACTCTTCACCAGCCCCCACCCTTGGACTACCTTCACGCAGCTGTCATAGTTTATGATTAGCACCCCAGAGGGCTTTATATACCTGGACCTCCCTTCCAGTCCTTGTCGGGTCGTTCTGTATCTGTGTTCACTCTGTGTTCATGGAGTTCTGTACGTTACCATCCTGTACGTTACCATCACCTGCCGCGTCTCCGGCGTGAGACGACGTGCCAGCCATGACCACCTGTCGCCGTTTGCCTGGAGTGGGACACCGTCTTCGCTCTCTAATTCTCTACGGGAGGTTTTCCAGTGTTCCCACTCCAGACGTCAAGCCGGCGCGTCATTGCTCCCTATTTTCCACGGGAGGATGGCATCTCTTTGCCCCGGTCCCCTGGGACCCCTTTGTTCTGCGTTGCCCGGCCCCCCCCCGAGGAGGAGGAAGAGGATCTCCGTGCCTGGAGTGGGACACCGCCTTCGCTCTCTAATTCTCTACGGGAGGTTGCCAGTGTTCCCACTCCAGACGTCAAGCCGGCGCGTCATCGCTCCCTATTTCCACGGGAGGATGGCGCCTCTTCCCCCCGGCCTCCGCTGTCGGGCCCCTGTACCAAGTCAAGTCAAGTCTCCGTGCCCGGCCCCCCCGAGGAGGAGGAAGAGGATCTCCGTGCCTGGAGTGGGACACCGCCTTCGCTCTCTAATTCTCTACGGGAGGTTGCCAGTGTTCCCACTCCAGACGTCAAGCCGGCACGTCATCGCTCCCTATTTCCACGGGAGGATGGCGCCTCTTCCCCCCGGCCTCCGCTGTCGGGCCCCTATACCAAGTCAAGTCAAGTCAAGTCTCCGTGCCCGGCCCCCAAGAGTAGGAGGAAGAGGATCTCCGTGCCTGGAGTGGGACACCGCCTTCGCTCTCTAATTCTCTACGGGAGGTTGCCAGTGTTCCCACTCCAGACGTCAAGCCGGCGTGTCATCGCTCCCTATTTCCACGGGAGGATGGCGCCTCTTCCCCCCGGCCTCCGCTGTCGGGCCCCTGTCTCAAGTCAAGTCAAGTCAAGTCTCCGTGCCCCCCCCGAGGAGGAGGAAGAGGATGTCCGTGCCTGGAGTGGGACACCGCCTTCGCTCTCTAATTCTCTACGGGAGGTTGCCAGTGTTCCCACTCCAGACGTCAAGCCGGCGCGTCATCGCTCCCTATTTCCACGGGAGGATGGCGCCTCTTCCCCCCGGCCTCCGCTGTCGGGCCCCTGTCTCAAGTCAAGTCAAGTCTCTGTGCCCGGCCCCCCCGAGGAGGAGGAAGAGGATCTCCGTGCCTGGAGTGGGACACCGCCTTCGCTCTCTAATTCTCTACGGGAGGTTGCCAGTGTTCCCACTCCAGACGTCAAGCCGGCGCGTCATCGCTCCCTATTTCCAAGGGAGGATGGCGCCTCTTCCCCCCGGCCTCCGCTGTCGGGCCCCTGTCTCCGTACCAGGCCTCCGCCGTTGGGCCCCTGTCCCCGTGACAGGCCTCCGCCGTCGGGCCCCTGTCTCCGTGCCCGGCCCCCGCTGTCGGGCCCCTGTCTCCGTACCAGGCCTCCGCCGTCGGGCCCCTGCCTCCGTGCCCGGCCTCCGCTGTCGGGCCCCTGTCTCCGTGCCCGGCCCCCGCCGTCGGGCCCCTGTCCCCTTGCCAGGCCTCCGCCGTCGGAACCCTGTCCTCATCCCTGTAAGCAGCCCTGGCCCGTAGCCCTGGCCCTGACACTTAGCCCTGTCCCTTAGCCTGTTCGCCTCTTAAAGGCACAGTGCCGCATTTTCCTTATTTCCTTGACTCTAGTGTTTTGTGTTCTCCCCTGTTCCCCTCTCCAGTGCCCCTGGTCCTAGTCCTTGACATTTAGCCCTGGCCCTGTCCTTTAGCCCTAGTCCCTTAGCCTGTTCGCCTCTTAAAGGCACAGTGCCGCATTTTCCAGTTTTCCTTGACTCTAAATGGTAAATGGCTGCTTTTTTATATAGCGCTTTTATCCAAAGCGCTTTACAATTTGTTACTCACATTTTTACCCATTCACTCACACATTCACACACCGACGGCGGAGGCAACCATGCAAGGTGCCAACCTGCTCATCGGGAGCAATTAGGGGTTAAGTGTCTTGCTCAAGGACACATCGACACGCTGCCCGGGAGGAGCGGGAATCGAACCGGGAACCTCCGGATTGCCAGACGACTGCTCTACCCCCCGAGCCACTGTCGCCCCTAGCCTTTCCTCTAGTGTTTTGTGTTCTCCCCTGTTCCCCTCTCCAGTGCCCCTGGTCCTGTTCCTTGACATTTAGCCCTGTCCCTGTCCCTTAGCCCTAGTGCCTTAGCCTGTTCGCCTCTTAAAGGCACAGTGCCGCATTTTCCTTATTTCCTTGACTCTAGTGTTTTTGTGTTCTCCCCTGTTCCCCTCTCCAGTGCCCCTGGTCCTGGTCCTTGACATTTAGCCCTGGCCCTGTCCTTTAGCCCTAGTCCCTTAGCCTGTTCGCCTCTTAAAGGCACAGTGCCGCATTTTCCAGTTTTCTTTGACTCTAGTGTTTTTTGTGTTCTCCCATAAAGGGACTGTTCCGCCTTTTGTTCTATAATAAAGATTTGCCCTGTTTTGGCTTACTCTCATACCTGTCTTGTGTTGTGCGATTGGGGTCGGTTACAAACCATAACACCCGCTTGTAAAATAAAACCTAAACCTTTTCACTCATCCAAATAATATGATATAAAGTAAACGCTTTCATCCAATATCTCACAGTTTCACAACACATTCAATCCTGAACATTAGAGTTCTCAGAAAGGAAAGAAAAACAAGAATCAATCAAACATCACAATCCAACATCATCCATACATTCTGAGCATACCACAGTGGCTGTTAACTTAAACTCCTCCATTCAAATGACACGCGACAGTAATCCCAGTTCTATCTGTAGAATAGACCAAGTGTCCTGACATCCCTCTCATCCCGACAGACAAGACAACAGCCTCACTACCCATTAACTGAAATCAAATTGACACAGACAAACCCAACAGCATCACAATCATCCACCGTTCTACTTCATCGAAATCCTCACAAAGAAAAAAACATTCACGCTTTGCTTCACTCCTGCATCAAAAATCTTTCATTCCACATAAATCTTCCAAACACAACAAAATAAACAAAACACTCTCAATCATTCACAGCCACTCTGATCATTTCATCCATTCTCAATCATTCACAGCCACTCTGATCATTTCAACCACCATCTTCTCCAACATACATCACATCTCATAAACAAATACTCTCAACCTGCTCCCACACTTGTTAATCAACCACAGACAAACTTATGTACAAGACACAGGTTAGTATCCCTTCCTGCCTCACTCAGCTTGCCCCGCTCTCAATCTCAGGCTAATCCAATATATCTCACTTAGACTCCTACCCTTACTTCTAAGATGGACTGGAATCCATCTTTAATTCAAACCTATCCATGCATTCCAGTGCACAGGCAGTCTCAAATTATTCCCTCACCAAAATAGTCACCATTCAAAAGTCATAAACCAATTGAATGATCATCTTATTGATTTTTATCGCTCGCCCTCCAGCTGTCTCCTGAATTAGCCCCCTGTCTCATACTCCCGTCACCGCTATTTCCTTCCTGCTGTAAAAATACCTCTCCTGTTATCTCACTTCGCAACTGTTCCCTGCTATTCTCACCTGTGACCTCTCTCCTGGTGCCTAATCTGACCAGCTCTGCTCCGACTCCCTGTTGTAAAAATAGCCATTCATAGCAGCTGCCCCTTCTTGACCCCCCTTGGGCCTTCTCTAAATTGCTTTACCACCCCATGACCGTCCTGTAATTCAACAAAAGGTTAACCATTACACACACATTCTACCCTAGGGGCAAATCAACACATCCTTGCCTGACCCTAACAGCCAAACAACTAAATTTACAGATCAAACAGTAAATCATTTACAATAACTGCAAAAACACAATCATAGTCATCAAAACTTCATATAAACAAGTCCCCTGTCACTAAATTATCCTGTTCCACGACTGGGGTTGTATCAACTTCCAATATAAAACATTTAGCCTATGCAAACCAATGGCATTAAAGATTTAACAATCTAAAACAAGCAATAACACCATATCAATTCTCTACACACGTGTGTAGTATATTCCTACAGAATCCTACAATAATCTAAGGTTATTGTAGTACAGTACAATGGGATTGCTTATCTGGAAGGAGGAGAAAAAGATCATACGTGATAGAATTGTTGGTCTCCTCATCTGACTTAAAACAGATGAAGAATAAACGTGTAGCCAGACAACCAGAACTGTAGTTCAACTCTTCTGATTTATTTGAGCCCGGCCCAAGAGTGAATAAAAGGTTGCCTTTCACATACAAAGGATTATCAGACAACATTAACATGGCTACTGTGTACAGGAATCAACAAGGTTTGCATCTCAAACCCCAATATGTACATAAAACAGTCACTCGTTAACATAATTTGAACATAGATAATTTACTGTACACATTATACATGAGTAAATCTGGTTTACAGATCAGGGATCTGTACATTACTCTAATCTATAAACAACCATTGGTGTTTCCCATGATTTACTCACGTAAAATGCAATCAGCTCACAGTAGTCTCTGGGTGGGGAGCGGTTGGAGCCGCAGACCTGGGTTGGGTTTGGTCTGGGCTCCTGAATAACACTATGTTGGCCCTTATATCCTATAATTTCTAGCCAATAATAGCACATTTTACTAATATGGTTGGTCCAATCCGGCGTCTTCTTGTGGGGGGGGTTGGTTCTTGTCTCCGGGTGGGGTGGTGTGATGTCATCTTCCCTCAGTGATAAGAAGGGGGGTCTTTATGGCCCCCCCTTCCTTGATGTGGTCTTTCAACTCAACTGATTACAGAGGCCTGTTCCAATAAACCTTTTACCAACTGTATCTCCCGTATATATGAATTTACCCATTTCTAATATTATGGTTTACTCTTTTGATACTAAACAGTTGATTAATAGATAACTTTGTTTGTGACTTAGTGTCCATGACTAATCATCTCTTCAACAAGTCTAAACTGGTCTGCCCTGTGGTCAACCCAGCTGTCTCTGATCAGCATTTACATATAGTCAGTTCGAGAAGGTGTCGTTTGTTCTCTAATTTAGTCATTGCTTGAGTGGGGGTTGAAACAACTGTTGCTGTTGTTATCTGATGCAACTGTCTCAACTGACAGTTGAGACTGTTTAGCCACTGAGTCCACTCTGCTATTGAAAGGTACATCTGGCTTTACATTTATGGTTCTCTAATTTATTCACACATATTAATTATGAAATTCAACGTCAATATTTACCACATTTCCCCACTTTGCCCCACGGGTGGGGGTTGGTGTCAATAGCCCCCTCCTTTGGGCTATGGCTTCTCATGTTTGGACAGAGAGGGGGGCCTGCCTATGGCCCCCGTCGTTGTCGTCCTCCAGTGAACAGAAGGGGGGTCTTGGTGGCCCCCCTCAGTGTGGTCTTTTGCTGAGTACAGCGGGTTTCTGCTAGTGGCCCCCGTCGATGTGGTGGATCTTGACTTCAGTGAACAGAGGGGCCTATTACCATACAGTACTACAGTCTCGTGTGGGGGTGGAGAATGGCTCTCTGTCACCCCTGTATCCATCCATATTTAGCACTGAAAACCCACTCTGCTTGTTGACAGAGTAGCTGTGATGACTTATACCAGAATTCTATAACAAGAGTGTAATCACCCTTCCTTTCATGTGACATTCTAAATGGTAGTATTCTTTGTAAGTTACCTACACCAACCTTTATTTACCAGATAATATAACTGTGATAAATATACCAGGATTTAGAGTGAGTCACCATTTCGTCTGTGGGGTGCAACTTATTTACATAGTCTTTGTTGTCCCCTGATTACATTAGCTTGAGGGGCTTTTTATGACCTGCAACTGTTCTCCTACATACCGTTTGGGTAAGCAGTCTTCTTGTGGGGGGGGTTGGTTCTTGTCTCCGGGTGGGGTGGTGTGATGTCATCTTCCCTCAGTGATAAGAAGGGGGGTCTATTGGCCCCCCCTTCCTTGATGTGGTCTTTCAACTCAACTGATTACAGAGGCCTGTTCCAATAAACCTTTTACCAACTGTATCTCCCGTATATATGAATTTACCCATTTCTAATATTATGGTTTACTCTTTTGATACTAAACAGTTGATTAATAGATAACTTTGTTTGTGACTTAGTGTCCATGACTAATCATCTCTTCAACAAGTCTAAACTGGTCTGCCCTGTGGTCAACCCAGCTGTCTCTGATCAGCATTTACATATAGTCAGTTCGAGAAGGTGTTGTTTGTTCTCTAATTTAGTCATTGCTTGAGTGGGGGTTGAAACAACTGTTGCTGTTGTTATCTGATGCAACTGTCTCAACTGACAGTTGAGACTGTTTAGCCACTGAGTCCACTCTGCTATTGAAAGGTACATCTGGCTTTACATTTATGGTTCTCTAATTTATTCACACATATTAATTATGAAATTCAACGTCAATATTTACCACACGTGCACAAGCTAAACAGTTTAATTCAACAGTGTATTAAAATCTGACATCTTAACATCAATGCATTCTATACAAGCATCTTAATTCAAGCTAAATAATAAGCTCCAGTAAAACACAACATCATTATTCCAAACTTATAATTGTACAAGCTAAACAGATTTAAAAACTACAATTTAACACAACATTATTCAAGTAATTAATTTACAAACCTAAGCATTATATCAAAAGCCATCACTAGAACAGCCTTATTTTTAACACAATTCCCTAGCAGTGGTTAGTTCCAAATGTGCACCAAGCCTCAATTGTTGTAAACAGGTTTGGGAATGTTCCTATATACAAATGTGACAAATGATTCTACTGCAAGCAACACGTAATTCTAGCTACTCCCAAACTACCCCCCTTGGTAAGGGCATACACTCGTGTAAAACAACCTTGCTTCCCCAACAGACTTAATGTATATATTTTGTTCCCACTATTAAATGATACATTGACCCATAGTAGTTAAATTGTGTGTCTAACTTGGTCACAGGCAAACGAAATCATTCTCTACTGATAGACTCACTGCAATGTTTGAACTAACCACCATACATGTTGCATCACTTCTACTGTTTACACATAACCCAATGTACAATATACAAACATATAGCACAGCGCCAAATATAAACTCACCCGTTGTTCCTAGAGCGAATGAATGAAAAACAGCGATCCGCGCATGCGCACTAGCGCAAACGCACAGCAACCAATGTATACCGCGACAACGTACAACTATTATCACAAAACACTCTGTTTCGTCCTAATACAATGCCACGACAACCACCGCGTCCTCTAATACTTCCTAACCATTATTTTCCAAACTCTAATCATCACACATGTCGCCCGCAATTTCACAAAACAGCCGCATGCAAGCTAATAGCCTAGCCAGCCCTGATGCTATCCCCTTTAGCTCCCACAACATGACGTCAGAAGCGACCAACTTTTGCAAATAACTCCCAATCAACGTTATTATCACACAATCGCTCCATACTTAAACATCGCTCACTCAACGCCACTACGCCGCTTCTAACCATAATATTGCACGAGCCCTTTCCACGGCGTTATCTCCCAAACGCTCATACCAGCTAAGTAGCTAGCCAACCTAATGTGACGTTCAATGCCCCCCGGGAGCCGTGCGTTACGTGCTGTTCGAGATCCGTACATTCATTAAAACCGCTCAGTATCAATCCAACTCTAAACAACTTACACATGTCTAAACAACAAACTACTTTAAAAGAACAAACTATCGTAAAAGAATTTAAAACATTCTCAGCTATCATTGTACAAAAATGCAATGTGCCAAGAAGCTATGTTGTACAAACACCAAATGGCAACCAGGTCAGGCGGTGCAGGAGCCACCTGCGTGAGCTATACATCCCACAGATGCAGAGAAGTCCAACACAGACACACTTTGCTGTGCCACAGCTTCAAGAGGACACCCACGAGGGCCCACCGGAAACACCTACAATGCAGAGTGACCCACCGGAAACACCTACGATGTCACCCTGTACTACACAGGTGCCCAATAGCCCAGGACCAAGACGCACAAGATGTGGGAGGGTTGTGAACAGACCAGATTTTTACAAAGACTATGTGACCTGAGCATAGCATCCCCATGTCCATCAAATCTGCCCCCTCCATCGAGTCTTTTAAATCAAAACTCAAAACCCACCTATATCGCCTGGCCTTCCCTGACTCACTTTGACTCTTGCCGTACTTGTTGACGTGTTGTTCTGTTTTTCCTTTGTCTATCCGTTGATTTTATTTTATTTCTCTGTTTATTTTTATACTTTTCTTTGTACTTAGCTTAGCCATGTGAAGCACTTTGGTTGACAAGCGTCATGTTTAAACGTGCTATACAAATACATTTGATTGATTGATTGATTGACACATTATTGCACGGAAGATGCCCACTACAGAGGGCCAGAACAACACCAGGAGCACAAGGCTGGATCATCATGGGGACTCTGGTGCTTTGTTATCATTATGGTCTTGGGGGGTGAATGTAAACCTAAATAAGGGGGAGGATTTGCACTTGGTGATGTGATTTCAGTGGACTATTGACATAAGAGTGTTCCGCTAATTATATGGGGTGATGCTGCTAAACAGGGGGGATGTAGTGATATGCAGTAGGTACCATATAATGCCGGTGTGCAACCCGGACGATATATAAGAGTGCACCAGTTGTATGAGCGTCGCTATGTCAACCAAGTAAACTTGAGTCCAGTCTGCAACTCGTTATCTTCATTGTCTCGATAACACTTCACCAATCATCCCTCGTTTTTCCATCCAGACAGCCACCACTCTGCACTGCAAATCCCCAACCCCCGGCTCTTTTACCGCTTGCTCATTTTGTGAACAAATCAGAACGGGTCTTAAAACGGCACCATTCTGTCGTATATTCTTAATGAATATCTAATGTTAATTGCAGCACAATGAGGCTGCTAACTGGATGGAGGAAAAGGAGAGCGACATAAAACATGGTCCTCACCTGACTTAGTCAGCTGAGAAATAAACGTGTAGTCCAGGCAAAAGGAACTATGGTCCAAACTTATTTATTTGCAGAGCGGCCAAGAGTTGAAAATGCATTAGTTATATACAGAAATGTATTTCAGCATAATACATGATTGTACGAAAGGTTTGATGAGGTAAATCCCAATAGCCCAGACACGGTGGCTCTCACATCAAGACAGTCTTGCACATTAATAGTATTCATGTTATGTATGAAATAGACCAATAGTACTTGTTGCCGCCATATGGTAAACCTGGTCAAAGATAGACATCTTCCTCTAAGTTATCACCAACAGGGATTATTATACAGTTTACTTACATAGCGGCAAAGTAGAACCATGGTCTGTGGAGATGGAGGCGCAGGACTCAGACCCCCTGGGGAACGGTCGTGGCGGGTCATGAGCTGGCCTGGCCTCTCTCTCACCAAATACATTGTTTTATACCCTGACTTCGACCCCATAGTTTCCTTGCTTCCACACATGGCATTTCTCCTTAGATGACCTTCTGGGGGAGGCTGGTCAGCCCCCCCTGACTTCCTTGTTGGTGTCTTCTTCCAGTTTTCAACAGCGAGGAGGTCTGATGACTTCAGACCTTTTAACATGCCCTTAATAGGGCTTGTGTAATGATCTAGCATTAACCCAGTACAGTCATTGCTTCTTAGGTTAATACCATTCAGTCCACAAGAGCCAGCACCAAACCCCATCTACCAAACTGACACTTTGTATTACTCTATGAAAGGAACCAGCTTTGGCATTCCTAAAATGGTAATCTATTATTGTATAGATTCAACGACATTGGTCTTGTCTCACAGAGGCATCTCCGCTTTCAGCCTCTTGTGCTGTGCTCAACCGTCACATGTCTAGAAGGTGTTTGGTTCCTGGGGGTTTGGAATGGCGCCTCTACAACTGTGTAAACAACCTTATCATTAGAGAGGTTTTGCCTGAAGGTTCCTCCGGAATGTACTCTGAGAGTCCATGTAATGCATGCTACAGTTCACTTATTAAAGCATTATTTTGAATTAACTATTAACACAGATATTTTCAGTTTTCAGGGTTGATCTAACAGTCTGTTCAAGTCAATATACCATACACACTTTCATCATTAAGCAAGTAACCATCAATCTTGGTAAGCTGATAAAATCACTCCATTAATAGAAAGAGCAGGAGCTAAGTCTTTTCAGCCATCTGTTCCTGAGCATTATTAGCAGTGAAGTGTAGAAGAGAGGAGACGGAATGCGATGGTTGATCTTCACAATATAATGATGTTTTTATTAATGATTTTAAAACAATAAAGCCATAACCATGTATAAAAAAAATAATCTCAGCCACGTAAACTTCTTGTCCAAGTCTCTGTTATATGAGAAAAGTCTCTTTTTTTTGCCTCCATTTCCTTGTTTTTCTTAGCTAGCTAAACAACTTGTATCAGTAATATTGGCGGTCTTTATTCTGACTACTCGAGTGACTGACGTCAGTCACGTCACACACACAGCTGCCCCGGCCTCGCTCGGACAGGTGACAGGCAGCGCGACTCGCGAGACTCGAGTGAGCTGCTCCGCTGGCTGCGCAAATGCATTCGTTTGTGATGTCGCCCGATTTTTTTTATTTTAAATATAAGAGGGTATTGGAACGAGGCATTCAATTAACAATATTTAAAAAAAATTTTTAATAATAATCGTTAAAAAAAAAATTATAATAATAATAATAATTTTTTCTTTTTATTTTTTTTTCTTTGAATTGCAGGACATTGTTTTGTTGTAGCGGGATGTGGGACAAACGTCCCAATATCGGGACTGTCCCACCCTAGTAAGGCAGGCAGACACGTTATTAATCCACTTAGGCAAATGGGGCATCACAGCAGCATTGCAAGTAGTGGTCTGCAAGGGCCTTGAAATTAAGCCTGTACCCAGCCCGAGCCCATGACGTTCAGGCCCTGCCCGACAATAAGCCCGACTGTAATGCAACATTTGAAGCCCTAGCCCAAATGAAAACCCGATCAATAATAAAAAAATTTACTTAAAATAATTTTTTTATTGCTATTTGTTTTAAATATTCAAAACACGGTTTTATATGAACTTAATAAATAAACAAAAACGAAAATGTCCAATAGGTCTACCTAAATAACAGATAGGCGCATATCGCGCTGAAAACTAACAAAGCATTATATTAGCCAAATAGTAATTTTTGTTTTTGTTTTAGATATTTGAAACACTGTTTATATATTAACTTAATAAATACACAAAAACGAAAATGTCCAATAGGTCTACCTAAATAATGCATATCACGCTGAAAACTAAGAAGCATTATATAGCCTGTTTCGCTCTTTCTTATTAGAATGCCGTCTATTTCCAGCACTTGCGTTAGACTGACTCACACAGCTGTCCTAGCAGCGGACGCTAAGGAAGTAGCTGACAAAGCTATATTGGCTACAGGGGCTACAGGACCTGTGCTAGCAGAGAGAGCTGAGGTGCTAGCTGTAGGTGCTATGTTAGCAGAAAGAGCTAAGGTGCTAGCTGCAGATGCTATGGTAGCAGGAAGGACTATGCTAGTCTTCTTAGGTTTGCCAGCCTTCTGAGACTTGCTAGCAGTTCGTGCTATGCTAGCAGGCGGGGTTCTAGCAGACTGGGCTGGACTAGCTGTGAAAGCCTGACTAGCTGCAGGTGCTAAACTAGCAGACAGGGCTGAACTAGCTGTGAAAGCCTGGCTAGCTCATCCCCAGAGGCAAAACGGGAGGCATGGAGAGACAGCAAAACAGCAGGAGGGACTCACCTGCAGACTGAGAACCAGTCAGAAGAGACAGTAAGATGAAGAGATGAACAGAGTAATAACGTAACAATGGAGATAAATATAAAATGTATCTTAACTACAGGACATATGACTGTGGACATGGAGTTAAAACATATGTTGATAATAATGGCGAACCCTGCCTTTCAGTGCATGTGACAGGTGTCTTAATCTACTGCCAGCATTTACATTCGTCATAAAGAAATAGCGTGCAGATTAGTACAGATTAACTGGTGATGGACTGGGGCTTATTGTGCGCACACTGTTCTTTTGGGGAGCTCTCTTGTCCCACAACCGGACTAATATACGAATTGTGTCAAATTAGACATACCCTGTGCTATTTACTTGAACAACTGAAGGGTGGTCAATTTACACATGACAACCTTTGGGAAACAGGGCTTCGCAAAGGATGAAAAGTACTGACAGGGTTTTTTCGAACAGTTCCTTACTGTCACGGGAGCAGGGTGAGAACTGCAGGAGTAATTAATTGACAAGGTGCTTTTTAGACACTATTTTTCACAATTGTTTTATGAATCATTGGAACATGTTGCAGAGCACTATTGAAATAAAACACTCACAGATCACGCAGATTATTATTTAACAATGAACAGGTCCGACTGATTATTATTTACCAACGTCCGATTCTGAATGATTATTATTCTTCAAGGTCCAGGTCTGAATGATTATTTGTCAACGTCCAGGCCTGACTGAGTGATTATTATTTATCAATGTTCAGGTTTGACTGAGTGATTATTATTTATCAATGTTCAGGTTTGACTGATTATTATTTATCAATGTCTGACTGAGTGATTATTATTTATCAACGTCCAGGCCTGACTGAGTGACTATTATCTATCAATGTTCAGGTTTGACTGATTATTATTTACCAACGTCCAGGCCTGACTGAGCGATTATTATTTATCAATGTCCAGGCCTGACTGAATGACTGAATGATTATTATTTATCAATGTTCAGGACTGACTGATGATTATTTATCAAGGTCTAGGTCTGATTATTATTATTCATCAATGTCCAGGCCTGATTATTAATATTATGAATTACCAGTGTGTTTACATGGAATATACAGGGCCATAGTAAAAAAAACAATTAAAGATAAGGGAGAAAAAAATATATACAATCAATCAAGAGGAAAAAGACAACCCAAAATAATAGGTGCGTTCAACACATTGCAGAAACTGTCTTTTTTAGTTAAGAAGATGAGAATGATCTAGCGGATACAATTAAATACAAATAGGAATAGGGAAATGAACGGACATGGCTCCCTCTAACACTGTTATCCTCAAGGGCCCCCCCTGTCAACAACAAGAGGGGGGTCTTCCCTTGGAGCCTCCAGTATCAGGCTCGTGGAGGGTCACAAAAGTGACCTCTACCTTGGAAGTCATTAGAGTTAATGTGTTTTATTTTATTTATTTATTTTATTTATTTTATTTATGTGTGTTATTGTTTGTTTGCTAGCGACGGGGAGGATCCTCATGTACATAGTGGAATTACTACATACCACAAACTGAAATGCAAGAGGTAAAAGTTGTGTCTTTTAACGTCAACGGTTTACTGAACCCAATAAAAAGAAAGAAGATATTATCAAAACTAAAAAAAGATGGGATACAAATTGCATACCTTCAAGAAACCCACCTTACCGAAACTGAGCATGCTAAACTGAATAAACTGGGATATAAACATGAATATTCATCATCATATGGATCGGGGCACAGAAGGGGGGTGGCCATATTAATATCAAAAACGGTGGCATACGAACACATATCAGAGTTCAAGGATAGAGAAGGCAGGTTTATAATGATAATAGGGAAAATAGATGGAACACTGGTAAGCTTACTGAACGTATATGCGCCCCCAAGTAGTGACTGGACATTCTACAGACAGATATTTGACTTAATGGCCACACAAACCCAAGGGATATTAATCTGTGGTGGGGATTTCAATGTACGTTTAAACCCGCGGCTGGATGCCTCAAGTGGCAACACAGAGACAAGACCCATAATCAGGAAAATAAATGCATTAATGAAAGAACTGGGAATTATAGATGTATGGAGAGAACTTTACCCAACCAGCAGGGACTACACACATTATTCGTCCCCACACGCAGTATACTCAAGGATAGATTATTTCTTCACCTACAATAAAGACCTACACAGAATAAATAAATGCGACATAGGCCCGATAGCTCTCTCTGACCACAGCCCTATATATATGTCGGTACACCTCAACAGAAAGCCAAGGTCTACACTATGGAGGCTGAACTCAGAAATACTGAATAACCCAGGTACTAAAGAATCCCTGAAGACGGAAATCAAAACTTATCTAGAAATAAACGATAATGACGAGGTGGCACCAACCATACTCTGGGATGCGCTAAAAGCGGTACTAAGAGGTAAAATCATCGCCATTACATCACACTTAAAGAAACTTAGAGGACAAAGATTACACAACCTGGAGATCAAATTAAAACACCTACAAAGACAACATCACAACAACACAATCTAGACAAAGGAGTGAAACAAGAGATGAAAGACATAAAGAACGAGATAAATGAAATAGGCAACCTAGAAATACAAAAAAAACTACTATTCACAAAACAACGACACTATGAGGTGGGTGGGAAATCACTGAAACTCCTATCATACAGATTAAGGAAACAACAAGCAGATAATGCAATATATAAAATAAGGAACCCCGTCACAGGAACAATTGAATGTAGGCAAGACAAAATCCAACAGAACTTCGAAAACTTCTATAAAACTCTGTACTCCCAACCTAAAATAGACAACAACTTCCAGATCGCGACATTCCTCTCCTCTCTAGACCTACCCAAAGTCACAGTAGAGCAAAATAAAAATTTGATAAACGAAATAACAATAGAGGATTTACACACTGCAATTTCTAGATTAAAAACAAATAAATCCCCGGGCACAGATGGCTTCACCGCAGAATGGTACAAAACATTCAGAGACCAACTGACCCCAACTCTATTGAAGGCATTCAATTGGGTACTAGAAAAAAAAGAAATCCCCCCTCCTGGAGAGAAGCAATAATCTCAGTCATCCCGAAGGAAGGGAAGGACAAACTGGAATGTGGCAGCTACCGCCCCGTAAGTGTATTAAACTTGGAATATAAACTGTTTACATCTATTATATCACAAAGAATAGATAAGATCCTACCCAACCTTATACACCTGGACCAGACAGGATTCATTAGACAGAGGCTGACACAAGACAACATCAGAAGATCATTACACATTATTAGACACATCAACCAAACGGGAATAGAGGCAGCCCTCATAAGTTTAGATGCAGAGAAAGCATTCGACTCGGTAAGGTGGTCCTTCTTATATAAGGTATTAGAGAAATTTGGCTTTCATGAGTCCATAATAGCAACCTTTCAAGCCCTATATGACAAACCAAGCAAGGATCAAAATTAATGGGGACCTATCTGAATCCTTCACCCTAGAACGCGGGACTAGACAGGGTTGTCCAGCTTCTCCAGGACTGTTCGCGCTTTTTATAGAACCACTGAGCCAATGGATACGACAAAATGTTGACATAAAAGGAGTGGGCATGGCAGACGGAGAACATAAACTAAGCCTTTTTGCAGATGATGTCGTGGTGTACCTAACACAACCCACACAGACAATACCAAAACTAATGAACATACTAGAAGTATATGGGACGCTTTCAGGTTATAAATTAAATATCCTGAAGACTCAAATTCTTACGTTCAACTACAACCCTCCCAACCATATTAGAGGGAAATACAATCTGAAATGGGATGTAGACTCACTAAAATACCTGGGTGTGAACCTGCCAAGGGATATCTCAAAAATATTTTATCTCAACTACGGCCCTTTAAATGAAAAACTAAAGTCAGACATATTAAGATGGAGCCTCATCCTCTTCCTAAGTTTAACCTCCAGGGTGGACTCAATAAAGATGAACATTTTACCAAGACTGCTATACCTGTTCCAGACACTCCCAGTGGAGATACCCACTAAGCAATTCATGGAATGGGATAGACTAATATCAAGATTCCTCTGGCAGGGGAAAAAACCCAGAATCAGATACAAAACGCTACAGACAAGAAAAGAAAAAGGGGGAATAAACCTACCCTGCTTACGGGACTACTTCTATGCAGCCCAACTGAGGCCAATAGTTTGCTGGTGCGCCCCATCGTACTCAGCAAGATGGAAGGAAATTGAAAGCGAAATGACAGACGGGGTCCCACTAGCAGCAATAGTGGCAGATAACAAATTAATAGACAACATGAAAGAAAAAAACAACCCCTGGATTAATGTAGCACTGAGAATCTGGCAGGACACGATCAAGCTGTGTGGAGTGAAGGGTCCGCTCAGAATGTTGAGATGGTGCGCATTCGATTCCAATTTCCCCCCAAATAAATCAGATGGCAGATTCAAAGTATGGACAGATAAAGGCCTAACAAATTATTCTACTTTTGTCCACAAAGGGGTGTTTCAGAGCTTTGAATCACTACAGAGAAGACACGGACTGGAGCAAAAAGATTTCTTTAGATACCTGCAGGTATGCCATTACTTCAATCAAAATTTAGTGGGAGAAATAGGAACGGGAGAACAAGAAATCATGGAAGTGTATACATCAGCAGTCAAATCATCAAAATGTAATAGGATCGTCTCCAGAATATACGGAGGACTCTGCCAGGCCAAATCGAAATCAACTAACACAATGTACATAAAGGAGAAATGGGAAAAAGAACGCAATATGTCAATCTCAGGAGAGGTATGGGACAGATTATGTACACAACAATGGGAAACAACAGGCTCAAACAACTGGAGGGAATTTGGCTGGAAGAACCTAGTAAGGTTCTTTATCACCCCATGGCAAAAAAAACATCAGGGGACCGGGGAAAAATGCTGGCGATCCTGTGGGCTAAACGAAGCCAATCATTCACATATATTCTGGGAATGCCAAACCCTGGTACCATACTGGCAAGAGATACACAAGAACCTAGAAGCAATTTTTGAGAATGACATCCCCTTCAAATTTGACACCCTATACCTAGGAAATATTCCTTATGAAAAATGGGACTTCAATGACAAAAAACTGATAATGATACTTCTGATAGCAAGCAAGAAAGCTATCACAAGAAGATGGTTAAAACCAGAGGCACCTACAGTAGATGATTGGATAGACGTAACTCATGACATCTACATAATGGAAAAGATGTCATTTTCAATACAAATTCAGCAGGAGAAGTTCTACCGGATCTGGTCAAAATGGACAGAATATGTTAAACACACACGATCTGACTTCTGCTAAAAAGTAATAACGATCTAATGTAAGGGATCCTCCCCAGGAACAACCGGCGGTTGTCTGATATATTGTATTATTGTTTTATGTTCTGTTTTATGTCTGACCCTATGTGATGTCCCCCCCCCCTTTTTTATCTTAATTTAAATTTTATTTTGTCCTTGTTTTTATTATTGAATCTTATTTTTGTTTGTTTTTTATTTTATCTTTTATGTTTTCTTCTTCTCTCCTCTCTATTTGTCACCCCTACCCCTTCCCCTTCCCTCTTTCTCTCCTCCCCCCCTCTTTCCTCCCCAACTTCTGCTCACTTTATGTTACCTGATGTGTGCCAAAAGATTTATCTAGTGGCCATTGCCCACTGGTAAAATAAAAAATTTCAAAAAAAAGAAAGCCTGGCTAGCTGAAGAGGCTAAACTAGCAGACAAGAGCTGGACTAGCTGTGAAAGCCTGGCTAGCTGAAGAGGCTAAACTAGCAGACGAGGCTGGATTAGCTGTAAAAGCCTGGTTAACTGTAGGGGCTTTGCTAGCCTCTCTAGACTTACTAGCTGTAGCAGAAGGAGCTAAGCTAGAGATAAAGACCGAGCCCACAGTGAGTCTCCTAACAGAAGAAACCATTGACTTAGCTAGGGGGGGGGGCAGAGGTTCTGCTAGCTGCGCTAGATGCGCTAGCTACGGTAGCTAGGCTAGCGGCTATGCTAGTAGCCTGGGCTGTGTTAGCAGTGAGGGGGCTAGCTGTACTAGCTACGGTAGCTAGGCTAGCGGCTATGCTAGTAGCCTGGGCTGTGTTAGCAGTGAGGGGGCTAGCTGTACTAGCTACGGAAGCTAGGCTAGCGGCTGTGCTAACAGTCTGGGCTGTATTAGCAGAGAGGGGGCTAGCTGTACTAGCTACGGAAGCTAGGCTAGCGGCTGTGCTAACAGTCTGGGCTGTATCAGCAGAGAGGAGGCTAGCTGTACTGGCTACGGAAGCTAGGCTAGCGGCCGTGCTAACAGTCTGGGCTGTATTAGCAGTGAGGGGGCTAGCTGTGCTAGCTACGGAAGCTAGGCTAGCGGCCGTGCTAACAGCCTGGGTTGTATTAGCAGAGCGGGGGCTAGCTGCACTAGCTGTGGAAGCTAGGCTAGCGGCTGCTGCGGTGGCAGTAGAGGCCTTCCTTGCGGAGGACGGCGTGCTGGTAACCAGGGCTCCCGAATCAGCCATCGGATCACACAGCCGTGCGCCTCCAGCTGAAACGCCTGCTCCGCGCTGCACTCACCGACAGAGGTGAGCAGCGTATACAGGACGAGGAGAGAAAATCCCCCTTGAAGAACATCCCCATAGTGAGCAGCGCGTTGCTCGCTCTGACTGTCTTCATGTCCGCTGGGATTAGGACTGGTCGCGCCATTCTGTGAGGGTTCGGTGTGAGGGTAGGTGAGGAGACCCCAAATGCAGAACACGATCAGAGAAAGTAGAGGCAGAGACGACGGAATGAAATGAACGGGCTTTTACTTTGGCAGTTGCAAGCAACAATGATACACGTTAAAAACGGTAACAAACTAAACTAACTCTAAAAGCCGGAAAACAAAACTCAGCAGTGATGGAAAAGGTGAACTAAGAATAAGGAACGGACTCACTGGGAAATACAGGTGACAAAGGTGAGTATGTGACCGAACACAACTTGGGTAGACAAAACAAAACAAGGGCAATGGCGCAACAAGGAATGTGAGAAACGGGCAGGTACAAATACCACCCGTGATTACTGATGAGCGCCAGCTGGTTCAAGGCCAGGCATGACCAAGACTGGTGAACACAAAGCAATAGTAAAGAGAAAACTCACATCACAAACATAAGCATATGTAAAGGATTATCCTTAATGGAAACATATGTAAAGGATAAACCTTAATGGAAACATATGAAAAGGAAAAACCTTAATGAAAACATATGAAAAGGATAAACCTTAATGGAAACATATGAAAAGGATTAACCCTTGATGGAAAGCATAAGTAAAGAGAAAAACCTTACTGGAAACATATGTAAAGGATAAACCTTAATGGAAACATATGAAAAGGATTAACCCTTTAAACATAAGCTAGACCGGGGAAACACAACATGAGCAGAGGCAGCATAACTTTAAAAGTATTAAACTTTAAAAGCAAACCTAGACCTAAATGCCATAGATTGTCCAGTATCTGGAGTTGCTGCGTTTGGCCACCAGAGGGAGGCAGAAAACCACTGTTCACATTGTTCAGGAAGGGTCCCGGCTGGGACGCCTGTACGTTAATGCCAAGCAAGCAGTGCAAAAATGCTTCCGCATTCGTCACCGCACGCTAGTGCGGTAAAGCGCCCTTCTTTTCAGACAAATGCTACCGTGCGTGCACCGGCGGCGGCGTGCTCGCTCAGGTGCGTGCGTGCGCCGGCGTGCTCGCGCGAGGTGCCCGCGCATGCGCATGAGATCCGACACGAGCGGAGCTCAATATATATAAGTCACCGCCCCTTATTCAGTATCTAGCAATAGCTCAATTGGCAAGGACACATGGCTGTGGATCCTATGGCTTGTTTGCTGGCGAGTTCGAATCCCATCGAAAATATTTTTTAACGTGATTTTTTTTTAACGTGTATTCTTTCGCCGGTTAAGGTTAGGCATGGTTAAGGTTAAGGTTAAGGTTAGGCATTGTTTCGGAGTTGGTTAAGGTTAGAACGGTTAAGTTTAGGCGCTGTTAAGGAGCTGGTTAAGGTTAGAGTTTGTCAAAGAGAATGGCAATATAATTTCTATGGTTAAGGTTAGGCATGGTTAAGGTTAAGGTTAAGGTTAGGCATTGTTTCGGAGTTGGTTAAGGTTAGAACGGTTAAGTTTAGGCGTTGTTAAGGAGCTGGTTAAGGTTAGAGTTTGTCAAAGAGAATGGCAATAGACAGCCTATTTCCGCGCGACCTGGGCGCTGGGCGGCGGAAAATGAAAGGCGCATTACTGCATGCCACTACGGTAAATTTTTGCACTGCTTGCTTGGCATAAAGCTACACGCGGCTGGGACCATGACACTTGGATTGGTCCCCGGGCGCAGTACCTTGCCGACGCCTTTTCTGCTCCCGGCTGCCCTTGGAGGGAAGGACGACGGGATGGGTCAATCGCATCGGCGGCCCTAAAAAAACAGTGCATGTGTGTGTGTGCCGCCCATCACTGCATGTCGTTGCATGCCGAATAAAGACTTCTGAGTTAAGTCCTGCATTATAAACAATGATTTATTTGAAGTTATTTGAACAATTGAAATCTTATATATATATATTTTTGAATTAACTAAAAAGTTACTTTTCACAGTAACGCATACCTTTTTGGTGTAAGTAATCAGTAAAGTAACTTAATTTGAAATGAAGTAACTAGTAATGGTAACTAGTTACTATTTTTCAGTAACTAGCACAACACTGCTTACAACTGGTGTGAGTGGGTTTCATTCACTTCAAATTCCATTTGAAGGTATAACAGCTCAAACTAGTGTCATTGTACCATGTTCACTAGAAATGTACTTTTCTCACTCAAAGCTAAAAAAAAAAGGCAGTAAAATGTCGGGTCACTAAATGTACAAATCGCTCCGAAGTTAAATGTAAATGTCCTAACACTGAAAGTGTTTTATATTTTAGATTTTATCACTGAAAGTGATAATTAAGAGAGCCTTTCTGACCTCCCCCTACCACACACACACACACACACACACACACACACACACACACACACACACACACACACACACACACACACACACACACACACACACACACACACACACACACACACACACACACACACGCACGCACGCACACACACACACACACACACACACACACACGCACGCACACACACACACGCACGCACACACACACGCACACACACACACACACACACACACACACACACACACACACACACACACACACACACACACACACATTAGCAATATGGTGGCTAAGATGAGCTGTGGTACTTCAATGATCAGAAGGTGTAGAAATCTGTTGACTAAAGGCCTCTGCATGCTACAGAAACTGCAAAGCAACTGCAACACAACATCGACAAAGCAACGGTGTTGCAGACACTCTGCCTTTATGCTTCTGCAACATCGATGTGCAGCCTATGCAACATTGTACCCCGGATGTAGCTAGGTTCCCTGATAGATGACATTTCCCTTCTCAACCAACCCATTGATAACAAGCAGAAAAAGAAGCACTATTTTTACTTCCGGTTGGGGGATTTCAAAATAAAAGAGCGACGTCTAAAAGCACCGTAAATACGTTTATTTTGTACATTATCTAACGTTAACACGAACCTAAACTAACTTGTTAACGTTAGATAATGTACAAAATAAACGTATTTCCGGTGCTTTTAGACGTCGCTCTTTTATTTTGAAATCCCCCGACCGGAAGTATTTGTGATGTATTCTGATTGTGTAACTTTAGGTTAGTTTTAACGTTAGCTGGCAGCTACAGGCACTCGAGGTCGAGGAAGAGCTGCTGAATTTAATCGGCAGGAGGAGAGAGAGCTCGTCAAGGCTGGATATATCCCTGTGGCTGTGGTTGTAGGCACGAAAATGCAGCTCGAACTACCTGTTATATTAAATTAATTGATTGCTGTTTAACAACTTGTCCGTGTCCAGTCCTTTCGAACTGCCCCACCGTCCGTTCATTGTAAACAATGATGCATGTAATTATATTAACGTTACTGTGTGTTGTTGTAGCTATGTTAATAAATTCTGAATGGCATTAACGTTAGTTGGGTATGATAGAGCATTGAATAGCATCAAGTTCAACGCTAGCTGGCTGGCTACAACAATGGAGGATGGTATTCCTCGCTGCGGGACCAATATTATTCTATGACAGCCCCGCCCCCATTCACTACCAACCAATCACTGCTACGCAATATCAACGCAACGGTTGTTTAGGTTAGATTTGGGTGAAAGGTACGCAACATCCTCGCAACACAGTCTACAAGACCCTCTGCAACAACCGCGTTGAAATCGCGCTGATGTTGTGTTGCAGTTGCTTTGAAGTTGCTGTAGCATGTAGAGGCCTTTGGTCTTATCCCGCTTGGACTACTGTCCTACTATATGGTCTAACATCTCTAGGCTTGACCTGAACAAACTCCAGCTGGCTCAGAACAGGGCGGCACGCCTCGCTCTGCGCTGCTCTGTGAGGAGTAGTGTTGGAGGGATGCATGCTGCGCTGACCTGGATGACAGTGGAACAGAGGATGGCATGTAGCCTGGTAACTTTTCTGTTTAATATCTGTAATACTGGGAAACCGGAGGGTTTGCACTCACAACTGTACCCAACTAATATGAGACATGGATATAGCACAAGGCAAGCATTAGATTCATGCTTTACTTTACCTCTACCAAAAACAAATGCTCTGAAAAAGATGGTAATGTATAGAGCAGTTGCTTATTGGGATAATATACAGAGAAATATAACTATGGTAAGGAACAAATTTATGTTTAAAAAAAAGTAAAAAATTGCGCTCATGAATAATGAGTTACATTTTGGTCATTGAATTATTATGGAAATTAGTATGAAATATAAAGGTGATCGGCGACTTGAGAAAAGTTATGCTATATTATGAGTTAAAATCATATAAATGATTTTGATCTGTTTTGTTCTTATGGACTGACTATGTCATTTGTATTTTATGGTTGGAGAATTGTGATATCTGACTTATGAATATTGAGTGAGCTTTGATTCACTGTTTGTTGTGATGTTTTCTTGTGAGTACTTCAATGTTTGTGGTTTTATATTTTTATTTAACTTTTTTTTTGTGTGTGTGTTTGTATTTTTAATGTTTGGACCCCAGGAAGAGTAGTCTCACTTTGGTGTAGACTAATGGGGATCCACAATAAAATAAAACACACACACACACACACACACACACACACACACACACACACACACACACACACACACACACACACACACACACACACACACACACACACACACACACACACACACACACACACACACACACACACACACACACACACCTACACACAGACCAGGCTGCAGAAACAAATTAGTGGGGGGGCATAAAATGTTCTCGGGGGGGCATAATGGTTTTTCAACACAGTTTCCCTTTTATACGTTTCAGCTGGGACAACGGCGCTGTGGCTTGCTTGGCGCTGCCCACGGTGCTGAACTAAACAACAGAGAGGCAATTGAAAAATCTAAGTTCTCTCTATCTTAAGAACATTCACTTATACAAAAACAGACTGAACAGATATATATAACATATATAACAGACCTGCTGGGGCAGCGGACTGAGAGCAGGGGACACAAACAGGCTGGATAAGCTGGTCAGGAAGGCCAGTAGCGTGGTTGGGGTGGAGCTGGACTCTAGCGAGGGTGGCGGAGAGGAGGAACCTTGCTAAGCTCCAGGCCATCAGGGAAAACCCCTCCCACCCACTATACACAGACTTGGCTGACAGGAGGAGCATGTTATAGGCTCACACTACCTAAATGCAGCACTGAACGGCACAGGAAGTCCTTCATTCCGACAGCCATCATACTTTACAATGCATCACTGTGCCTCACTGCATCACTGAGCACAGAATGACAGTTACCATCTTCCTGGACTCTTACTTTTTAAACAGCACTGTGCAATATTACACCTACTGTAGACTTCAGTATATTTTTACTGTATGTATTTACTGTATCTTTTATTCTATTTTTATTCTATTTAATTTTATTCTATTCTTAGGTCATTTGTTTTGTTATTCTTATTCGTGACTTGTTGCAGTGTCAAATTTCCCTCAGGATAATACATTTATATTCTATTCTATATCTTTGAAAAGTCTCCATTTATTCAACACTTCTGAATTCACTGACAAACTGAACTGAACTGACAAAAATAAGGTGCATAAACAAGCAAACAAAATTCCTCCACAGGCTACTCACCATCATTAGTAGAGCGGCAAGCGGTGTTTGGGGACAGAGTGAAATCTTCTTAAAACACTGCCCCTCCACTCATTCCTAAAATTTTTTGTTAAGTCCTTCTCAAATGCCAACTGAATTAAATTGGCCTTGCGTCGATGAAGCATATAGGCGATGTTCTGTAAAGACGTTTGTGGTAAATATTGACGTTGAATTTCATAATTAATATGTGTGAATAAATTAGAGAACCATAAATGTAAAGCCAGATGTACCTTTCAATAGCAGAGTGGACTCAGTGGCTAAACAGTCTCAACTGTCAGTTGAGACAGTTGCATCAGATAACAACAGCAACAGTTATTTCAACCCCCACTCAAGCAATGACTAAATTAGGGAACAAACGACACCTTCTCGAACTGACTGTATGTAAATGCTGATCAGAGACAGCTGGGTTGACCACAGGGCAGACCAGTTTAGACTTGTTGAAGAGATGATTAGTCATGGACACTAAGTCACAAACAAAGTTATCTATTAATCAACTGTTTAGTATCAAAAGAGTAAACCATAATATTAGAAATGGGTAAATTCATATATACGGGAGATACAGTTGGTAAAAGGTTTATTGGAACAGGCCTCTGTAATCAGTTGAGTTGAAAGACCACATCAAGGAAGGGGGGGCCATAAAGACCCCCCTTCTGATCACTGAGACCACATCAAGGAAGGGGGGGCCATAAAGACCCCCCTTCTTATCACTGAGGGAAGATGACATCACACCACCCCACCCGGAGACAAGAACCAACCCCCCCACAAGAAGACGCCGGATTGGACCAACCATATTAGTAAAATGTGCTATTATTGGCTAGAAATTATAGGATATAAGGGCCAACATAGTGTTATTCAGGAGCCCAGACCACCCAACCCAGGTCTGCGGCTCCAACCGCTCCCCACCCAGAGACTACTGTGAGCTGATTGCATTTTACGTGAGTAAATCATGGGAAACACCAATGGTTGTTTATAGATTAGAGTAATGTACAGATCCCTGATCTGTAAACCAGATTTACTCATGTATAATGTGTACAGTGAATTCTCTATGTTCAAATTATGTTAACGAGTGACTGTTTTATGTACATATTGGGGTTTGAGATGCAAACCTTGTTGATTCCTGTACACAGCAGCCATGTTAATGTTGTCTGATAATCCTTTGTATGTGAAAGGCAACCTTTTATTCACTCTTGGCCCGGGCTCAAATAAATCAGAAGAGTTGAACTACAGTTCTGGTTTGTCTGGCTACACGTTTATTCTTCATCTGCTTTAAGTCAGATGAGGAGACCAACAATTCTATCACGTATGATTCCCTTTTCTCCTCCTTCCAGATAAGCAATCCCATTGTACTGTACTACAATAACCTTAGATTATTGTAGGATTCTGTAGGAATATACTACAGAAATGGTGCCGTTCTACCCACCCTGTTGTGCCCCCCCCTGAAGATGTGCGGTGAGGTCTATGTGGCTGGCTGCTCAGAGCCAGGACCTTGCGTGTATGTTGGGGACGTGCAGGGAAAGAGCTGGGGGTTGTTGCGTTTGAATAAGGATAGTTGCAGGGCAGGGGTTTGTTGTCTGGATGGAGGACAGAAGGACAGGATGAAGGCTGGTTGTGTACGCCACTAGTTGGGACCCACGGTGAATATGGCCTTTTGCGTACAGGATTGGGGGAGTGGTGTTTAGGTTAGTTTAGGTTAGAATATCCAAAGGTATAGGGATCGCGCTTGTTGTGCAGTAAACATGCAAACATGGGCTTTTGATGTTTGGATGTTTATTCGGACACAGGAGGCCGTTCCCAGCCTATTCGTTTGAGGTTTATAATAGCTTAGGGGGATAGGTTAGGGATAGGTAATTTACTAGAGGGCAAAGGCGTGGAGCGGTAGAACGGAGGATAGTCACACATAGGCAGGAAGTGGGACTGTGAAGTGCTATGGACATTAATGGGTAATGCAGAGTAGTTAGATCTTAAAGTAAAGATTATAGGGTAAGGTAAAGAGTTTAATGAGAGAACCGTGATTGTAGTACAGGATATCCTGGTTCCACGGTGAGAACAGAGGTAGCCTCATGGAAAGTTGAAGCCTCATGTAGTAATTATGTATGAAGAAGCGTGGGGACCACTCATATTGGAAAGTATGAGGACGTTGAGGGCCTCGTATAGAATAAACTATACGAAGGAGGGGAGGCATTAACGACTGTTTAACAGCATGATCAAAGCGTTAACTGCAGTAGATTGAAACGTTCATTGAATCGTGAATGCGGTATGTCTAGAGTGGCGAGTTAACTGGGCGCATTTGGGTAGTGAAAACACCTATTTCATTAGGACCTAGAACGGGCGCGGATAAGGTTGGCTATTTTTTTGCATAATCGAGGCGATGTGTGGATTATGTGTCTATGCTAGTTTGGTGGGACAGGTTCTGGGCTGTAACCGTGACTCAAAACGGCGCCGGCGTGGAGTCGGGTCCATCGGACGAGGTATGGGGTCGTTAACACACAAATTCGACATCATTTGGATCATGTGGATCAGAATGATTAAGAGCGAAATAGATCAGTTATAGAGAGGTTAGGGAGGGGATTAGGCACCCCGAACCTCTAGCCTCTAACAGGCGGCAGTGGGCTCGCAAGAGTCTGGGCGCACGTTAAACACATCATATAGTGCTGGGGAGTTACTGAAGGCCCTCGTGCGTAACGAGGTATGAATTAACATACCACTGTGGAACCGCCTAGTCGGCCCAGGAAACGTCGCACGTAAGTTGGTGTGGGCACTGGGTGGTACGTGGGCGACAGTCCACACCTAGGAGCAGGGCGGTGCACCGGAGGGGGCACAGCTCCTGCCATGAACAGGCTAGGCTGGCGAAAACGGTCAATATTTCCATGCCCAGAGCAAGCAGGGTGGGGACAAGACCGTCGGTTTCTAAACTGAGTGGCTGATAGGTACTACGGACAGTCAGCCGCTTGGGGTCCTGACTTGATGACGGACTATGAGGTCGCTATCGACTGGGTCGCCAGCCGGTCAGGAGAGCGTTATGACCCCTGCTTATAGTCACAGAAACGCAGGAAGTGGGACTGTGAGTGACTGGACAGTATGGGCATAAATGCACTTGGCTCAATGTACAGTCAGGCCACAGTAACCTTACTAGCCGATACAGGGTTAGTAGGCGAGCTGTGCTTCTGTGATCAGTGTTTTTGAAAAGAAAATGCTGGGAAGCAGAGGGATGAGGGGTGTCAATTCAGAGGAATCTGGATTGTCTCTCCTAAGATTGGAAAGGGACCCAGCCTTAAACTGCACATGAAGGTAAAATAGGGGGCTTCTTCTGTTCATGAGAGGAGACCTTAGCCTGGAAGTGGAGGCCTGTATCCTTAGTTGGGTGAAAGGGGGTCCAGTGTAGGCGGCAATGCGGCCCTGAAAAGCCGGTTTCCCCACACGTGGCATCTCCTGATCCTGGCGGGGAGAGGTGCATCTAAGTAGGGCAAGAAGTGCATCCGAACGGGAGGAGGGTACTCTTAACTGGAAGGAGGTTAAAAGGGTCAAAGCGGAGACGTTATGCGATTACAGGAAGGAAACGACTCGATTAATGTGAGCGAGGGCTAGCTGGTAAAGACGAGGTTGTAACGTGGTTTTCTGAGATAAGCGCTGTGACGTCGATTTGACGAAGCGTGGTATCTACAGTGACTATCGACCGAATTAAATGAAGAAATTATGCCTGCATTAGGGTATTTTTCAAATAGATTGAGTTGACGAAGGGTTGTCTATAAATTGAGATATGGATTGCAAGAACCCATAGTCACGGAAAGATCTTTTTTAATACGTACACACCAGACATATTATGAGACTTGTCCGCTGTAATAAAGGGCGAACGATAGTACTTAGGAACAATGCGGTTCAAAACAACTGGTTGTGAACTTGAACATTCAGTATAGTTAAAGCGAACGGTTGCACTTAATCTCGTTTTTAATAGTCGCGCGAGGTATGTTTGAATGATGGCTATGGTTAGGAATGATTGACGAAACGTAAGAGCTTATCGTTGTATTATTATGATATTTTAATGACCAACAACCATGGGTCTGGGGCGAATCATATTGGGGATTGGGGCTAACTAGCTTAGCTCTGTGGAAGAGCCGCGGTGAAACTAGGGACGTTACGGCAACGATGTGAGAGGAATTGACGAAACACTGTGGCGGTAATTGTTGTTAAGAAGCGAATCGAGGCGTAAGTTGGGGAGATTGTGGCCGTTTTGAGGGTTTTAATTGATGCGGTAACGATTGTGTACGATATTAAGGAGCCGCTGCTTGATGACGTCATAAGTGTTGAATGGGGAGTGTGAAACGTCCACTGTGCACGGGGCCGGGGGCGCATTGGACGTGGCGCTGGGGCTGGCTAGGCTAGTTAGCTTGCGTGCGGTTGTTTTGTGAGTTTGCGAGCGACATATGTTACGATTCGAGTTTTGAAAATGATGTTTAGGAAGGGTTAAAGGACGCGGTGGTTGTCGTAGCATTGTGTTGAGTTGAAACGGAGTGCAATGAATGATATTAATTATGCTTTGTCGCGATACATCGTTCTGTGTGCGCCGTTGCGCTACTGCGCAGGCGCGGTACAACGAGGATCAATGCGGTCATATTAATTCGCTCAGAGGATGGACAACGGGTAAGGGAATATTTAGCATTATGTAAAATGGTTGTGTTTGTATATTGTGCACTCTGTGGGTTGTAAACAATGTTCTGGGAGTGGTTTTGGTTGTGGTACTACAAGTTTGTGTGGAAAAATAGGGTGTTTTAGGTGCAGCATGTGATGAGACAGGGGAAGATAAACAAGGAGTAGATGATTTAATATACATGCCCATAACTGAACTGGGATTCATAAACCAGATACACATTGTACTTGTAACAATGGGCAATATATGTTACACAAGGGGAGTCTTGACCAAGTGGGGTTTAAGGGCTGAGTTGGGGAAGCACTCTACACTGGAAAAGACATATCGCTTGCGTCATATTTGATTAATACATCTACATTATAATCACATGTCACCTATATACAGGGCTAAACGTTCCCAGAATATCCTGTTTGCAGTTTTGAGTCTTAGCATGATTGGAACTTGACTGATAATAATGTTTAATTTCTAATGAGTGGTGGTTGATAGAAATGCTTATGTGTGTGTTGTGCATGTGCAAATGTGATTTTATAATCTGTATAGAAAAGATCTGTATAGAATGGTAATTATTTTTAGATGCTTGTATGAGGTAAATCTTTAATACACTGTTAATATGTTGACACAAGCCTCCGACTTGTAGGAGATTATAATTTATTGATAGAGGCTTGCTGTCTGTGTTAGGAAACAGTTTTATTGTGAGTACAGATGTTTGATAGATTGTTTTTCTTTAAGGCCATTGGATTACATAGGCTGGTGTATTATATTAAGATTGATTGCAAGTCCTGGGGTCACAATGGGATAATTTAGTGACAGGGGACTTGTTTGATGTAAGATTGTGTTTTTGCAATTATTATAGATGATTTGTGTGCAATGATTAACCCTTTGTTGATTACAGGAAATGATAGGGCTTTGTATGCCCAAGGGCCAACAGGGCCTCAGTTGAAAGCTGTATTATAGGTCACAAGGGGGGATGGTAAACAGATGCGGTTTATGACGATGCAGGGAAGCAGAGAGTAGAATAGGTTTTAAACCAGGGGGGATGGTAAACCTGTTGTTTATGGTCGCTGTTACACTTACAGGAGGGACCTAGTCTATCTTTGCAACAGGAGAGAGGTCAGAGGTGAAGATAGGCGAGAACAGTTGGAGAAGTGTGATAACAGATGACCGGCTATTTTTACAACAGAGGACAGGAAGTGGTTGTAAGGGGCCGGGGGCCAGGAAGTGACAGAAAGGTGAGACAGTGGAAGGTTTGTCAGGGAACAGTTGGAGAGTGAGTGTGGGAAGTCAAAGTAGGCATTCATTTGGGGTTATGACTTATGAATGTTAACTGTTTTGGTAAGGGAATATTTGGGTCTGTCTGTGCACTGGAAGTCATGGATAGCTCTGAATTAAAGATGGATTCCAGTCCGTCTTTGAAGTGAGGGTAGAGGAGCAGATGTGGGTATAGACTGTGGTAGCCTGAATGAGAGCAGGAAGCAAGACTAACCATTGTCGGTCTGTGGTTGATTAACGAGTTGTATGAGAGAGAGTTTGAAAGTATTTGTTTAGGATCAATTGGTCAGAGTGACTGTGGATGATTGGCGGTGGTCTGTTTTTTGTCTGTAGTTTAATTTCAGTGAGTGGTTGAGGCTGTGAAAGTAGAATGGAAGTGTTGGTTTCGTTTTCTTTAAAGGGTGTGTGAGATTTTGATTTGGTTTCTTTCAAATATGTTTAACGGTTAAAATCAATACCTGGGAACTTAATTTACAGGTGGAAGTTGTAATGGTTTGGTTGTTATTTCTTTTCTGTTTTAATCTTTGATTGTGTGGACTGAAAGGTGTTTGAATGGAGCCTGTAGGGGTGACTGTGCTGACTTGAGAGGTGTCAAAGTCACAATGACATGTGTGAATGGAACAGTTGTGTGATGAGATATTGAATGTAAATTTTTAGATTTCTTTTATTTTCTTTCTAAAATAACTGTTGAGGTAGTCTAAGTTTGGAGCTTGTTGATTTTATTGATTTACTGTTTTGGGTATGAATGGTAATTTAATTTCACATGTAGACGGTGCGGAACAAGTAATTGAAAGATGTGGGGTCTATTGGGATATTTTTTTAATTGTTTGCCGTTTGTTTCTTATTTCTCATCTATTTTTTATGGTCTGGGTGTGAGTGGAGAGAGCTGGAGGCTGAAGGAAGTGGCGTCAGCACGGAATGTCAAGTGGCCCCGTCACATTTGCATATGGTTAACATTGGCTTCTCTTTAAGGTATTTGACGTGGTGTGTAAAGAGGATTTGTTTTGTGTTTGTTCCCTCGCAGATTCGGTCGAGGGGGGGAGGCGGACCGTCACGTGTAGAGGAGTCATAAGTGTTGAGTATGAATAAATTTCATTAGATTACGACACAGTGGAGTGAACCTGTTCAGTTATTTCCTGTGGGAAATTGTTGGATTGTGGAAAGAGGTCGCTTGTGGACGCTAGCCCCTCCTTCATCATAGCCCCGAGAACAGAGGCCGAAACAGACACAGGTTTGGGAATCGTCCGGACTGAGAGAGCCGTCTGTAAATCCAAGGAGGAACGGTCATGGGTCAGAATGTGACGAGATCACAGGCCTACAAACAGTGGCTACAGCTGAGGCTGGCCAGCATGGGGTGAAGGGGGAGGCGAAAACGGTCGGGGACTGTGCAAGAAAGATGAGCGAGGGCCTCTGTGGAATGTGATGTTTGATTGGTATGATGAACGGGAGGTAACTGAACGGTAGCAACTGATATAGAGTAAGACACAACGCAGGGTAAGAAGCTTAGACGCATTCACATAGGTGGAATATTCGACATAGATTATGGCCGAAATTTTTTCTCCTTGTGTGGTTCTCCGCCTTCCCTGCCCGGCTGTGCTGTAACAACGAGGTGGTAAGATGTTATGACCATGGTATGGCCATAAAGGGGGGTGGATAGATGAGAAGACCAACTGAAGGATTATGCAGATGTGATTGTGCTGTCTTAGAAAAGGAATTAACAGGAGAAAAAACAAATGAATGTAAAAATGAATACTAATGGTGTTGTCTCCCCCAGATCTTATAAAAGAATGTGGAACCAAAACGTTCTGTAACTTAAGAAAAATGGGTTTTTAAAAATGGTGTTTTATTTTAAGGTATAATGATTAGATTGAATTGTTTTATTGTTTTCAACAAACCCAAAAGTTGTTGTTTAAAAGGTGGGCCTCTGGCTAATGAGCCTCAAGAAGGAAAAAACTCATTGATGATATGTACCAAAGAATAATGGAAAAAGAAAAAATGGAGAAATTTGAAGAAATGATTTTTATTTTGAAAAAATGATTTTTATTATTAAATTGTATGGTTAGTATGTATAGAAAATCAAGTCAATATACAGTATGTGACAATGAGAATTGTCAAAGTGGGGAAATGTGGTAAATATTGACGTTGAATTTCATAATTAATATGTGTGAATAAATTAGAGAACCATAAATGTAAAGCCAGATGTACCTTTCAATAGCAGAGTGGACTCAGTGGCTAAACAGTCTCAACTGTCAGTTGAGACAGTTGCATCAGATAACAACAGCAACAGTTATTTCAACCCCCACTCAAGCAATGACTAAATTAGGGAACAAACGACACCTTCTCGAACTGACTGTATGTAAATGCTGATCAGAGACAGCTGGGTTGACCACAGGGCAGACCAGTTTAGACTTGTTGAAGAGATGATTAGTCATGGACACTAAGTCACAAACAAAGTTATCTATTAATCAACTGTTTAGTATCAAAAGAGTAAACCATAATATTAGAAATGGGTAAATTCATATATACGGGAGATACAGTTGGTAAAAGGTTTATTGGAACAGGCCTCTGTAATCAGTTGAGTTGAAAGACCACATCAAGGAAGGGGGGGCCATAAAGACCCCCCTTCTGATCACTGAGACCACATCAAGGAAGGGGGGGCCATAAAGACCCCCCTTCTTATCACTGAGGGAAGATGACATCACACCACCCCACCCGGAGACAAGAACCAACCCCCCCACAAGAAGACGCCGGATTGGACCAACCATATTAGTAAAATGTGCTATTATTGGCTAGAAATTATAGGATATAAGGGCCAACATAGTGTTATTCAGGAGCCCAGACCACCCAACACAGGTCTGCGGCTCCAACCGCTCCCCACCCAGAGACTACTGTGAGCTGATTGCATTTTACGTGAGTAAATCATGGGAAACACCAATGGTTGTTTATAGATTAGAGTAATGTACAGATCCCTGATCTGTAAACCAGATTTACTCATGTATAATGTGTACAGTGAATTCTCTATGTTCAAATTATGTTAACGAGTGACTGTTTTATGTACATATTGGGGTTTGAGATGCAAACCTTGTTGATTCCTGTACACAGCAGCCATGTTAATGTTGTCTGATAATCCTTTGTATGTGAAAGGCAACCTTTTATTCACTCTTGGCCCGGGCTCAAATAAATCAGAAGAGTTGAACTACAGTTCTGGTTTGTCTGGCTACACGTTTATTCTTCATCTGCTTTAAGTCAGATGAGGAGACCAACAATTCTATCACGTATGATCCCTTTCTCCTCCTTCCAGATAAGCAATCCCATTGTACTGTACTACAATAACCTTAGATTATTGTAGGATTCTGTAGAAATATACTACACGTTCTTGAGGGTAGAAAACAAATTCTCACAGAGTGCCGACCTAGCTTCAGTAGTGTTGTTGTTGACATCAGTGCCCACTAGGGCTGTCCCCGACTAAGGATTTGGATAGTCGACTTTGATTGACAAAAAAAAACATATATATATTTTTTTTTACCAGGGTGGGCACAGCTAACTCAGTGGGCGGGCCCGGCCCCCTAATGCCCGCCCATGGCGCCGGGTCTGCCTACACACACACACACACACACACACACACACACACACACACACACACACACACACACACACACACACACACACACACACACACACACACACACACACACACACACACACACACACACACACACACACACACACACACACACACACACACACACACACACTCACCTGCCCCTAGTTGTGAATCCAGTAAAAGTTATCTTTGATATCTTCACACCATTTTTTATTAAAAAGTGAGGAGTGCAAAGCATGAATAATTAATTCATGCCATTGAAATCATATGTTATCTTGTATTCAGACAAAGCAAAAATAATACTGAAACAAATTTGAAATGATTGTGATAGAGGTTAATTTCTTTAGAAAAAAACACAAGTGCAGTTATCATAAACTACTGTATATCAATACAAACCACAGGTCAAACATAAAAAAGCTTTGGCAAAAACAGAAATGTCATGTAAAACGAACATAAATAAATTAAGTTCCAGTGATTTCAGTACCACATACCTTCTAGCATTCCATGTTATAGGTTGAAAGTCAAGGATTACCTCATTATTGTTAGTAAGACTCCAAGTCTGCTCTATTTGATAGAACAATCTGGGTTTGATATTGTTTCAACACAAGGTATGAAAACATAATTTAAATATTAGATATTAACATTGAACATTATTTCATGTTGCTCTGACATATTTTGCTGCTCTTGTTGATGTGTGATGTTGTCAGATCCTGTATCATACGTGTCGATGTCTACTTGTGATGTTGTCAGATCCTGTATCATACGTGTCGATGTCTACTTGTCATGTTGTCAGATCCTGTATCATACGTGTTGATGTCTACTTGTGATGTTGTCAGATCCTGTATCATACGTGTCGATGTCTACTTGTCATGTTGTCAGATCCTGTATCATACGTGTCGATGTCTACTTGTCATGTTGTCAGATCCTGTATCATACGTGTCGATGTCTACTTGTCATGTTGTCAGATCCTGTATCATACGTGTCGATGTCTACTTGTGATGTTGTCAGATCCTTTATCATACGTGTCGATGTCTACTTGTCATGTTGTCAGATCCTGTTTCATACGTGTCGATGTCTACTTGTCATGTTGTCAGATCCTGTATCATACGTGTCGATGTCTACTTGTCATGTTGTCAGATCCTGTATCATACGTGTCGATGTCTACTTGTCATGTTGTCAGATCCTTTATCTTACGTGTCGATGTCTACTTGTCATGTTGTCAGATCCTTTATCTTACGTGTCGATGTCTACTTGTCATGTTGTCAGATCCTTTATCATACGTGTCGATGTCTACTTGTCATGTTGTCAGATCCTTTATCATACGTGTCGATGTCTACTTGTCATGTTGTCATATCCTTTATCATACGTGTCGATGTCTACTTGTCATGTTGTCAGATCCTTTATCATACGTGTCGATGTCTACTTGTCATGTTGTCAGATCCTGTATCATACGTGTCGATGTCTACTTGTCATGTTGTCAGATCCTGTATCATACGTGTCGATGTCTACTTGTCATGTTGTCAGATCCTGTGCCCTGCAGTCAGATAAACAGAAAGAATATCCCCTCCTCTGGAGACTAGTTCACAGAGAGGTTATAATCAGTTATAATAATAATTAGGTTATAATCAGTTATAATAATAATTAGGTTATAATCAGTTATAATAATAATTAGGTTATAATCAGTTATAATAATAATAATAATCTCAATCCTCTCTGCTTCTCCATTTACTTCTGTTTCTCAGTTCAACAGGTTTCTCAAAAGATTGCTCTTCAGAATAGGTTGCTCAACTTAACAGGTTGCTCCACACGTCAGTCAACACAACAGGCTGCTCAACACAGCAGGTTCCAGTAAATTTACTGAATGTAAAAACTTAGCAAAAATGTGCCTTCCGAACAAGGCACGTCTGAACAACTACCCCCCCGCTTGGGACTTTAGTGGGTTTAGCATGTAGTCTATCCCATCTAGTGTGTTATATTTCATTGATCATGACCATGTCATGACATGTTATATTAAACTGTTCATTATTTAAACTGTTCATTATTTAAACTGTTCATTACCATGCTCTATAACATGTTATATTAAACTGTACATTGTCATGTCATATTAAACGTCCCTATGTCCCAGCAGGGTGTGTTGTGTGTTCAGACAGCAGACTCCTGCAGCCCTTCCTCCAGGTGAAGAGGAGGGGCAGAATGGAGAAGGACTTCATTGTGGAGCTCCACAACAGCAGGAGGA
Source organism: Notolepis coatsorum (assembly GCF_963971535.1). Lineage (NCBI taxonomy): Eukaryota > Metazoa > Chordata > Actinopteri > Aulopiformes > Paralepididae > Notolepis > Notolepis coatsorum. The sequence goes on from NC_140176.1 coordinate 130,445,432, forward strand.
GGAGCAGGAGCAGCAGGAGGAGGATTCAGGTCTTCTCTCTGCCGCTCCTCCTCTCCGTCTCCATACAGCTCGTTCATCTGTCTGTAGATCAGTCCTTCAGTCTCTGGCGGCAGCTCGCCAGGCCTCGTCCCCTCCGTCCTCTCACGGTATTTGTATGAAGCCTGTTTGACAGCACGGCACAGTAGGTGCTTCCTGAATGCTCTCTGGATGACACAGGCTGCCACCTCTTCCTGTTTCCTCCTCAAAGTGGTGCTGATTGGCTCGTAGGACACCTGGAGGTTGGATTAAAACATTGTTAAATAGTCTAACAGATATCTATCTTGGGTTTTAGTTCCGCTGCATCACACAGCTTCACAGAGCAGCTTGATGTCAGCCTACTCTAAATACCAGGCTTCATGTTAACCTCTTCCACCCGTGACGTCCGTCGGCGGACCGCAAATGACATCATGTCATACATCAATCTCTCTTTTTTCAAACGTATTCAAGTATAAACGACATAACCATGTCACAACAGCATTTATAATGTATATTATCATCAATACGTTAGTTTAGGAATAGGTTAAAGTGTTATTAGATAGATTTAACTTTTCTTACTTTGGTCTGTTTATTTCGTGAGAGGTGACCATTTTGGAAATTTTGAACCATGGTAATTGTAGTTTTTTTGTGGCCATTTTGTAGAAGACAGCACTAGCTCTGGATCGTTGTTGGAATTTTTCAGAACTACACTTCCTGAAAGCCTCTATGGGGTTTCAAGCTTCATAATTCTGTATGCATTTTTTTATAATTTCGGGATATTCGGGATAATAAACCACAAAACGTAACGTTATTGACAAATATTGAAGCGCAGTTAGTTTCTCTTCCCTATTTTTAGCATGCAGCAACATTTAGATTTGAAATTAGTTTCAAAACGGTTGCACCCTGATCAAAATAAAAAAGCTACTGTACATTACAGTAGATTTCATTATCTGTTCTTATGGACGCCTGGTGATACTAAATCCAAATTGAACTTGGCCATTTGAAAGATAATATATGTATATATATAAATGTGTGAATTGGCTATAATAAGGTAATTTATAAGCCTGCTATTCTATATTCTATAATAATATTTCAAATTGCATTGGTCCGGATTGGAGAATTCAGTATTGTATCTACAGAACCTTCTGTTTAATTATCTTCCCTTTATTCATTTCCTTCGATTTCTTGTACACATAATCTCAAGAAGGTACTGAACGAGCTCAGTGGCAGTTCTTAATGTTTGGTCATTATTAGCATGGTGTTAGTCACTGTCAAAGATGCAAAGAAAAATCATAATTCATATTCTCCTTATGTTAGTGTACTCTGAATACTAGGCTTTATGTTAATGTTAGTGTACTCTGAATACTAAGTAGCTTTATGTTAATGTTAGTGTACTCTGAATACTAAGTAGCTGTATGTTAATGGTAGCCTACTCTGAATGGTAAGTCACTTTATGCAAATATTATTATGAAAATATTTGCCACTAGTACCATGAGCTAACATTTGGTGTTATTACCAAATGATGTCTGCTTGATAATGTTAGCCATAATTAGCTGTAATGTTTGGCAGAACAATAGTTGTAATTGGTAACTGTTCTAAAAGCGTATTCAGATGTGTTTCACTTGATAGTTCTTACCTTGGCAACTTACTATGTTGGTGGAAATCTACTGTTGACATTGTTGTAAATAGCTCTGGATAGAACATCTGCTAAATGACAATAATTTTTATAACATAAAAACAGACTTATACAAACTCTAAGTTGACCTCACCCTGACCCTAAGAACTCTAAGGTGCCCTGACCCTAACCTCCTACCTTGGATGGGTTGTTGGCCATGAACTTCTCCTCCATGCTGGCTTTGAGGTCATCCATCCCTCCTGAATCTCCCAGTACCTGCAACCATCAACACATCAAATCAATTAGATGATCATCAAACCTGATGTTAACCTTGATGGATTGAATTATGTTCCTTGTGAAGCGGTTGTGATAGTAGATCTATAATATCTACAACTGCCCAACACTGTAATCATAGTAACCATCACTACCTACTGTAGTCTACCCATATAACCCTGTATGATAGCATGTACAATAGTGCTGCGCATATATACATTTATATTTACTGCATATATATATATATATATATATATATATATATATATATATATCTATCTGTCTGAATACACCTGCATATAACCCTTCTATATACCTACTTAT
>NC_140176.1:130452658-130470158 GCF_963971535.1 Notolepis coatsorum
TGTACCAGAGAAACAAGAGAATAACACTGTACCAGAGAAACAAGAGAATAACACTGTACCAGATAAACAAGAGAATAACACTGTACCAGAGAAACAAGAGAATAACACTGTACCATAGAAACAAGAGAATAACACTGTACCAGAGAAACAAGAGAATAACACTGTACCAGAGAAACAAGTGAATAACACTGTACCAGAGAAACAAGAGAATAACACTGTACCAGAGAAACAAGTGAATAACACTGTACCAGAGAAACAAGTGAATAACACTGTACCAGAGAAACAAGAGAATAACACTGTACCATAGAAACAAGAGAATAACACTGTACCAGAGAAACAAGTTAATAACACTGTACCAGAGAAACAAGTGAATAACACTGTACCAGAGAAACAAGAGAATAACACTGTACCAGAGAAACAAGAGAATAACACTGTACCAGAGAAACAAGAGAATAACACTGTACCAGAGAAACAAGTGAATAACACTGTACCAGAGAAACAAGTGAATAACACTGTACCAGAGAAATAAGAGAATAACACTGTACCAGAGAAACAAGAGAATAACACTGTACCAGAGAAACAAGAGAATAACACTGTACCAGAGAAACAAGTGAATAACACTGTACCAGAGAAACAAGAGAATAACACTGTACCAGAGAAACAAGTGAATAACACTGTACCAGAGAAACAAGAGAATAACACTGTACCAGAGAAACAAGTGAATAACACTGTACCAGAGAAACAAGAGAATAACACTGTACCAGAGAAACAAGAGAATAACACTGTACCAGAGAAACAAGTGAATAACACTGTACCAGAGAAACAAGAGAATAACACTGTACCAGAGAAACAAGAGAATAACACTGTACCAGAGAAACAAGTGAATAACACTGTACCATAGAAACAAGAGAATAACACTGTACCATAGAAACAAGTGAATAACACTGTACCAGAGAAACAAGAGAATAACACTGTACCAGAGAAACAAGAGAATAACACTGTACCAGAGAAACAAGAGAATAACACTGTACCAGAGAAACAAGAGAATAACACTGTACCAGAGAAACAAGAGAATAACACTGTACCAGAGAAACAAGAGAATAACACTGTACCATAGAAACAAGATAATAACACTGTACCATAGAAACAAGAGAATAACACTGTACCAGAGAAACAAGAGAATAACACTGTACCAGAGAAACAAGAGAATAACACTGTACCAGAGAAACAAGTGAATAACACTGTACCATAGAAACAAGAGAATAACACTGTACCAGAGAAACAAGTGAATAACACTGTACCAGAGAAACAAGTGAATAACACTGTACCAGAGAAACAAGAGAATAACACTGTACCAGAGAAACAAGAGAATAACACTGTACCAGAGAAACAAGTGAATAACACTGTACCAGAGAAACAAGAGAATAACACTGTACCAGAGAAACAAGTGAATAACACTGTACCAGAGAAACAAGAGAATAACACTGTACCAGAGAAACAAGTGAATAACACTGTACCAGAGAAACAAGAGAATAACACTGTACCAGAGAAACAAGAGAATAACACTGTACCAGAGAAACAAGTGAATAACACTGTACCAGAGAAACAAGAGAATAACACTGTACCAGAGAAACAAGAGAATAACACTGTACCAGAGAAACAAGTGAATAACACTGTACCATAGAAACAAGAGAATAACACTGTACCATAGAAACAAGTGAATAACACTGTACCAGAGAAACAAGAGAATAACACTGTACCAGAGAAACAAGAGAATAACACTGTACCAGAGAAACAAGAGAATAACACTGTACCAGAGAAACAAGAGAATAACACTGTACCAGAGAAACAAGAGAATAACACTGTACCAGAGAAACAAGAGAATAACACTGTACCATAGAAACAAGATAATAACACTGTACCATAGAAACAAGAGAATAACACTGTACCAGAGAAACAAGAGAATAACACTGTACCAGAGAAACAAGAGAATAACACTGTACCAGAGAAACAAGTGAATAACACTGTACCATAGAAACAAGAGAATAACACTGTACCAGAGAAACAAGTGAATAACACTGTACCAGAGAAACAAGTGAATAACACTGTACCAGAGAAACAAGTGAATAACACTGTACCAGATAAACAAGAGAATAACACTGTAGCAGAGAAACAAGTGAATAACACTGTACCAGAGAAACAAGTGAATAACACTGTACCAGAGAAACAAGTGAATAACACTGTACCATAGAAACAAGTGAATAACACTGTACCAGAGAAACAAGTGAATAACACTGTACCAGAGAAACAAGAGAATAACACTGTACCAGAGAAACAAGTGAATAACACTGTACCAGAGAAACAAGTGAATAACACTGTACCAGAGAAACAAGAGAATAACACTGTACCAGAGAAACAAGTGAATAACACTGTACCAGAGAAACAAGAGAATAACACTGTACCAGAGAAACAAGTGAATAACACTGTACCAGAGAAACAAGAGAATAACACTGTACCATAGAAACAAGAGAATAACACTGTACCAGAGAAACAAGAGAATAACACTGTACCAGAGAAACAAGAGAATAACACTGTACCAGAGAAACAAGAGAATAACACTGTACCAGAGAAACAAGAGAATAACACTGTACCAGAGAAACAAGAGAATAACACTGTACCATAGAAACAAGTGAATAACACTGTACCATAGAAACAAGAGAATAACACTGTACCAGAGAAACAAGAGAATAACACTGTACCAGAGAAACAAGTGAATAACACTGTACCAGAGAAACAAGAGAATAACACTGTACCAGAGAAACAAGTGAATAACACTGTACCATAGAAACAAGAGAATAACACTGTACCATAGAAACAAGAGAATAACACTGTACCAGAGAAACAAGAGAATAACACTGTACCATAGAAACAAGAGAATAACACTGTACCAGAGAAACAAGAGAATAACACTGTACCAGAGAAACAAGTGAATAACACTGTACCATAGAAACAAGAGAATAACACTGTACCATAGAAACAAGTGAATAACACTGTACCAGAGAAACAAGTGAATAACACTGTACCAGAGAAACAAGAGAATAACACTGTACCAGAGAAACAAGTGAATAACACTGTACCATAGAAACAAGAGAATAACACTGTACCATAGAAACAAGAGAATAACACTGTACCAGAGAAACAAGAGAATAACACTGTACCAGAGAAACAAGTGAATAACACTGTACCAGAGAAACAAGTGAATAACACTGTACCATAGAAACAAGAGAATAACACTGTACCATAGAAACAAGTGAATAACACTGTACCAGAGAAACAAGTGAATAACACTGTACCAGAGAAACAAGAGAATAACACTGTACCAGAGAAACAAGAGAATAACACTGTACCATAGAAACAAGTGAATAACACTGTACCAGAGCAACAAGAGAATAACACTGTACCATAGAAACAAGAGAATAACACTGTACCATAGAAACAAGTGAATAACACTGTACCAGATAAACAAGATAATAACACTGTACCAGAGAAACAAGAGAATAACACTGTACCATAGAAACAAGATAATAACACTGTACCAGAGAAACAAGAGAATAACACTGTACCATAGAAACAAGTGAATAACACTGTACCAGATAAACAAGAGAATAACACTGTACCAGAGAAACAAGTGAATAACACTGTACCAGAGAAACAAGTGAATAACACTGTACCAGAGAAACAAGTGAATAACACTGTACCAGAGAAACAAGTGAATAACACTGTACCAGAGAAACAAGAGAATAACACTGTACCAGAGAAACAAGAGAATAACACTGTACCAGAGAAACAAGACAATAACACTGTACCATAGAAACAAGAGAATAACACTGTACCAGAGAAACAAGAGAATAACACTGTACCATAGAAACAAGAGAATAACACTGTACCATAGAAACAAGTGAATAACACTGTACCAGAGAAACAAGAGAATAACACTGTACCATAGAAACAAGAGAATAACACTGTACCAGAGAAACAAGAGAATAACACTGTACCATAGAAACAAGTGAATAACACTGTACCAGAGAAACAAGAGAATAACACTGTACCATAGAAACAAGAGAATAACACTGTACCAGATAAACAAGAGAATAACACTGTACCAGAGAAACAAGTGAATAACACTGTACCAGAGAAACAAGTGAATAACACTGTACCAGAGAAACAAGTGAATAACACTGTACCAGAGAAACAAGAGAATAACGTTAGGTTATGACTATAACCAAGTTCTGTTAGTTAGGGGCGATGCTTGGCATCGCCTTCTGCACTATCTCGCGTACGTGCACGCGTACTGAATAAACCACAAATGTACCTCTAATACCAGTATTAGTCTGACCACACCCCTCATCAGCTTACCTTCATAAGCAGGTGTGTGGTCACCTGCTCTCCTCCTTCCCAAGCTTTCACCACAAGGTGAGGACAAGGGCTGCAGCGGCGTCCGATGCCAAGCATCGCCCCTAACTAATAGAACTTGGTTATAGTCATAACCTAACGTTCTGTATCGTTAGTGGCTTAGCTTGGCATCGCCTTCTGCACAAGGGAGGCCAAGCGGAGCCACTTGGCTGACAAATACACCCCGCTGACAGCCCCCCAAAACCATCAGAACAGGGAGGGCCGAGCCCCCCCGACCCCCCCTAATGGAGGGTATCCCCCCTATTAGAGGCTTCACGGGAAGGCGACGGACCCGACCGTGCGAAGAGCTCTCAAGCAACTTAACGCACAGGGTGAGCAGACCGTGGCCTGACCCCACGACTACACACACGCACAACCCGCATGCCACCCGGGAACGAACGGAGGAACAACCTCGTTACTGCCCCCAGAATCACGGGGTCAAGGGCAAACCCAACCCCGTGGCAAGGCCGTAGCAGCGGAGCACGAAGGAAGACCCAGACCCACCAAAAGGACTGGACTCCCTGGAATGGGGGCCCGGAGAAGTCCATGATGCCAGCATCAAGACCCCACCAGGTGGGCACGTAGTGCCCCGCCCCCCACATCGCCAGCGTATTCGGACAAAGGCCCCTCAGTTACTGCACCTGGTATTCCCAGGCGGAACCAACCAGGCCAGAACCTGCCCAGCTTCCGAGATCGGACGAGACCGGGCGTGTTCAGGTCGGTATGGCCGTAAGCCGAGCGGGCCCCGTCCCCCCAATAGTACACCGCCTGGCACACTGACCCCGCAGAATAGGCAGTCAGCATGGCCGTAAGCACACAAAAAAAAGTTAACCAACGGAAGCAGGCAGCGCACCGGGGAAAAACCAGGCAACAGGCTGTTAACCCTAGCCTGGAGACTGCGGACGAGACAGGCGCCAGAGGGGACAGCTGAACACAGCCGCCCCGGTGGAAGGAGCGTAAGCTGGCGGTGTTGCATGACCAAGCCTCCATTTAACAACCCCCACCCAGAGGGGTCGAGGCAGAGAAGGCTGACACGATTGGCAGACGTCATGAACGTGCAGGGGCACCCTCAAACGGTGAACCCGGGAGTTGACACTGCTCCAACACACCAGGGAATCAACCACCTCGGTGTTACCCAATGCGGTGGTTGTTCCTATAACCCCTCAAGAAAAAACTCCAAAACACACCTGCGGGTATACACCGGCTATACCGCAGTACAAGTGTTTCAGTTTCCAAAAAGGGTTAACCCAGGCCTACGGGTCGCAAACATCACTTCGGACCGGGCCTGGCGGTACGGGAAGCACAGGGTCACCAGAGGAGGTCAAAAAACCACCCCCACAGGCCCCTCTTCGCCATGCGTGAGAGAGGAGCGAAAAATAATGGAGAACCAGCCCCTAAGCACACCGTACCTGGTATTCCCCGGCGGTCTCCCAACCAAGTACTAACCAGGACCAACCTGTGTAGCGGCCGAGATCCGACGAGATCGAGCGCGTACAGAATGGCATGGCTGTAAGCCATGACGACAGTGCTGAGTAAAAACATACCCAACCAGGGTCTCCATAGCGCTTAACCCTGTGACACCCAGACCGACCTGGCATTTTTCCCCCTGAAAAAAGCCCAAGTCCCTCAGGGTACCAGAACAGCAGATCTGCATCCCCGGCGGACAACGGGTTCAACTGATCTGGACCAGCGTGACCAGAACCAGTCCCGTGCCCTAACCACGCCGACATGCCTACTCCAGGAGAAGGGCAGATATGCGTGTTGATCTCAACATGAAAAGAAGGCGCCACCCAGACGTCGGGACGAACCGCGCCTGGTGGCCCACCCCAAGGGCGTGAGACCCCACTACATATGTTCAGATCCATCCCGTCATCATCCCCCAGACATGAACGAGAATCCGTCGACAACCCACCCAGGTCATGGGATGTGGTCGCCGGAAGAGGAAAAACCCCCATCTCAGTTGCTCTATAAAAACGCTGTTTCAACCACAAGCAACTAAGGCGTGCCAGTCAATCGCCTGTTTACAGCGAGCTAGCACTATACGTGCGTCGGGACACACCCCCATCAATGAACAGGCTATTTAGACCTGTCATTGAATCCCCAAGGCGCCCAGGGGAACGACAAGAGGGGTGTGACACTCCCTAACTCCAACACTTCTGGAATAGAAAGAAGGAAGCATCAACAGTATGTATCCCAGTCTACACAGCCGGGGTAAAAAATGTTCACATTTTTACATCCCACCACCCTCCCATAGGAAAGAGACGGGGATCCCCAGAGAGACTTCCCACGCGAGCTGTACAGATTGAAAAGAATATATTGCACCTTGAGCCATGTAAAAAACTGGTTTTAGGGCCTCCGGGGAAGAGGCACCGAACCCATACACACTCAATAAACGAATTGAATCGAATATACATACAATAGAAAAGGACCCTTCTAGAGGGTCCACTCACTTTGACAATCTGAGGAGGAAGGCTCTGTACTCTGATGGAGGCTTCCTCACATGGAAGAAGGAGTCCGAACTCACAGAAGGCCTGAGTAGGCGCTTGGTGAGGAGGAGCCCTGACCACCCCCCCTGAAAACAGATCCATCACATGGACCTGAACAGCACACGGAAGTCCTACCAACAGAGACGCGCACGGTGACGTACTCTATGGCGGGGGAATTCCTGCGGTGCACACGCCCAATATACCAGGCCGTGGGACCAGGAACTCCCTCCCCCCCCCCCCCCCCCCCCCCCCCGTAACGTGCCGAACCGCCACGTGACGGGAACCTTGAAGGACAGGGGGTGTACCCCTGACCGACAGAACAATGGGGAGAGGAAAGGTTACCAGTTCACCCCTTTACGACCCCACACCCATGATACGACGTAACGACAAAAAGAGAATATGACACAGTCATAGTCAGCTCTATGAAGCGTTTCACAGCTCCACACAGCGCACGAGCTAACCTGCTATCTGATTTTTACTAAGGAAAAACACAGAATAGAGAGGGCTCTAAGAACCCCGGTCCAACATACACATGTGCTTCTGTGGCCAGTACAACCCAGTTGTAGGTCACATGACACACACAACCCATCATCACCTACAAAAAATGGCAAAAACACTCAACAGAGGAACGCCGTTTTTTTCACAATGAGAGAATACATCATTCTTGATTAGTATCGACCACAGGCCTTGCTAAGCACACATGACAGCAACCAAACCAATTTCCCTTTAGGAAATAAGTTTCTCCAGCAGATTTAGCACAACCTCAGCAATCAAGCTGAGAGTTACATCGTATCCCTACCACACAAAAGACACAATTAATGCACAACATGTCTGATAGGAGGTGATAAAGTCCCCAGGGAACCGGGGGGGGAAACACAATCCTCCTATTTTACCCTCAATACGGCCAGTTAAAACAGGAAAACCTGTTAATGTGTGAACTCACTGTTCATTGTCATTACAGTCTGAGAAAGAACATTCTTTTACTCACTCGTCACCAAGCATAGCTTCATAGGTTAGTTGCCTTAGTAGTGAGTACACGGTACACATAAACACCATGATGTTTCTCACACAACAACCAGATCAATACATCACGACCTGCACGAAGAAGCTAACTGCCAGTGACAAAAACAGCTCACACACAACCCGCAACGTATCTCAAATGCATTGCAACAACACACGTTTTGGGAAAAAAACACCGTTATTCACAATACATTTAGCAAGGTAAAACCAGAAGACGTGTTTATGAGGTCTGGCCAACCCCGTACCTGCCCGGAACGCAGATCAGCGAAGTGCAGTCACAAGCCACCGTAGAACACAGCCGTCCCGTGTTTGTTCGATCCGGGCAGCGTCGCCGCTCCACCAGTCGCTACAGTCCTCTTTGTTGACGCAATCCCCGTCTAGGCTCAGGCAGGGTCGACGAACATCCCCTGTCAAGGATGACGTCGTGGTCAAGAGTGTAAAACATGTTAAAAATCAAAGCACGTTCAACAGAATAGCATCAAGCTAACGGCTGCTCCAACCGTTCGGGTGCAATTGCTTCCGCTCGCGAGACGCCGATCTACGACGCACGCGATCAGGAGCGAGCTCCCGGCGGCGCGCGAGAAGCCAAGCTACCCCGCGCCAGGCCACCGACCGGCTAACCGTAAGCTATGAACATGTAAACAATGACATAACACTCACCCAGACAGGCCGCCGTTCTGAACCCTCCTCACTTTTTAAGAGAAAAGAGAAAACAAGACGTCAACACCGCTTCACAACGGTGACATTAACACGTCCGGCGGAATCAGCACAGTACCAACTGGCCTGTATAGCTGACTTTGAACATGAATCTGCCGCTATCGCACATTACATGCACATATCCCCTCGTGAAGGAATACTCTCATTTGGATATGAAAGATGGGGTCTTAACACGGTGACAGAGAGAATCCACTCGTCCAGAACACACAGGGATCACCAGTGTCAATGGTCGCGGCCCACTAGTTAAAACTATAATGGTCGCCAGACCAAGGCCTTCTGTCGCCTAGACGGCTAAACAAAGGACCCTAGCCTGGGGCCGGTTTCCATAAACTTTGTCAAGTAGCCCCCATAGCACTAACAGACAAGTGGAGCCCGCCAGCAAACACTACTCACCCAACCTGGAACGCACCGCTCCTCACAACAGCGGCATGTCCGACAGTTCAGCTGTGGCCTGACAGGTTTCACCCCAACAAACACAGCAAGGAACTGCAGTTGAGAAGCATGCAGCGGCGTGCTCCCAATACGAAAACCGGTGGAGGGTTTGTAGAATGATCATCATCTTCTAGACACTCCAGTACGAAGACAATATCGCCGTATTTTCTCGAAAATAGTGAGAGAGAAAATAAAGATATGATGTCAACGTATCCTTGTTTCCCAAGCTGTTCCTAATCCAATTTCTTCCATCATGGTGTCAAGTGTGGGGATCTACCGAGGCACCTCTTCCTTGTGGTGAAAGCGAGAAGGAGGAGAGCAGGTGACCACACACCTGCTTATGAAGGTAAGCTGATGAGGGGTGTGGTCAGACTAATACTGGTATTAGAGGTACATTTGTGGTTTATTCAGTACGCGTGCACGTACGCGAGATAGTGCAGAAGGCGATGCCAAGCTAAGCCACTAACGATACAGAACACTGTACCAGAGAAACAAGAGAATAACACTGTACCAGAGAAACAAGAGAATAACACTGTACCAGAGAAACAAGAGAATAACACTGTACCAGAGAAACAAGAGAATAACACTGTACCATAGAAACAAGTGAATAACACTGTACCAGAGAAACAAGAGAATAACACTGTACCATAGAAACAAGAGAATAACACTGTACCAGAGAAACAAGAGAATAACACTGTACCAGAGAAACAAGAGAATAACACTGTACCATAGAAACAAGATAATAACACTGTACCAGAGAAACAAGAGAATAACACTGTACCATAGAAACAAGAGAATAACACTGTACCAGAGAAACAAGAGAATAACACTGTACCAGAGAAACAAGAGAATAACACTGTACCATAGAAACAAGAGAATAACACTGTACCATAGAAACAAGTGAATAACACTGTACCATAGAAACAAGAGAATAACACTGTACCATAGAAACAAGAGAATAATAGTAATAGTAGTAGTAGTAGTATTATTATTATTATTAGTATCATTATTAGTAGTAGTAATAGTATTATTAGTAGTAGTAATAGCAGTAGTATTAGTAGTAGCAGTAGTAGTAGTATTAGTAGTAGTAATAGTATTAGTAGTAGTAGTAGGAGTAGTAGTAGTAGTAGTAGTAGTAGTAGTAGTAGTAGTAGTAGTAGTAGTAGTAGTAGTAGTAGTAGTAGTAATAGTATTATTAGTAGTAGTAGTAATAGTAGTAGCGGTAGTAGTATTAGTAGTAGTAATAGTATTATTAGTAGTAGTAGTAGTAGTAGTAGTAGTAGTAGTAGTAGTAGTAGTAGTAGTAGTAGTAGTAGTAGTAGTAGTAGTAGTATTAGTAGTAGTAGTAGTTGTAACTGAGGGGTACAATTCCCTGACTGTATTGATAAGTATGGTATCATTAAACCACTACCGCTTTATGTACTTTAACTACTGGCCATACAGTACACAATATCTAAATATGATGAACACTTTCCCACCATGAAACCAGGTCCACACAAAGGTAATAATCAAATATTTAATATATAGCAAAAGGTACATATAATATTCACCATTACATTTATGATTTGAATGCTCTTGTAAGGCAAATTAGTACTCGTAGGCAAATCAACGCTGAATGTCCAATCTCTGGTTACGCAGGAAGCAAGTATACAACCTGGCTCTTAGGGAATTATATCTATGGTCACTTAATGATTATAGCTGGATATACTGTAGGGGTCCTCCCGGTTGTAGGCCGGTAGGGGGGGTAGGAGAGCCGTCGGCAGTATCCCGTCTGGTCAACGATGTCTAGGGAGACTTCACGTACAGAAGACAATGCAGTAGAATCTTGATCCACAGATGAATACACCTTGGCTCTCTTGTAGGCTGTAGCTGTAGCTGTAGCTCCACAGTGAAGAAGAAGCGAGGCGACCTCAGTCTGGTCTGAGCGCCGTCTCACCTTGACTCCTTTCGGGGTAGATCCAACACTCACCGGTGTTGGCGATTATCCGCTCCACAAATCAAAGTACCAAAGCAAATATATATTCCATGCCGCATAGGGCTCAGCAGTCGTCGGGTAGGTAATCCAATGTACAGGTCCACTCGGTCCTCGCCTAGAACTCCTCGGATGAAAGCACCACGCGTGGTCTGCCCAACCTGGTTAAGACTCTAGATAACACGAGGAAGCGATGGGGGTGCTGCTCACTTTAGAACTCTAACCGCACGATGCACCATACATAATAGACTATTATTACTTAATAGAAATACGGTGCCAAACTCTGGCAATTCAGCTATTAATTCGCACGAGGTCTCAATGCTACTCTAAGGCCAAACAGGCCATACTACACCGCACGCGGTATCGTGGGGTGAGGCTTCACGTTCTGTTACTTAGTTGGGTAGAAGGGTAAAGGACTAAGAGGAATTCTACATTTCTTGCGCCATATTTATATGCACGGTGGACAAATAGTGCCACTCTGCTTTCGGTAGCCGTATTCCTGCGCGGAGCCGGGGCTAGTAAGGGCATGTCTCGTCGGTACCTTTGAACTTGAACGCCAGGGGCTGGTCCTGGTCCTTTTGTCCAATAAGAGAATGAACTATTATGGGCTGTAGTAGAATAAAGGGATATTCCGTGTATATGTACAAGGAATATACAAGGGATATCAAACGATATACAAATACTATTCAATATATATCCATAAATAAATATATATATTCGGTTTAATCTGATCCTTCACAACAGCCGCCCCCTAATTAGTCCCACCTAATTAGCTAAGCAGAGACAGATTAACCGCACTGTCCACTACTCAATGTCCGCTGTAAGGGTCAGTCAACTCACAAAGTCATGGGGTCATGGTCGTCATCGATAGTATCGGGGAGCCTTGGCAGTTCTATTAGCCTTGCCACGGGTCGGGTGTAAGTCCGTCCTTGGACGAGCACTTCAGCTGCTCGGACCTTTCCATCGGCACCGGTGATCACTTTGCTTACGCGGCCAGCCGGCCACATAGCTCGGGGTAGTGACTGATCGATAATCATGACGACTGTTCCTTCTGTCAAATTGTCTCTCTCTTTTACCCACTTCTGGCGGGTCTGTAGAGACGGTAGGTAGTGGAGTAGGAAGCTGTTCCAAAACTTGTCAGCCAGTACTTGACTGTACCTCCACATTCTTCGGCCGTTCGCTTCTTCAGGCCTGTACATTGTCTGGGGTAGCGCGGGGTCCAGCCGCCCCATCAAGAGTGTGTTGGGGGTGACTGGGTCGACATCTGCTACATCACTTGAGACGTAACCGAGGGGCTTTGAGTTCAATACTCCCTCGATCTCCGTGAGGACTGTCATTAGGACTTCTTCCGCCACGGTCTGGGCCCCAAGCACGGCATACAGGGCTGTCTTTATGGAACGTACTTCTCGTTCCCAGGTTCCACCGAAGTGAGGTGCGTTCGGGGGATTAAACTGGAAGTCAATCTGGGATGGAGCGAGGTGGGTCTTAAGTTCTGGGCCCATAGCTTGGAAGCTCTCTCTCAGCTCTCTTTCTCTGCCTTTGAAGTTTGTCCCGTGATCAGACAACAATGTAGACGGTTTTCCTTTCCGTGATGTGAATCTTCAGAAGGCCATAAGGAATGAGTCTGTGCTCATGGTTGGGAGGAGTTCGATATGTATCGCTCTGGTGGTCATGCATTTGAATACAATACCCCACCGCTTCTCGGTTCCTCTTCCTATCTTTATATACAGCGGGCCAAAACAGTCCATACCGGTGGAGTGAAAAGGCTTGTCGCCGAGTCGGAGGCGACAGGGAGGTAGGTCAGCCATCCGGGGTATACTGGGCTGCGCGCGCCACTTACGGCAGTCTAGACAGGTTCGCTGGCAGTATCCAATAACGACGTCTGATCTCCGCGAAGACTCTCTCTGCCCCTGCGTGGTGCACATCCTCGTCGTATTTCTTTATGATCAGCTCTGTGACCTTATGTCGGCTGTTCAAGACTATCGGGTACTTAACGTCATCCGGTAGGTCTGGGGCTCTCCGCAGACGACCACCCACTCTGATGAGATTATGGGCGTCGCTCTCGGGGGCTAGGTGGAGCAGTCTGCTGTCTGATGGGACGGTCTTTGCTCCCTGTAGACAGGCTAGCTCATCGGGGAACGAGTCTCTCTGGGCTCGTTGTAGTAGAAGGAGTTCTGCTTCTTCGTAGTCAGCTGCTGAAATGTCAGTTGTGGGCTGAACCTCTGGGTGGTGCCACAGAAATGTCTTTAGCTGCGCACTCTCTAGGGTGAGGCAATTGTCTAGAACCGGGTCTGTGGGGACGAGTGTGTGTGTCAACCCACAGAACATAGGTTTCTTGTTCTCTGCCTCCTCTTTACTCGCCTCCCGTGGGGTGGGTGTAGGCCACTCTTCTTCGGGGAGCTTGAGGAACTCTGGCCCGTCACTGTAGAGGTTGTGACGGGTGAGGTCATCCAGGGACATTCCCCGGGTGATGACGTCAGCTGGGTTGTGTTTGGTGTCCACATACCTCCAGCTGGTTACTTCTGTTAACTCTTGAATCTCGGTGACTCTGACTCCCACGAAGACCTTGTATCTGCACGAATCAGACCGGATCCATGTGAGTACGGTCGTGGAGTCTGACCACAAGATTGTTCTTTGCACCGGGATGGTGAGTTCACGTTGGATTAACGCGGCGAGCTGCGCTCCTGCTATGGCTGCGCAGAGCTCTAGACGCGGGATAGATTGTTGCTTGCGTGGGGCTATTCTTGAGCGAGCCAGGATGAAAGCAGTATGTATTTCTCCTCCCTCCTCTCGGGCACGCAAGTAAGCCACCGAACCGTAGGCTACTTCGGAGGCGTCGCTGAATACGTGCAGGTCGATCTTGCATGTCTCTGGCCTCACTGTGGGTGGGAAGTAGCTGCGGCGTATATTAACACCTGGGAGTGAGCGGAGTTCCGTCTCCCACTCTCTCCATGTGGATGCAAGGTGTTCGGGTATGGGATCGTCCCAGCCCTGGTCTTTGTCCCATAGCGCTCTTACAATCATCTTTGCCCTGGTGGTGTAAGGTAGAATACATCCCAACGGGTCATATTGTCTGGCGAGTGTTCTGTATACACTCCGTCTGGTGGTCGGTATTGCCGTCGACCTTCCCTGCTCCTTGGTCAGGGGTTTGTGTCTGTAATGGAGCGAGTCTGTTTTGAAGCGCCAGACTAGTCCTAGTGTCATTTCTTGGGCTTCTCCTGGGATGGTTGCCATCCAGGTGTCGCTGCTCGCGGCCTTGTCCTCGGGGGAGAGGCTGCGCAGTACTTGCGGGTCGCTGCTGGCCCACTGCCTGAGATCAAAGCCGCCTTTGATCAGGGAGGCGCGGAGCTTGAGTAGGAGAGCCTCGGCTTCTTCTGGCGTCGAGATGCTTTGTAAACAGTTGTCCACGTAGAAACTATTTGTCACACTTTGTTGGACCTCTTCATCTGCTGCTGGGTCCTCTGCGACGTGCTTTTGCAGTGCAAACGTAGCACAGCATGGGCTGCATGTGGTTCCGAAAGGGAGGACTTCCCATTGATAGATAGCTGGGTGCTCATCTCCGATCCTCTCTCTCCATAGGAACCGCAGCAGGGGCTTGTCCTCCTCCACTAGTCTCACCTGCAGGAACATCCCTTTGATGTCGCCGCTGATAGCCACCTTGTCCTGGCGGAAGCGTAGTAGCACGCCTAGTAGGGAGGGGCCGAGTGTTGGGCCGGCCAAGAGTTCTTTATTCAGATTTTGTGATCCGATCTGGTAGCTGCAATTAAACACAATGCGATCCTTGCCGTTGTGGTGGACCTTGTGGTGCGGCATGTACCATGATTCGGTCGTCTGATCGGCCTCTTTAATGTCAATTTTCTTTATGTGTCCCGCTGTGATTAATTTGTTAATCTCAGCGCGGTACACAGCTTCTTGAGCGGGGTCTTTGGCTAGGCGCCGCTCTGTGTTCAATAGATACCGCTCCGTCGCCTCTTTTGTGGCGTGAAAGGTGGGCATTCCCTCCCGCCTCAGGAGTGGAGTTGCGTATCTCATCACTCCGTTGACGTTGACTCTCTTTGTCCCGTGCTCGAGGAGGGCTATAGCGTAGATATCTTCCTTAGAACAAATGTCTTTCTTTTCGTTCTTAAAGGGCATTGTCTCTAGTGTCCATAGCCTCTCGACATGCTGCAGGAGTGTGGTGTCTCCTTCTGTCGCTCTGGAGTGGAGGCAGCTAGTGGCTGCTGTTCGGTTAAGAGACTTGGCGAGGGGGCCTTGTAATGTCCATCCTAGGCGGGTCTCGACTGCTGCAGGACAACCTCTGGGTCTTGTATGGACCCGGTCTATCGGGACTATGAGGTCTGCATGGTCGGAGCCTATCAGCAGAGTCGGGGTGGCGCCGTCTATGAGCGGGATAGGGAGTTGACGCAGGTGCACATATTTATCCATCAGCCTGGCGATGGGGTAGGTGTACTGCGATAGTCCTATTTCTTGGCTGGTGAAAGCATTAGTAATCCTGTACCGTCTCTCGGGCTGCCCGCTTGCTGCGATAGTGAAGGAGACATTCTCGCCCTTTATCGTCTTTAGATCTCTTCTTATTGTCCGAATCGTCATCTGGTTCTCGCTCCCCCGCAGCCCTAGCTGGGCCGCAGCGGACGCGAGGAGAAGGGTCTTCTCTGACCCGTCATCAAGGACGGCGTAAGTGTCCATGACCTTATCTTGGTAACTCAGTGTTACACGGACCACCTTTAAGAGCACCTGGGCGCCGCTGCTGCTAGCGGGGTCAATGTACATAACACTTGCCTTTGTGCTGTTGGATGGTGCAGGCTTTCTTTTGTTACTGTCGTGTAGGACATCTAGATGGGCTCCGTCACACCGACTACACCTCTTCTTTAGGCGGCACTCGGCTGCCATGTGACTGCGCGCACATCGGTAACAGCGCCTGTTGGACTTTATCCAGTGACTCACTTCTTCAGCGGTCATCTTCTTGAACTGGTCACATTGTGACAACCAGTGTTCCTTCTCGCAGTACGGGCACACCATCTTCCACTTCTCTTTCATCGAGGGGGTACTGTGGTTCTTGCTGCTCGGTACTGATTCTGATTGGTGCATGACAGTCACCGATCTTCGGCCATCGTTTACTCTCCTAGGTCCCTCTCTGGAGCTTGGTGTGCTCCGCACGAACGTATCCAGCCGTAGGCTGCTGACTTCTCTCGCCAGGAAGTCGGCTAGGTCTAGGAGGGATGGCTCGGGACCGTTAGGATCACGGTGGTCTCTTTGCCGCCTGAAGCGCTCCTGTCGGGCGGGCGGCAGCTTCTCTAAAATCCTCTCGACGTTCGAGTTTGCGTATAGTTCGTGCATACCCTTTTCTCGTTGCGCCCCCAGCATCCCTACCAGGGATTGTACTTTGATAGACAGGTCGTCTAGTGAGCGATTGTCTGTTGCTGGGGGTAGGCGGTCAATATGCCTTATCTCTTGTATTACGTAATCCCATATACGTCCATATCTTTGGTCTAGTGCTGCTAGAGCCGCGGTGTATGGGGTAGTAGAGGTGGCATAGGCCAGCGCTATGTTGTGCGCTCTGGGCACTTTCAGGTGCTTCAATAGGATCGCATACTTGTGGCGTTCATCAGCTACATCCACCATCATTGTCTCTAAGCACATCCGTAGCTCCGTGTACTGTGCTCGGTTCTCATGGGTGAAGTCTGGAAACGTCGGTGTGCCAATGTATGACGCCATGGATGGCTGGCACATCGGTGAGCGTTGGAAGAGAGGCCTCCTGGGCGAGTCTCTTCTTACGCCTCTCGGTGGGCTGGTACTGGCAGGGTACCATGGCCCGCTGGTCCAGGTGCTATTCCTCGGGACTGGTCGTGCGTCATGCTCACCCGTGAATCGAGTCGGGGGTCTGTAGCGCAGAGCCGCGGGGGTATAGCCTGGGCTGTACTGGACCTCCTGGTCCTGTGGAGTAATGTGCTGCTGTCGGGCTTGACTCTCCTCTTCTCCCTCTTCTTCTTCTGCCAGGTCTTCTAGATCCTGTAGTCGTCTATTTAGCCTCTCCGCGGTGTCTCTGGTGGTCGAGTTCAAGGTCGCCTGCTCGGTCAGGGGAGGGTGCCCTTGACACGTGTCTTGACGAGGCCCTGGAACCCCTTGTGGAGGGAGGGGGTGTTGCCCTGGTGATCAGCTGCTCCATTAGCTGCGCTTGTAGTCTGTCGCGCTCGGCTTCGCGCTTGGTGAGATCTGCTTCTCTTTGGGCACCGGCAGCGGCACGCTGGGTGTCGGCCCGGTCTCTTGCCATATTCTCTTCCGTCTGAAGGCGTCTCAGCTCCAGACGTATGTGCTCTTCTTCGCTCCGTTGCTGTGTTTGGAGTCGATCGCGTTCACCCTGAAGTCGATCGCGTTCGGTAGAGGCTGCCAGGGTGGCGAGGAACGCCTGTGACAGCATCCT
>NC_140176.1:130475158-130687658 GCF_963971535.1 Notolepis coatsorum
CTTGGCGCCGCCAGTGTCAAGGGCGTTATC
The DNA here is from genome assembly GCF_963971535.1 of Notolepis coatsorum. NCBI lineage: Eukaryota > Metazoa > Chordata > Actinopteri > Aulopiformes > Paralepididae > Notolepis > Notolepis coatsorum. Next base: position 130,475,189 of record NC_140176.1, read on the forward strand.
CAATGAGGAAAGCGAATAATGCTATGATTCAAACGGAGGCTTAAAGGGATATAGCTTATATATATAAATAATATACAAGTTATATAAAACAATAAAACTTAGATTCTCAGTGTTAATCTGGCCCTTCAGACCAATTATTATTATTATTATTATTATTATTATTATTATTATTATTATTATTATTATTATTATTATTATTATTATTATTATTATTATTATAATAATAATTATTATTATTATTATTTAATAATAATAATAATAATAATAATAATAATAATAATTATTATTATTATTATTATTAGTAGTAGTATTATTAGTAGTAGTAGTACCTGTACTGAATGAATTGCGTGGCTCCAGGGTCAAACTTCTCCCAGGTCTCGTAGAACATCTCGAAGTCGTCCTCACAGAGAGGGTCTGAGCTCTCCTCTGTCGCTACGTTGAAGTTCTCCAGGATGATGGCAATGTACATGTTCACCACCACCAGGAAGGACATGATGATGTAACTGCAGAAGAAGATGATTCCGACACCTTTACTGCCACAGTCCCCCTTCACCTCAGTCCCTGGGTTCTCTGCTGACGGGTCACAGTCTGGAGGGCTGTTCATGATGGGGCTGAGCAGGCCGTCCCACCCGGCCGAGGTGGTTATCATAAACAGACAGACCATGCTGTTCCCAAACGTCTCAAAATTAAACATGTCGTCAATCATGGCTTCCTTCCTCACATAGCCGAAGTTGGACATCCCAAAGATGGAGAAGATGAACATGATGAGAAACAGCAGGAGGCCGATGTTGAACAAGGCAGGAAGTGACATCATCAGGGCAAAGAGGAGGGTACGGATGCCCTTGGCACCGCGAATTAGGCGGAGTACGCGGCCGATACGAGCCAATCGGATAACACGGAACAGCGTCGGTGAGACAAAATACTTTTCTATTATATCTGATAACAGGAGGCCTGGAGAGAAAGAGAGACAGGAAGTCAAGAAACAAGAAAAAGAAAGATGGATAGAGAGACTGTAATTGTAGCAAATAACTTTTTAAACAGAAACAATAAACATAATTGGTCCATTACTTCTGTTATTGGTCCTACTACTACTAGTAGAAATGCTGCTACTACTACTACTACTACTACTACTACTACTACTACTACTACTACTACTACTACTACTACTACTACTACTACTACTACTACTACTACTACTACTACTACTACTACTACTACTACTCAGGGACGTGCACAGGACTTTAGAGGGGCAGGTGCTGAAAGGCTGAAAAGGGCACTACACTTGTGTGTATATATTAACCGAGCGTGCGTAGCGCGCAAGCGTGATTTTTAAGGGCCCTTTTCGGGCGGGGCCCCCTTTTTATGCTTCTTGGGGGGTTATGGTGATCAAATATTGAATATTGAACTATAATAATCAGTGCAGGAGCTCACTTATCCTTGAAAGACACTTTTATCACTGACTTAAAAGGCCCATACATCTCCATAAATGTTCAGGGGGGAGGGAATAAGTGCTTACCCTACAGACCCCAAGAAGTGCTGTATATTCTGTATTGTTTAATATAAATGCATTTTTTATTCCAATCCCGATTTGTATTTGAGATTCCCAAATCCCATCGGAGTTGACTTCTTCGTGTCCCTCAATAAGTGAAATACCAGCATTCAACAGCGGTTTCTATCATCATCATCATCACCACCCACGCTATGCATAAAATATATAGGTCCGCGGAGAGGCACGCTGAGGAGGCCGTGCAAACTGCAATGGAATATGGGGCATCTCTCTCTCTTTACCTAATATTTTGATTCTATCCTGACATTTTTCAGTTGGAAGGGCAGTCTATATGCTTAACGATAAAAAAAAAAGAAAAAAAAAGAAAATTTCAAAAAGGGCACTTTTTTGATGAGGCTCAAAAAGGCAGGTGCTCAGGCACCCCTTGGCCTCTATGTGTGCACGTGCCTGCTACTACTACTACTACTACTACTACTACTACTACTACTACTACTACTACTACTACTACTACCACCACTACTACCACTACTACTACTACTACTACTACTACTACTACTACTACTACTACTACTACTACTACTACTACTACTACTACTACTACTACTACTACTACTACTACTACCAGTACTCGAGTTGAGGGGGGATGCAGGGGGATGCCATCCCCCCTGAAATAAAAACGGTCAATATCATCCCCCTTTTAAAACGGCCATCCCCCCTTCCCATCCCTTACATCAAAGTATCAGAATGTTTAATGTTTAATAAAAATGTCTGCAGCACTGGCCATCCTCTCAGTCACGAGAGCATGCACTCGCAATTCGCAAATATGCTGCGCATATCACTGTCAAACAGTGCGCATCTCGCGCCACTGACTGTCGGTCGCTTAGCCTTAATAGACAGTGGCACGAGACCCGTGAAAATATCAGATGTTTTTTGTGCTATCATGCTGTCTCCCCTGTTCCCCCCATGGTCTCATGTTCCTTTTGTTTTTGTTTCTTTGTTGTTTCTTTGTTTTTGTTGACAGAAAGCTTGCCACACCCGGGAGGAAACCTGCGGACCCCGGTCGGACACAATGTCTTGGGGTATACCGTGTAGGCACACCACATGGTCCACAAGGAGCTCTGCAGTCTCAGCGGAGGATGGTAACTTCTCCAACGCGACAAAGTGAACTGCCTTGGAAAAACAGTCCACAATGGTTAGAATAACAGTCTTACCCAGAGAGTCTGGGAGTCCAGTAACAAAATCCAGTGCTATGTGGGACCATGGACGGGGGGGCACAGGTAACGGACGTAGGAGGCCGGCGGGGGGCCGATGAACGGCCTTACTGTGGGCGCAAACTGGACAGGCCGCCACATACTCTCTAATGTCTCTCTCCATGGTTGACCACCAGAAACTCCGCCACAGGAAGGATAGGGTTCTTCCGACGCCGGGGTGGCAAGAGAACTGACTGGTGTGACCCCATTCAATAACCTCCGACCGCACCAGGTCAGGAACAAACAATCGGTTAGGGGGTCCATTACCGGGGTCTGGTTGAGCGTGTTGGGCGGTTCGGACCCTGTTCTCCAGCGCCCAAGTTACTACACCTATCACCTGGGAGGGGGGAAGGATAGTATCAGAACTCCCCTCAGCAGGACTCTCCGGAAATAACCTGGAGAGCGCGTCAGCCTTACTATTTCGTGACCCCGGGCGATAGGTGAGTGTGAAATTGAAACGGTCGAGAGTTAACTCTCCGGGTGGACTTGACATACGTGAGATTCTTGTGGTCTGACCACACCAGAAATGGATCTCTGGCCCCCTCGAGCCAGTGTCTCCACTCCTCTAGGGCGGCGTGGACCGCCAGCAGCTCTCGGTTACCGATATCGTAGTTTCGCTCTGCCGGGGTGAACCTACGAGATAGGTAAGCGCAGGGGTGAAGGGTACCATCCTCTGAGGATTGTTGGGAGAGGACGGCTCCGACCCCGGTATCCGATGCGTCTACCTCCACAATGAAGGGACTGGTAGGATCAGGATGAGCTAGGTGCCGTGACAAACAACCTCTTAAGAGCGGTAAACGCGGCTTGAGTCCAAACAAATGGTCGGAGCGTGGAAGTGAGCGTGTTCAGGGGCACGGCTACCAGACTAACTAAACCGCCTGTATCTTACGGGGGTCAGCACGCACCTGACCTCGCTCCACAATATGGCCCAAATATTCCACAGAGGCGGTGTGGAAACTGCACTTCTCAGCCTTAATGAAGAGCTTATTCTCCAGGAGGCGTTGGAGAACAAGCCGAACATGTTGGGGGTGCTCGGCCGCGGTACGGGAGAACACAAGTATATCGTCGAGGTACACGACAACAAAAACGTTGATCATATCGCTTAAAACATCATTAACCAAGGCCTGGAATACTGCAGGGGCATTAGTGAATCCAAAAGGCATTACCAAATACTCAAAATGCCCCAGGTCGGTACGAAACGCAGTCTTCCACTCGTCGCCCTCCCGAACGCGGACGAGGTGATAAGCATTACGGAGGTCAAGCTTGGTGAAAACGGTGGCATGGGTAAGGGGTTCAAAAGTAGAGCTCATAAGAGGTAAAGGGTAACTATTTCTCACCGTGATAGCGTTTAAGGGTTGAAAATCAATGCAAGGGCGGAGCCCTCCATCCTTCTTCTTCACGGAAAAAAAAACCTGCTGCCACAGGGGAGGAAGAAGGACGGATAAGCCCCGACGCCACTGACTCACGGATGTACTCCCGCATTGACTCCTTCTCAGGCATAGACAGGTTATACAACCGATGAGAAGGAAGAGGAGCTCCGGGGAGGAGCTCGATGGCTATGTCATAAGGACGGTGAGGGGGCAAAGACAAGGCGCGCTCCTTGCTGAACACCGCGGCAAGGTCATGATACTCCAGGGGAACACCCTGGAGATCCGGAGACGCAGGGTCGGGTTTTGGACCATGGGGAGGAGTCGAGGCTGAGTGTAAACAGTTGGCGTGGCAGGCCACACTCCAACTGAGAATTCTCCCAGTGGACCAACAAATTTGAGGGTTGTGAAGTTCAAGCCAGGGGCGACCCAAAATGAGGGGAGTACATGGTGCAAAAAAAATTAAAAAAATAATACTCTCTGTGTGCTTACCTGACACCGTGAGCGAAATGGAGGGGGTGCCATGGGTCAATGGAGCTAGATTACATCCATCGATAGCACGCACATGAACAGGAGCCTTTAACGGCAAGGTGGAGATTCCCAGCTGTCTAACCAACGTTGCGTCAATGACACACACATTCGCCCCGGAGTCAATCATAGCGCCTATTGATAACGACTCCTGTGCCCACGCCAGCGTGACTGGAAACAGTCTATTAAGAGGGGTTCTCCGCAAATTGGATACCACTTGACTCACTAGCACCCCTCGCGTTAGTGAGCCGGATCTTTTGGCAACGCTGGGCAAGTATGAACCCGGTGCCCCCGGTCCTCCCACAATAAAGACATACACCGCCCTTTAAACGAGACTCGCGCTCCTCAGAGGTAAGGCTTGAGCGACCCAACTGCATGGGGTCCTCCTCTCTACGTGAGGAGAAAATAGGTGCATTACTAGAGGCGGCCTTGGGTAACTGAGCCGACAGTGGCCTGGTGGTATGACCGACCATAGGGTTATGTGCCGACGAGGTGGAGAGCCGGGACCCCCACTCACTGCGCCGTTCACGCTGACGCTGGTCGATCATCAGCGCGAGGGTAATGAGCTCGGAATAAGTCTCGGGACGGTACCTTTGGATCGCGTCTTTAATGGTCTCGCTAAGACCCTGTCTGTACACGCTCAGTAGAGCCACGTCACCCTAGCCACAACCTGCCGCCAATGTACGAAACTCGACCGTATACTCGGCCACCGAGCGAGCCCCTGCTGTAGACTATGAAGGCGAGCCGCTGCGTGTGGACCGTCCCTAGGGTGATCGAACATAAAGCGAAACTCATCACAAAACACACCATAATCTGAGGCTAACACGTCACCTGGTGCTACCGCGGCAGTGGCCCATCTGAGGGCTCCACCAGTTCACAGTGCCACTACGAACCCCACTTTCAAACTACCTACCTGAAACCTGTTAGTCTGGTTTTCAAACATGGGGTCACATTGACGGAGGAAACCTTTACATTCCTCAAAGTTACCGTCGTAATGCGGAGCTAGGGGAAAATGAGAATCCTGACGGGCTACGGATGCGGTGCCCTCGATGCCACTTACCGAGGGACCAGCACCGGAGGGAGACTGTCAAGACTTTTGGTTTATTTAATATAAGGATCAGATGTGTAAAGGGGTCTAAATAAGTTAACAGGTGTTTGTGATTGGGACTGAGCATGCGCAGTTCGCGCAGCTGCCTTTCAAATGGTGGCGGGCTGTCACTTCTCACTATAGCACTGACAGGATCACATCGCCCATTGGTAAGTGGACTTTATTAAGGGATTGCAATGTTAACTTGGCTGTGTCACATATGTACAATGTAATGTATCACGTTGGCTGCTGGCTGCTAATGCAGCCTGCGGATAATATTTGCATAGTGCACGGTGTTAGTGATGCTGGCTGAATGAATGAACGTTAACTTGTGTCTGAATGTTTGCCGCTAGCTTATGGCTAGGCTAACGCACCTCGCCGTAGGTGCAAAGCTGAACTAGTGTCCTGGTGGCTTTCCCGGTTTGTCACGGTGAGATTCATGTGGGGAACTTTGGTGTGAGTGTGTGTGTGCTTTGATGAGAACTGCTATCTTGTCCGTTGTGTGTGGGGAGCTTAGTGGCTCGTATCTCACGGAGGAGGAAGTAAACATTGCCATGCATTCTGGGAAATGAAGTCATTCTAGTTCTCCCTCCTCTCACCCACAATTAAAGGGGACATGACATACTGGTTTGATAGTGTATAGTGTAATGTATATATATAAATATAAATTATATATATAATATAATATATAAAATGGATAGTGTATGTACATTTGATAGTGGTATTGATATATATATTGATTGGTATTGATATTAATATATATTGTATATTAATATTATGATTAATGTGTATGCGCTGCATTTTGTTCTGTTTCACAGGTTTTTGACCTATGGTAAGCCTGTGGTCAACTGCGGGAATTATAAAGGTTGTATTGTGGAGAAAACATCTCAACTAGTTTGTTCAAATAAACAAACTCTAATGACTAACCATTGAGTCATCCATTGTGTGGTGCCTGTCAGCCCTTTCGGAGGGATTCAAATAGAACATTTTTGAAAGATCCGAACAGAGACCTTGCTGAATACAGCCCTGCCAGCCTCCCGTTGATAGAAGAAAACGTGCGGTGTAACTGAGTGACCAGTTCGGTAACTGTGGCGCTTAATTCCTCAACAGAGGTTGTTACACTAGCTGGATCTGTTTCAATCTCAGGGAACAGAGGAACGGGACCCAAATGAGAGAGTGAAACAGTCCAACAGTTTAAACGCTAAAACAAGTGTGTATTTATTCTTTACAAACAGAGACAAATTCAACAATACGAAAAAAAGGTACAAGGCATACAAACAATGAACGGTGGAAATGTGGTGTCAACAGGTCGGGACCTGGGTTATGAGGTGTGTATTAAAACCTGAAGTATGTGTGATGTAGCAGACTATGTGTGTGTACTTAATATGTAAATAAAGTCTTACCGTGTTGAAAAAAATATGTAGTCTTTTCATTAATATGATCAAAGTACTATATACAGATCCATCGGCCATGATTTTAACAGGTCAATTCTGCTCCCCACACTTTCCTGTGCTCGTCCAGACAGGGTTGTCCTCTTAGTCCCGGACTATTTGCTCTATCCCTAGAGCCTTTGGCACAGTACATAAGACAATCCCAGTCCATAGCGCCGATCTCAATTAAGGGAACTCAGCATCACATTAGCTGATATGCGGACGATGTATTATTGTTCAAGCAAAACCCTACCACCTCCCTACCTCATCTACTCAAAGTAATAGATGATTTTGGCAATCTAGCGGGATTTAAGATAAACTGGCCAAAATCGGCCTTCCTTCCACTCAATGTGACTGCGAAGGCTACCATCCTCCCAGCAAATATACCCATGGTAGAACTTTAGATGTCTTGGAGTTGAAATATTCCCCACTATATGCCAAACGGTGAAGTATAATTATTCCGGATTCTTAGATAGGATCACAAATGACTTCGGCAGGTGGTCAAAATAAAAAAAAACTCATTACAGGCCCGAGCATCAATAGTTAAGATGGATGTTTTACCCAGAATTAACTTTTTCAGCTCGATGTTGCCGTTACCCCCCCCCCCCAACCCCCCCCCCCCCTGTTGGTTACTGGCAAAAATTACACTCCGCTGCATATAAATTCATTTGGAACAACAAACCTCCATGAATAAAAAGATCCACTGCACAGAGAAATAAAGCCAACAGGGGTTTAGCATTTCCAGACTTCAACTATTATTTTAAAGCGTTCACTTTAAGACCACTGATCACCTGGTTTGATTCTCAAGCATCTGTATCCTGGAGACCATTAGAGGAGAACATAGTGGCACCACATAGACTGCAGGATATAGTGTACACCAACCATAAATGGCACAGTCATTCTCCCCTATTTAATAACAATTTACTCCTTATTGCACAACAACCTATCAGATTTCCTAAATGGGAAAAGAAAGGCATACATACATTGGGGGATATCTTCGATGACCATGGTTTCTGCAGTTATCAAGATATATCTAACAAATTTAACCTCACCAGCTCCACTAATTTTTTCTATCTACAATTAAGAGCAGCTTTAAAGGCTCACAGAGTCCCATTAAAGATTCCACTTGAGCACCACAGATTTTACAAATTCTTTTATGAAAAGGAGACATCGAGAGGCTTCGTCTCTGACTTTTATCGTCACTTACTTACGTCCATATATGATATCCTTCCCCTAGACTCGGTTTGGAGGAAGGATATCCCAAACTTGGAAGTAGATTTTGATTGGGATGCAGTCTGGGCAAACGTTCGGCTATCATCACGAAACCCAGATCACCAACAGATTAATCTCAATTTTGTTCATAGGATTTACCTGACTCCTAGACGTTTGCACCTAATGGGTCTCAGACAAGACCCTTGATGCTCCTTGTGTTTAAACGGTGCTCTTGGTACATTTATGCATATGTATTGGGAATGCCCTCCTGTTAAGATATTCTGGGAAAAAGTAACCACTCAATTATCAGAATTTTTATCTTTGACCATACCTATACTGCCTTCTGTATTGTTGTTGAATGATGTTTCTCAGTTATCGACCTCTGTACATGTAAAGAGACTAATTTTGCCCGGTCTTACGGCTGCCAAAAAGTTGATAGCGTCACGCTGGATTCAACCGGATAAAATGTGCCGGAAGGTATGGGTTCTTACCTATCTCGATGTGATTTATCTAGAGATATCTACTGCACGAATTTTAAGTATTAATGAAGCCAGCATAGCAATCTGGTTAGCTGTGGTGGAGAAGATAAAGGGAAACATATGAACTTGTAATTTCTGATGTTAAATGGAATAGTGGATGTATAGTCCAAGAGGGGGTCCTGAGGGGGGGGGGGGGGGGAAGGAAAGAGTGAGGAAGAGCGAGCAAGAGCACATGTATTGTATTGTATTGTATTTATAATTTTTATGTATTTTAATCTACATTTATTTTGATTTAATTACTGGACTGTCATTATTGTTATTATTATTTCTGTCATTGTCCTGTGATTTATCATAGATTTGTACTGTTACTGTATTGTTTGTCTAGTTTTATGTTAAAAAAGGGAAAATAAAAAACATTTGTTCAAAAAAAAAATATATATATATGTAGTGGAACATGTGGCCTCGGCCACGCTGGGGCGAAACAATAACTGATTCCCGAGAGGGAAAATAACACGAGGGACTTGGCGAGGCAGGGGGGAGAAAATAACGAGGGAATTAACAGGCGGATGAACGCGACGAGTATCCGAGATGGCGTCTTCCAAACTAGATGGAAGAGAGAAAAAAAAGAGACACGATATTAGTTGACCAGTAATCATCTACCCACACTGAAGGGGGAGAAGAAAAACGAGGTTAGGGTTTCAAGCATTTGAACAGGCGCATCAAAACAACGAGGTTAGGTAGCAGACAAATAAATGACAACAATCAACGAGAACTAAGTTAGACAGAAATGTCAAAAGGAAAATAATTAAGGCGCAACAAACCTACTGTTCCTACAGAACGAACTCGCATCGACTGCTGGGCTGGTCAGATGTTTATAGTCCGGGAAGAGGCAGCATTCTCTAATTGTTCATTAGCACCAGCCGTACGCCTCGGGGTCGTGTCAACGCGCCACGCGTCCTCAGGGGGGAGCCAACAGGATGAGGTACCTGCTCAAAAGCAGCCATCACAACACATACCTGTCAACCAACCCTCCCGTTTTTCTAATCATTTATGTAGGACAAAGGAAATCCATAGGCTGAATATGATTTATTATCATCACTTTGGGTCTATTATTTTACATTTTAAAAGCATTTCTTTTATCAGTTTAATGTATTTTAATTGTTTTTAACACACACACACAGTATTAAAATAAGAAAGGTGTTTCAATATTGTTATTGTTTTGATTATTTTGTTGTTACCTGTTGGTCTAATATAGGGAATATCTGTATAAGTGCTATTTGTTTTTCTAAGCAGTTTCAATTATCATTTGATACCCTGTTAAAAAACTAAAATTTGAACTGCAATAAAATGATGATGAATCAATATTTTTCTCATTCTTTTCCTCCCTTTTTTTTGAACGAGTTATTGTTTAATTTACATAATGATTTAATTAATCACAATTGAAAATCAACTCTTAGATACCAGTTTTGATCATATACCAGTAACTGCTTTTTTAAATACACTATAATTCAATATTCTAGAAACACATTTGACTTTGTTGGATTGAACACAATGGCAAATTGGGACTGTTAACCTACAAGACCATAGACTTCCATTACAACCACTTTTGACCCTAACTGTAAGAGCCATGGTGCCATGGCAGCCCAGGCGGGGACTGACTCCAATTCTGAGGGGCCAAACATCCATAATAACATCATGCATGTTGTTTTAGAAGTATATATAATAGTACAATATTGAAAAGGTACGGTACACAGTTGGTCTCCCCCTCTGTGCCATTATCAGCACAAAATATGTCAAGATATGATAAAATCCACCATCCCCATGGCTGCAGATCCCTAAAAGCTTAATTTGCGTATTAAAATCATGCCCCCGGACCCCCTTACTCTGCGTCCCCCCCAAACTTGTCATGAGATCTGCAGCCCTGACCATCCCCCCTGTTTTTTTTTCACAACTCGAGTACTGACTACTACCACTACTACTACTACTACTACTACTACTACTACTACTACTACTACTACTACTACTACTACTACTACTACTACTACTACTACTACTACTACTACTACTACTACTACTACTACTACTACTACTATTACTACTACTAATAATACTACTACTACTACCACTACTACTGCTACTACTACTAATACTACTACTACTACTACTACTACTACTACTACTACTACTACTACTGCTACTACTACTACTACTACTACTACTACTATTACTACTACTACTACTACTACTACTACTACTACTACTACTACTACTACTACTACTACTACTACTACTACTACTACTACTACTACTACCACCAGTACTAGAACTGCTGCTGCTACTACTACTTATGTTGTTGTTGTTGCTACTGCTACTACTAATTATGCGGCTACTATTACTACTACTGCTGCTTCTGCTACTACTAAAAACGACTACAGCAAAGCTACTACTACTACTACTACTACTACTCCTCCTACTTCTATAGACAGATAATAACAAAAATAATTGTAATGTCACCGCTGCTAATCCTGACAACCCACCTACAATAGACAGTATGACCACAATAAAGTCAAAGACATTCCACCCCACAGTGAAGTAGTGCTGTCTGAGAGCGACCATCTTTAGACAGCACTCGGAGGTGAAGACCACGATGAAGACCAGGTTGACCAGGTAGAGTATCTCCTCCTTCTCTGTACTCTGCTCGTCTGTCTCCACCATCATGGTCACCATGTTCAGGCAGATCAGGACCATGATGAAGATGTCAAAGACCTGTGTCGTGACCAAGTCAAACACCAGGCCCTGGCATCTGTTCTGTTGGTAGAAGAGCGGATACCAAGGTTTAACGTTCTGGGTCTCAGATCTACCTTATGATAACCCTAACCCAGAGCCTAACCCTACTTCACATTCTTTCAGACACATTCTATAGAAAACAATCCAGATTTTAGGACTGGAAAACAACTTAAAATGGTCTAAACAACAGAGACAAAGGGCAGAACGCAGATGGATCAAGAACATTAACACCATTAATCCTCTGGGACTGAACCAAATGTACCAGACCTTTTAGTTGCTTTCCTTTTTCTTTTGGAGGCCCTCCAGATTGCTGTCTACCTCTGAGAACATTTTCCTGGATCATCCACATAGGTGGAGTAACAGAATAGAAGCTCCAACGAGATGAATGTATAGCACTGTCCAGGAGAAGAGAGCACTTAAGTCACGGAGCCCGAAGGAGAATTTGGTTGATTGTAGAGGGTCAGTGGAATTTTTTGATTTTTTTTGTTTGATATTTGCTGCTTTATTTCATTTATATTATTTATTTGCATGAATCCTTGGATCTTAAACATTTAATAGCATGTATTGTATTTATATCTTTATGATGAATTTCAATATAAGCACTTTTTGCAGCACTTCTGATGACCTTTTCCACTGACCCCTGCACCGAAGGAAAACATTTGGAACCCATTGCGATATACGTCTTCTCTGACCGCCAGGAGGACAGAGGTCGTGCAGCAGAGAGCTGAGTGCACAGACCGTAGAAGGCCTTGGACCACCTGGAGAGAGCTGAGTGCACCTGCTGTAGAAGGCCTTGGACCACCTGGAGAGGGACAACAACGCTATTGAGATGATTCCTCCTGAATTCTTATTTAGAGAGGGGACTATTTTACACTAATATGATTTCATCTATATTATTTATTTGCATGCATTGGTCTTGTTTGATATTTGAAGTATGATCTGCTTTATTATTTATTTGAATCGTTTGATCTTAAACATTTAATAGCATGCATGTATTTAATCCTTTGATCTTACAGCACTTATATCCCCCCCCCACCTATAAATGATTTCTTTTTAGTTAAATTAAAGTTTTCAGGAGCCCTGTCAATGGTCTCAACTGAAGGACGGCCGAGGTCCAGGAAAGGTCAAGGTCACAGGCCAACTGCATTTGGAGGCATGGCCTTGCGATACTCACGCTGTATGCAGTTTCTAGAGTAAGCTGATTTGGTTCGGTTTGCTTATACAACAGCTCCCCCTGGTGGCGATCTTAATTAACAGCATGTCTGTCGGTTGTTTGCCTCCTGTTGAGATGTGCCATTGATATGATTTCTCCTGAATTCTTATTTAGAGAGGGGTCTCTTATTATTGTGTGTTTACAGGTTTTATTTTACAATACTATGATTTTATTTATATTATTTATTTGTATAAATCTTCCGATCTTACAGCACTTATATGGTTTTCTCCCCTATCTAGATGATTTATTTTCAGGAGCCCTATCATTCGTCTTACACATATCCCTTTGTTACGGCACTCTTAGGTAGAGTGAGCTCATATTATTTCCCCTCTTTACACCTCTCTCCTTTATGATATGGTAGGAAACAGTTAGGGACCAAATTGCACTCTTGTTTAATACAACTTTCCCTCTTTATTCTAGGTTCTACCAATTTTCCTTTCTAATCTTTTTATTTTGGTTTCTCTTTTTCCCTTCACAAGTTTTCTCCCCCCTTTCCATATGAGTGGACAGAAATATTAGGAGAAGGTAAAATCTCATCCCTGTGCCCATGCCCTAACAGTCCCATAACCCTAACCCTAACCCTAACCCCAACCCCAACCCTGACCCCAACCCCAACCCCAACCCTAACCCCAACCCCAACCCTAACCCTAACCCTGTTCCTAATGTGTGCTCAGTGCTCAGTATATTGCGGTATGTGATGAACACAAGGGTAATAATTATTTGTATTTTCAGACTGTATAGGCGCCGATACAGCCTGAAAATACAAATAATTATTACTCTTGTGTGTCGTGTCATCATCACATACCGCAATATACTAAGCACTGAGCACACATTAGGAACAAATGTAACGTTAGCGCCCACCACATCAAGTACGTCTACACAACATATAAGAGTTGTTTGTAGGTCGGAAATGATGGAATAGATTTACCAACAAAAAAGGTGTTTAACCTGCTCATACCTTATTAAAAGCGTGGGGCAGGAGCAGCACGGATAACTTGGTTCTGCATGTATCATGCTTCCATTCAAACAGACGGCAACACACGTGAAGTCAAGTCTCACTCGCGTGAGACTTCCTCTCTAGATACTCTACCTGGCCAGGGTACTCCTGGGTCCTAGTGCCCCCCCACGTTACACTATATGTCATGCACATGTATTTTATATGTTAATAAAATTGCATTTATGTATAGTCGTAATTCTGTCACTGTTTGATGTCACAAAGAAGGGTGTATCCGAAAAGCTGTCTACAACATTTGTAACAGGTGATGAAAAAGTAAACAAATAATTAACTTTATTAGACATTTGTTAATGATGAATAGGCTTCACTTCAGATTAGGGCACACAATAGCATCTGCAAATGATTTATAGATGTTTTATGAATGTCTTAACAAATCATTTGTTGATCATGAACAAATAAATGGAGGTACAGTATAGTCATTTTTTCATATCCATTTTTCAAAGCGTCTACAAATGTGTTACTACACATTAAACAACATTATTTAATGATGAACAAATCAAGTACAAACAATGTTGATAATGAGTTATAAATAATGTAGAACTAATTTGTAAATGTTATACAAATATAGTTATAAATGATTTAATAATAATTTACGAATGTATATAAATGACTTGTTCATGATTAGTTCATTATCTACAAATACCTTATAAATTTATTATAACAGGGTGTTATTATAAAGTGCTACCTAAAATGATTATGAAAATTGATACATTCGATAAATAGTCAATCAACCATGCAGTTGGTTAATAACTTAATCTGTTAATCAGCCAGCCATCCATTTAATAAACAAGTCAGTCTGCCCATGCTTCTGTTGGTTGTGTTGTTAGTTGTGTTATTAGTTGTTTCTTAGTTGTGTAGTTAGTTGTGTTGTTAGTTATGTAGTTAGTTGTGTAGTTAGTTGTGTTGTTAGTTGTGTAGTTAGTTGTGTAGTTAGTTGGTTAGTTGTGTAGTTAGTTGTGTAGTTAGTTGTGTAGTTAGTTGGTTTGTTGGTTGTGTAGTTAGTTGTGTAGTTAGTTGTGTAGTTAGTTGGTTAGTTGTGTAGTTAGTTGTGTAGTTAGTTGTGTAGTTAGTTGGTACGTTGGTTGTGTAGTTAGTTGTGTAGTAAGTTGTGTAGTTAGTTGTGTAGTTAGTTGTGTTGTTAGTTGTGTAGTTAGTTGTGTAGTTAGTTGGTTAGTTGTGTAGTTAGTTGTGTAGTTAGTTGGTTAGTTGTGTAGTTAGTTGTGTAGTTAGTTGGTCCGTTGGTTGTGTAGTTAGTTGGTCCGTTGGTTGTGTAGTTAGTTATGTAGTTAGTTGTGTAGTTAGTTGTGTTGTTAGTTGTGTAGTTAGTTGGTTAGTTGGGTTGTTAGTTGTGTTGTTAGTTGTGTTGTTAGTTGTGTTGTTAGTTGTGTAGTTAGTTGGTTAGTTGTGTTGTTAGTTGTGTTGTTAGTTGTGTAGTTAGTTGGTTAGTTGTGTAGTTAGTTGTGTTGTTAGTTGTGTAGTTAGTTGTGTAGTTAGTTGGTTAGTTGTGTAGTTAGTTGTGTTGTTAGTTGTGTTGTTAGTTGTGTAGTTCTGTTTCGTTATGGATCTCGCTCAGTGTAAAGGCCATATGAGTGTTTTGGTTATTATTATTATTATTATTATTATTATTATTATTATTATTATTATTATTGCAAATAGAAGGATATGATTTATGGGAATGTTATGATTTATCTGTGTACGAGCCAAAGCTATATATATTTCGGTTATTGTATTACATGAATGTTTAATATTGATCGGATTTAGATAAAGTCATTGAACCGTCGTATTTGTCATAATAGGGCATTCTGGAACCTAGAACCTTCTAGAGCGTTGTGGTGATGTCATAATAGACTTTCTAGAACATAGAATCTTCTAGAACCACAGTATGACATCATGATAGAACATTCTGGAACATTTGTGATGTCACTGTATGATGTCATAACCGAATCTTCTAGAACATTTGGGTCTCTATATATAGCCACGATTCTCTCTGTGTCAGTTGCATCTTCAACCAGACTGGACGGGACCAAAAGGATTAACAATGAACTGAAGCCAGAAGCCAGCAAGTAGATTTACGGCTGGTACACTACGAAGGAATTTTCCTGTGTGGAGTCGGCGGTGAATTTGGAGACTGGGAAACACAGTTTTCTTACCTTGTAGTAGTATGTGCATGAGTGACAAGAATATTTAGGAAAGTATATTTAGGACCACTTCTGTAAAGAAAGACTATGCAAATAAACCATTTTAATATCTTTACTATACACGGAGCGGCTGTGGACATTGCTTTTCTTTGCTTTTACGAGTAAGTAATTTGACCAGTGGAGTGGAGCCCCGGCCCGCACACTCAGCATCATACTGCACTGTACTTCACTTTGTGCACGAGCACTGAATAAAAAATTCCACCATGTACCTTTACATCCCAACATTCGTCTGGCCACACCCCCATCCGCTTACCTTCATAAGCAGGTGTGTGGTCACCTACTCGCCTCCTTCTTCACTTTCACCACAAGGAAGTGCCTTCGGTAGATCCCCACTTGACGAGGTTGTTGGTAGAAGAAAGTTGGAAAACAAAAGAACGGGAAGATACGTTGACATCATATCTTTATTTTCTCTCTCACTATTTCGAGAAAATACGGCGATATTGTCTTTGTTACTGGAGTGTCTGGAAGATGATGATCATTCTGACCTTCAACGGCTTTTTTGTATTAGGAGCTCACGCCGCTGACATGCTACCCAGCTACAGTCCTCCTTGCTGCGGCTGGATGGGGTTGCCCTCCGGCCACACAGCTGGACTGTGGGAAGCACCAACTGTTGTGAGAAGCGGTTGTTTCCAGGATGGGGTACGTACTGTTTTGCTTGCGAGCTCTGGTTGTTGTTGATGCTGTGGGGGTTAGCTGACAATTTACGAAACGCCGACTCCAGGCTGGGGTCCTCTGCTCGGCTTAAACGGCGGTCGGAGGATCTTGGTCTGATGCCCATGATGGTCAATCTAGTGGGCCGCGACCAGGTCCTGGTGAACCCAGGATTCTCGAGCGGATGCTTCTCTGTCCCGTGCAGGCCCCACCTTTCATATAAAAATGAAAGTACACCCTAACGAGGAAATGTGGGCATAGGATCTTCTTTATCGGGAGTTCCATGCTCAAAGTCGGCTGCAGCCCGAAATGGGAACTGTGCTGGCCCTGCTGTATGTCTGGATCACTGTTGAAAACTGTGTTTTGACATTCCTTTTCTTTTCCCTCTTAGGGGAGGGACTTGGACAGCGGCCTGTCTGAAGTATGGCTTGTTATGTCGTTGTGTACAGTTCAGGTGATAGCTGCTTAGCTGGCGTGCTAGTTTGTGGCCTACTGTGTTAGCCAGTCAGCTGTTAGCTGCGGTGCTAGCTCGCTGTGTTTACCAGGCTAGTAAACGTTAGCTTGTTGCTATCAGTCGGATAGCTGCTTAGCTGGCGTGCTAGTTGTGGCCTACTGTGTTAGCCAGTCTGCTGTTAGCTGCGGCGCTAGCTCGCTGTGTTACCAGGCTAGTAAACGTTAGCTTGTTGCTATCAGTCGGATGGCTGTTAGCTTAATGCTACACTTTTGAACGTTTTCTATGACTATAACATGCCTTAAACACTCTGACTACGACGTCATCTTTGACAGAGGATGTTAGTCGAACCTACACCGGGAGCCCTGCCAGCGAGGACTGCGTCAACATGGAGAAACGTAGCGGCTGGGTGGCGCAGCGACGGTACCCTCGTCGCCGACACGTGAGATGCTGTGTTCAACTTCGGTGTCCCGTTAGCCAGATTGCAGTTCTCTTGGCCTGCGCTCAGGGTAGGAAAGTCCCGACCGGACTTTAAACACTTCTTCTTTCCTTCCCTTCTAAATGTTTTGTAATAACGATGTTTTCCAAAACGTGTGTTGCTGCAATACATTGAGGATACAACGCGTGTTGTGTGTGAATTGTCTTGTCACTGGTATAGCTTCTCTCTCCATAGGAATCGGGTTGTTGTTTACATGTGTAAAAATGATCTGGTTAGTTGTGATGAGAACATGTGTGTTCATGTAACGTAAACTCACAACTAAGGGGGTTAATTAACCTATGAAGCTATGCTTAGTGACATGTGATTGAGGAATGAATTCTTTTCTCAGCCTGTAATGACAATGAACAGTGTGTTCACATATTAACAGGGTTACCTGTTCAACTTGGTCGTATCTAGGGTAAGGAAGGAGGGGTGGTCCCCCCGGTTTCCCTGGGGCTTCCTCACCCTCCTCTCAGACATGTTGTTTACAATATATTGTGTCACTGTGTTTGTGGGGATACGATGTAACCCTCAGCTTAAGTTGCTGGGGTTGTGCTTTCCGCTTGAGAACAATTTTTTCCTAAAGAAAAGATTGTTTGGTCACTTATTATGTGTGCTTAGCAAGGCCTGTGGTCAATACATAATCGAGGATTCTGTATTCTCTCGTTATGAAAAACAGCGTTCCTCTGTAGCAAGAGTGTACTTTTGCCATTTTTTGTTGTGATGAAGGGTTGTGTGTGTCTTGTGATCTACAACTGGGTTAAGTTTGGCCCACAGAAGCACATATGTAAGTCTGGTACCGGGGCTCTTAAAGGGGGCCCTCTCTGTTCTGTGTTTTTTCCTTAGTAAAAATCAGATAGCAGGTTAGCACATGAGCCATGTGAGGCTGTTCGATGCTTCATGTAGCAGGCTATGACTGTGTCATGCTCTACTTGTCATTACATCGTATCATGGGTGTGGGGTCGTAAAGGGGTGAACTGGTAATCCTTTCCTCCCCTTTTCTGATTGGTCAGGGGTTAAAACCTCCTGTCCTTCAAGGTTCCTGTCACGTTGCTGGGGGGGGGAGGGAGTTTCCTGGTCCCACGCCCTGGAGGATTGGGCGTATGCACCGCGGAAATTCCCCCGCCATAGAGTACGTCACTGAGCGCGTCTCTGTTGGTAAGACTTCCGTGAGTTGTTCAGGTCCATGTTATGGCTCTGTTTCAGGAAGTTGTCAGAGCTCCTCCTCACGAAGCTCCACCTCGGGCCTTCTGTGAGTTCGGACTCTCCTTCCCTGTGAGGGAGCCTCCTCAGAGTTCAGAGCCTCCTCCTCAGATTGTCAAGGTGAGTAGAACTTCAAAAAGGAGTTCTGCTCTATTGTGTGTGTATTCAATTCAATTCGATTATTGAGTGTGTATTGGTTCAGTGTCGGAGGGCCCTGACCCCAATATTACGTAGCTCAATATGGCAATATATTCTTTTCAATCTATACAGCTCGCGTGGGAAGTCTCTCTGGGGATTTCCGTCTCCTCCCTATGGCGAGGGTGGTGGGATGTAAAAATGTAAAAAAAAATTACCCTTAGCTGCGTCACGTGGGATTCATGTCAGTCTGTGTTTCTTTCTTTTTTAAATAAAAAGAGGAAGGAACATGAAGCACGACGGCTCCGTGTCGTTCTCCCAGGCGACTTGGAGGAACAATGTTTGGTGTCTTGCTAGACTATCCATTGATGTGTTTGGGTCTCGACGCATACATAGTGCTGGCTCGGTGTGTTTCTGTTAAGAATCACACAGGGGCTAAGTGCGCCTTGGTTGCTTGTTATTAAAACAGCGTTTTTATAGGGCAACTGGGATGGAGTTTTGTCTCTTCCGAGCGCCAGTTTACTAGGTTGTCTCGATGAATTCTCATTCATATCTGGGGGATGTTAACGGAATAGATCAGAACATAGGTAGAGGGGTCTCACGCCCTTGGGGTGGGCCACTGAGCACGGTCCAAATGGGACCATCTGGGTGGCGCCCTCTTTTCATGTTTTAGATCGACACACATACCTACCCCCTCTTCTGGAGTGGGCATGTCGGCGTGGTTAGGACTCGGGACTGGTCTGGTCGCGCTGGTCCAGGTCAGTTAAACCCGTTGTCCGCCAGGGATACAGATCTGCTGTTCTGGTACCCTGAGGGACTTGTGCTTTTTTCGGGGGGGAAAATGCCCGGTCGGCCCGGGTGTCACAAGGTTAGGCGTTATGGAGACCCTTGTTGGGTACATGTTGTCATAAGGGGCTGGTTCTCTTTTCTTCGCTCCTCTCTCACGCATGGCGAAGAGGGGGCTGTTGGGGTGGTCTTTTGGACCTCCTCTGGTAACCCTGTGCTTCCCGAGCCGCCGGGCCCGGTCCGAAGTAAAGTTTCGTTGATACCGTAGGCCTGGGATAACCCTTTTTTGAAAACTGAAACACTTGTACTGCGGTATAGCCTGTGTATACCCGCAGGTGTGTTTTGGAGTTTTTTCTTGAGGGGTTATAGGAACAACCACTGCATAGGGTAACGACAGGGTGGTTGGTTCCCTGGTGTGTTGGAGCAGAGTCAACTCCCGGGTTGTCCGGTTGAGTGTGCCCCTGCACGTTCATGACGTCTGCCAATCATGTCAGCCTTCTCTGCCTCGACCCCTCTGGGTGGGTTTTTTTTAATGGAGGCTTTGTCATGGTGATGCAACGCCAGCATACGCCCCTTCCGCCGGGGGGGCTGTTTTCAGCTGACTCCTTTGGCGCCTGTCTCCAGCCTGCTACAGCCTGCTGCCTGGTTTCCCCGGTGCGCTGCCTGCTTCCATTGGTTAACCTTTTTTGAGTGCTTACGGCCATGCTGACTGCCTGTTCTGCAGGGTCAGTGTGCCAGGCGGTGTGCTATTGGGGGGAAAGGGCCCGCTCTTGGAGGGGCCTTATCCGAATACGCTGGCGATGTGGGGGGCGGTGTCACTAAGTGACCGCCTGGTGGGGTCTTGATGCCTGGCGTCATTGACCTCTCCGGGCCCCCTTTTTTCCAGGGGATCCAGTCCCTTCAGTGGGTCTGGGTCTTCCTTCGCGCTCCGCTGCTACAGCCTTGCCACGGGGTTGGGTTTGCTCTTGACCCCGTGATTTTGGGGGGCAGTAACGAGGTTGTTCCTTCCGTTCGTTCCCTGGTGGCATGCGGGTTGTGCGTGTGCGTAGTCGTGGGGTCAAGCCACGGTCTGCTCACCCTGTGCGTTGAGTTGCTTGAGTTCCTCTTTGCACGGTCGGATCCGTCTCCCTCCCGTAAGCCTCCAATATGGGGGGTATCCTCCATTAGGGAGGGTCGGGGTGGCTCGGTCCTCCCCGGTCTGATGGTTGTGGGGGGCCTCAGCGGGATACATTTGTCAGGCTATGGCTCTCGCTCAGCCTCCCTTGTGCAGTATGATGCTGAGCGAGATCCATAACGAAACAGAACGTAAGGTTATGTATATAACCAAGTTCTGTGAGTTATGGTGACGCTCAGCATCAGACGCCGCTGCGGCCCTTGATCTCGCCTTGTGGTGAAAGTTTGGGAAGGAGGCGAGTAGGTGACCACACACCTGCTTATGAAGGTAAGCGGACGGGGGTGTGGCCAGACGAATGTTGGGATGTAAAGGTACATGGTGGAATTTTTTATTCAGTGCTTGTGCACGAAGTGAAGTACAGTGCAGTATGATGCTGAGCGTCACCATAACTCACAGAACTTGGTTATATACATAACCTTACGTTAGTTGGTTAGTTGTGTTGTTAGTTGTGTTGTTAGTTGTGTAGTTAGTTGTGTAGTTAGTTGGTTAGTTGTGTAGTTAGTTGTGTAGTTAGTTGTGTAGTTAGTTGGTTTGTTGGTTGTGTAGTTAGTTGTGTAGTTAGTTGTGTAGTTAGTTGTGTAGTTAGTTGGTTCATTAGTTGTGTAGTTAGTTGTGTAGTTAGTTGTGTAGTTAGTTGTAGGGGTGTAAAAAGTACCTAGAAATTATACTTAAGTGAAAGTATGGGTACTGTCTCAAAATCTGACTCAAGTAAAAGTCAAAGTATCTGGCTAAAAACACACTTGAGTAAAAGTCAAAAAGTCCTACTTTTAAATGTACTTAAGAACTAAAAGGTAAAAGTAATAAATTTTTTAAAGGGATAGACGGGGTCTCAAACTCATTCCATCCTGGGCCAAGTTTTCATTTAAACTATACATTGCACCAGGTGAGTTAGTTGAAGAGGTGAGCCAATTAGTGAAATCATCAGCTGGTGTTTAGGCAAGGCTGGAATGAAACCAAGCAGACACTCTGCCCACAATGGAATGTGTTCTGCGTTAGACAATGCTGAAATGAAAGAACAGAGGACACTTTTTTGCAATAAAATTATTTAATGCACTTCTCCATTGAAGGTAAACTAACATGGATGGCATTCACATCACAGCATGAATAATATCACAATATTAAAAACAGAATGGTGTATCCTGAATAATATCACAACATTAACCACAGCATAACAGAGGATATGGAGAGGGCTTCAGCGTTCTTATTTTGTTTCAGGTAGGTGCTCTTTGGATTAAATCCGGGGTAGGATTCGCTTATAAAAGAAAGGTTGAGATCCAAGGCAGCTCTACAATTTTTTAAAAAGCCTTTATTTATTGGCTTACATTATTTAGAAAAATCTTTTAAAAAAACCGACATGTTTCGGCCTACATGGCCTTCTTCAGGGTGTTGTAGCTGTGACAAAAACAATACTGTGACTAAATAGAGGAAAAAAGGAAAAAACATAACTCAGGGAGTGACTAATTACAATGGGGGACAGCTGGTCCCAATTAAATGAAGGCAAAGCAACATTCTCAACTTGAGTTGAAGAAATATACAATAATACTAAATAGAAATAAACAAATTTGTATATTATATAAGTATATATACACACAAACTCAAAATATTATAACAACATAAAGAAATGAGTCAAAACAAACATAGAATAGATCAATAATAATATAAACAATTATCAAAAATTATCAAAAAACAACAATGTAAGAGCATTGAGTAATGCAAGACAAAAAATAATAATACTATAATGTAATCTACTTAGCCTATAAAAGTGACAGTATGTCCGTAGAGTCATTTAAACCTGCAAAGAGGTGGCCTGTAGTCTATCAAAATACAATAAATAACAATGTATAAATACAATAAATAAATAAAGTGATCTACTGGCCTATAAAAATTATACCATGTCTATGGAATCATTTAAACTTGGGAGTGAGGTGGCCTGTAGTCTATCGATCCAGCGACTTTCTTTCTGGTTTAGAATTCTTTGTCTATTTCCTCCTCTAGACGTGAGCGGAACACTGTCAATTCCGATAGCTGTAAATAAAACAGAGGTACTATGGTGAACTTCATGAATATGTTTAGCCATTGCATAATCCATGTTGTTAGTTTTGATAGCATATTTATGATCTGCCAGTCAATCAAGTAGGCGGCGTTTCGTACGACCAACATAAAAATAGTCACATTTGGAACAAGACAGTATATAAATAACATGTGTCGTTTGTCAATTAATAAAGCTGTTAGAAGTATATGTCTGTTTTCTTAAAAAGAAAGACACTGAAAGAGAAAACCGATAGGGTGTTTTTCTCTACCACTTATAGTACTAAGGCCCTTGCTGTTCGCAATATAATTAAAAAGAATTGGAGCTTGATCCAATGTGATGAGGCCCTGTCTAACATATTCCCTGACCCGCCCCTCTGTACATTTAGGAGAGCTCCCAATCTCAGAGTTAAATTAGTACGAAGCCATCTACCGGCAGATGTCAAATCTACATGGTTACCAAAGCCTCCTATAGGGACGTATAGATGTGGTCACTGCAAACAATGCAATGTGGTTATAAGATCAAAAGGTTTTACCCACCCAGTTACAAAACAGACATGTACTTCTAACAGCTTTATTAATTGTCAAACGACACATGTTATTTATATACTATCTTGTTCCAAATGTGACTTTTTTTATGTTGGTCGTACGAAACGCCGCCTACTTGATTGACTGGCAGATCATAAATATGCTATCAAAACTAACAACATGGATTATGCAATGGCTAAACATATTCATGAAGTTCACCATAGTACCTCTGCTTTATTTACAGCTATCGGAATTGACAGTGTTCCGCTCACGTCTAGAGGAGGAAATAGACAAAGAATTCTAAACCAGAAAGAAAGTCGCTGGATCGATAGACTACAGGCCACCTCACTCCCAGGTTTAAATGATTCCATAGACATGGTATAATTTTTATAGGCCAGTAGATCACTTTATTTATTTATTGTATTTATACATTGTTATTTATTGTATTTTGATAGACTACAGGCCACCTCTTTGCAGGTTTAAATGACTCTACGGACATACTGTCACTTTTATAGGCTAAGTAGATTACATTATAGTATTATTATTTTTTGTCTTGCATTACGCAATGCTCTTACATTGTTGTTTTTTGATAATTTTTGATAATTGTTTATATTATTATTGATCTATTCTATGTTTGTTTTGACTCATTTCTTTATGTTGTTATAATATTTTGAGTTTGTGTGTATATATACTTATATAATATACAAATTTGTTTATTTCTATTTAGTATTATTGTATATTTCTTCAACTCAAGTTGAGAATGTTGCTTTGCCTTCATTTAATTGGGACCAGCTGTCCCCCATTGTAATTAGTCACTCCCTGAGTTATGTTTTTTTCCTTTTTTCCTCTATTTAGTCACAGTATTGTTTTTGTCACAGCAACACCCTGAAGAAGGCCATGTAGGCCGAAACATGTCGGTTTTTTTAAAAGATTTTTCTAAATAATGTAAGCCAATAAATAAAGGCTTTTTAAAAAATTGTAGAGCTGCCTTGGATCTCAACCTTTCTTTTATAACCACAGCATACTGGATTATCCTGAATAATATCAGAATATTAACACTTTAACCGCCGAAAACGCCGGAACTCGTCATTCCCCGCCATGCTCATTCCGCCGAGGATGCCTTAACTCGTCTTTGATGTCAATATTTCAAAAATCTGTCATCGAAATCATATTTCCTTTCCGGGGCCCTGAGACACAAGTGTGATCTCCTCTCAACTCTCTAGCGGTTCAAGAGCGCCATCTGGTGGCCGATCGGCAGATCGCCAACCGGATATTAACCTTTGAACCAGTAGTACTCATGCAAATGTGGTCCGGCCACTCTCTATTGCTCCCGCGACTCCATCTTGAAACACTGGATAATAGATTGCTCGCCCTAACTCAATAAACAACGTTATTTGGACGTATATACTATTATACAACCTGGAAATGGATCGGGAATTTCTACATCCCATAATCGAAAACGGTCTACTCCACGCTGATCGTCCAACGGCGCGAGGAACATACGGTAAGATTCAGCATTATATTCTAACGTGTTCAATATAAACTGCTATGATGAACATATGACCCACTCTGGATGAATCATCTAACGTTGCCCACGGAATTATAAACGATCCCCCGCCC
Organism: Notolepis coatsorum; assembly: GCF_963971535.1. Taxonomy (NCBI): domain Eukaryota; kingdom Metazoa; phylum Chordata; class Actinopteri; order Aulopiformes; family Paralepididae; genus Notolepis; species Notolepis coatsorum. Next base: position 130,500,316 of record NC_140176.1, read on the forward strand.
ATCCGGTCATCATCAGATCATACGTAGATCATTCTAGAAGTACGTCCAGTTGAAATTTTTCATCTTGCGCCGATCGCTACCAAACTGTATTTCATCATCAATATAATAATAATATAAACGTTCTGAAGAAAGCTGCAGAAAACGATAAAAACATACTTATACTTTAGACCATATTTTAGTATGAATATGTGAATGAAAAAGTTTAACATTGCTACACCCTGAACAATACATATAGGACATTGAATGGGCCATAATAATGGCAATGTAGCAATAGAATTTAAAAAGTTATAGCCCTGCAAAGAAGGGGAACTTCTCCATAGACAAATAGAGCTGGCAGAGGATGGTAAATTATGAATTTAACCCATGGCGATCAAAGTGTTAAAGGCAGAATACTGGAGTACCCTGAATAATATCACAATATTAAAGACAGAATACTGGAGTACCCTAAATAATATCACAATATTAAAGACAGAATACTGGAGTACCTGAATAATATCACAATATTAACCACAGAATACTGGAGTACCCTGAATAATATCACAATATTAAAAACAGAATACTGGAGTACCCTGAATAATATCACAATATTAACCACAGCATAATGCGGATCTGACTGTCTATTCTTCTGATAGCAGGTGTTTAATCAAAGATCCCCGCTTTCTAGTGTTGCACAAGGACCAATCAGCATGGGTATGGGCGGGTTCATTTTCCATTGATGGGGATTTGATTGGCTGTTTACCTGCGGTCGCAGGATTAATAGCGTTAACGTTAGTTCGGCCAGATAAACAATTAAAATATACTAATTAAAATGGTTGGACCTATGAGATTTGTACTTTGTAGGTCTGCATTTTAAATGTAAGGAGTAAAAAGTATGTTTTTTTCTCTGAAATGTAATGGAGTAAAAGTACAAAGTATACAAATGTAATAATACTCGAGTAAAGTACAAATCCCCCAAAACAGTACTTAAGTATTGTAACAAAGTACAATTACTCAAGTACTTTACACCCCTGGTTAGTTGTGTACAGTAGTTAGTTGGTTAGTTGGTTGGTTGTTAGTTGTGTAGTTAGTTGTGTAGTTAGTTGTGTAGTTGGTTGGTTAGTTGGTTGGTTGGGTATTTAACCTACTAATGGCCGTGGGACAGGTTTCTGCGGTTTCTTGGAGCCCAGTTTCTTCATAGCGTTGTAATATTTCTTCTGTTCCTCAGTCATGAAGATGTCTTTACCTCCAAAGTACAGACACAATATATACAGTATGTTAACTCACTGGACTCAGTCTGTGTTGAGTTTGAAGTAAATACATTTAAGTCAATTAACTCACATTATAAAAAGGGAAGCTAAAATCAAGCATGTGATTGGTCTAATTCCTTTGCACAATTGGTTATCACTGTGTGCCAACTGGTTAGTTAGGGTCACATGAACAAGCTGCTACAGCGCTGGGGTGGTGCAGCTGGAGGGAGGGGGTGAGCCGTTTAATAATCACCTAAACATTAAGCCCCTCTAGCCACTACCCTGTGGTGCAGCTGGAGGGAGGGAGTGAGCCGTTTAATAATCACCTAAACATTAAGCCCCTCTAGCCACTACCCTGTGGTGCAGCTGGAGGGAGGGGGTGAGCCGTTTAATAATCACCTAAACATTAAGCCCCTCTAGCCACTACCCTGTGGTGCAGCTGGAGGGAGGGAGTGAGCCGTTTAATAATCACCTAAACATTAAGCCCCTCTAGCCACTACCCTGTGGTGCAGCTGGAGGGAGGGAGTGAGCCGTTTAATAATCACCTAAACATTAAGCCCCTCTAGCCACTACCCTGTGGTGCAGCTGGAGGGAGGGAGTGAGCCGTTTAATAATCACCTAAACATTAAGCCCCTCTAGCCACTACCCTGTGGTGCAGCTGGAGGGAGGGAGTGAGCCGTTTAATAATCACCTAAACATTAAGCCCCTCTAGCCACTACCCTGTGGTGCAGCTGGAGGGAGGGAGTGAGCCGTTTAATAATCACCTAAACATTAAGCCCCTCTAGCCACTACCCTGTGGTGCAGCTGGAGGGAGGGAGTGAGCCGTTTAATAATCACCTAAACATTAAGCCCCTCTAGCCACTACCCTGTGGTGCAGCTGGAGGGAGGGAGTGAGCCGTTTAATAATCACCTAAACATTAAGCCCCTCTAGCCACTACCCTGTGCGACCCAGCCCAAGCCAGCCACTGTACAGCTAATTACTTGTTGATGCATTTTTTTGTATTTCTCCTATTTCTTGGGATTATCTATCACAAACACTGAATGTTATTGGCATAGCTTGGAGCGCAGTTAGTGTGTCTACCTTCTGTGAACGTTTAGTGAGAATCTGCATTGCAAACCGATTTCTATATGGTGGAGCCATATCCATTATAAGAATGGAACTGTACCTACAGTAGATTTCATTCACGGTTCTTGCTCCTACAGTACCTGGTGATACTAAATCCAAATGTACCTCTGCCATTGGAACTAGTCGATTTGGCCCAATCCATAAATGTGCAACTTGGCTATAATAAGGTAATTTATAGGCCTGATATTCTATATTCTATCATAATATTTCAAATGGCATGTGTCCGGATGGCAGAATTCAGTACTGTATCTACAACACATGATTGATTGATTGATTGAAAAGTTTATTAACAGATTGCAGAAGGGGTACAGTAAAGTACAGCTCAATACATACAATTGTTAAGGGGATGCAGACCAGAGAAAGACTTTCATCTTGTTTACATCAGGGTCCCCCATTTTCTATTCATCATAACATATACGACATACAGATAGACAGTAGGCTACTGCTACATCTATACATTTATGACATACCAGATTTGCAAATACAGTACTGTTTGTGATACAAAAAGTGTCTAGAAAAGAGTGTATATACATTTGACGTAGAAACTGTACATTGGAGGAGGTTGGGTAGGTGGGGTGGGGTTGGGTGGGTGGGGGGGGGACTGTACATTGGAGGTGGGGGGGGGGGCACTGTACACTGTACATTGGAATACTGACAAAGCCATACTTGGTAATTTACTGTACAACTGGGTTAGGACATTTGTAGGGGCCAGTTTAGAATTGTCTCCCGTAGGTGTTCTTTGAGAGTGTTTTTAAAAGTGGGTAGTGATTCACATTCCTTTACAGCTTTGGGTAGGGCGTTCCACATTGATGTGGCATAATTGCAAAACGTGTTTAGTCCCTTGTTTGAGCCGAATCTGGGTTTAACATGATTTGTGGAGCTCCCTCTGGTGTTGTGATCGTGGTATTCACTGACCTTTGGGAAGTATTTTGACATGTACATGGGTACCTTGTAGACCAGGCCCATTGCAAGTTGCTGTACTCTGTCGTCTACTCTAAGCCATCCTAGGTTGTCAAAGTGGGCAGGGGTGAGGTGGGTTCTAGGAGTCAGGTCAAGCAGTAGTCTGACTAGTTTGTTTTGAGATGTTTGTAATTTGGTTTTTAGTGCCTTTGAGGTGCTTTGGTACCATGAGGTACAAGCATAGTCGTAGTACCTTTGAATGAGTGCTCCTGCCAGAGTCTTCGGGGTATTCTTGTTTACCAGAGAGGAGATCCGGTACAAGAATCGAGTTTGTTAGTTGACTTTTTTTATTACATTGGATGCCATTTTGTCACAGGAAAGATTAGCCTCTAGGATGGAACCCAGGTAGGTAATTTCATCTTTCCTTGTGACAATATTGTCACCCACTGTAACTGAGAAGCCGTCGGTCTTGCTGAATTTGTTATTTGAACCGAAGAGAATGGACTCTGTTTTGCCCAGGTGTAATGATAGTTTGTTATTGGCGAGCCAGGTGCAGATTTTGCCTAGTTCCGAGCTGAGGGTTTTTTCAACCTGTAACTTGTTCTTGTCAGAGACCAGCAGGGCTGAGTCGTCCGCAAACAGGAACAAGTTGCAGTCACAAGCTGTCACATTCTGTTGAATCATCTACCCTTTATTAATTTGCTTAGATTTTTTGTAGTTGTCTGGTAATTCTTAGCATGGTGTTATTCACTGTCAAATATGGAAAGAAAAATCGTAATTTATATTCTCCTTTGTTTCATCACAATTTGCTCAAGCCTAGTAACAGACACAATATTACTGACACTGGGAATACATTCCCTGAGGTCCATAGATGTCCCTAGATACCATGAACATGCAAGTAAACATCCATTTACTTAGGTATGTATTTTTAGGCGGATTTTCTGAAAATAGGGCTAGGGCAGGCTAACTAACTAACAAAAGATTACGTTTGTTTGTTTTTAGCCTTTTATTGATTGTAGTTAATGGTATGCTCATGGTCAGTCAGTCTGTTGACCAGGTAGATGATTGGTTAGTTAAGAAACTTATCTTTGCTTTTTGCTGGTTGAAATTGTCGATAATAACTCCAATGAAGAGGTTGAGAGTGAAGAAGGAGCCAAAAATGATGAAGATGACAAAATACAGATACATGTAGAGACTATCTTCATATACTGGCTGCTGCTCCACCTAAACACACAAACACACACACGTTTTAAATACTTAATTTAATCCTAAATCTAATCACATCTGCACGTTGAATTCAAATATCACAAAAGCTCAAAAAGCATATTCTGGCTACCTATTAAAACAGAGATCTAACTAAATCACACTGTCTGGCTACCTACTACAACAGATATATAACTAAATCACACTGTCTGACTACCTATTAAAACAGAGATCTAACTAAATCACACTGTCTGGCTACCTATTAAAACAGAGATCTAACTAAATCACCCTGTCTGACTACCTACTACAACAGATATATAACTAAATCACACTGTCTGACTACCTACTACAACAGATATATAACTAAATCACACTGTCTGACTACCTATTAAAACAGAGATATAACTAAATCACACTGTCTGGCTACCTACTACAACAGATATATAACTAAATCACACTGTCTGGCTACCTGTTACAGCAGAGATATAACTAAACCACACTGTCTGGCTACCTGTTACAGCAGAGATAGAACTAAACCACACTGTCTGACTACCTACTACAACAGATATATAACTAAATCACACTGTCTGGCTATCTGTTACAGCAGAGATATAACTAAACCACACTGTCTGACTACCTGTTACAACAGAGATATAACTAACTCTAACTCTTGGTTAGTGTTAGTGGCAGAAACACTGTGATTGGTTAGTGTTAGTGGCAGAAACACTGTGATTGGTTATACGCCGTATTCGCTATCGCGTCCCGCTCTGAGCCTTATGAGATATACTATCTCCTATGATACCTAATGTATCTCCCACGAACAAAAAATACATGCACCACACCTGTATGGGGCCCCGCCCCCATGGTCGCACCGCCCATATAGCAGTGACTCTAGTCACCACACATCCTTCCTCTATTTTCGTCCCAGCGTACTTGGATGCGTGCACCGTACGATAACTAGTAGGATGAAAAGATTAAAGAAGATTCGTAATGTTGAGGGCTTACCGGAGGATTGTGTTTCCCTGGATTCTCCGGAGCTTGTCTCGACGACGCAGACCTATGCTGGTGGTTCCTCGGCTGACGGCGACGGACCGAGGGGCAGCGTACAAGGTTTGGCTAACGGGTCGGCTTGTACAAAGGTGAGGTCTGTGTCAGTAGGCATCGATGTCGGTGTTAGTCGTGCTGTGGAGTATGTTTCAGCACCGGGGCTGGGGCGGCTTGGCGATCGTTCCACTGTCGTGGGCGATGTCTTGGCGATCCTGGAACGTGCTGTTAACGCTAATGCTACTACTGTTGTTTCTGCTAACACTGATGTTGACGCTGGAATGTCTAGTAATCCCCGCCGCGGGTTTCCGCTTTTCCCTCCTCTTGCCAGCTTCATTGATGAAGGTCAGTCGGTGGTGGATGTGGGGGGGTTTGCTGAGCTTTATTTACCTTTTTTACGGGTGAAGGGGCTGACAACGGGGTGCAGGCCGGGGGTACCTTGGCTGAGCAGCCAGGTAGCTTTTTTCCTGTGCCCAGGCGGGGATGAACGGCGTTCCACCCGGCCGATGCTTGATAACATATCGGCTCGGAGGGTGGCAGTATGGACGAATGAGTGGTATACTGCTGCAGGATGGTATTTAGCGGCGGCCAGTGTTGTGGCTCAGCTGGCTACTTTCCTATCCAAGATGGCGTCGGGTTGTGGGTCTTTGGGTCAGACCGACATTGTAAACGTGATTCATGTTTGTGGTGTTATAGAGATCTTGACTCAGTCGCAAGCTATAACTGCGGGGAGGATTCGGATGCTATCAACTTTAGTTGTTAGGCATGCTTGGTTGGAGCAGTCTCCTCTTGGGGAAGAGGATAGGTTTTCTCTCCTCATGACTCCTTTTTCCACAGATAGTCTTTTTGGGCGTTCTGTGGAGGCGCAGGCGGTTATTGATCGGGGTCCTACACCGTCTCACGCTGTGCAGCCAGAGGTGGGAGCACGGTCTCGTCAACGACTGTGGCGAGATCCTCGACAGGCGGCCATTTTCCCCCCGCCAGTGGTGCCCTGGTTGGAGTGTCAACAGGGTATTGCGAGGCCGACAGCCTTGGCGGCCGAGGGATCGGCCATTTTGGGTGATTTCGGGTTTGGTATACCAACCCGTCGTCATTTTGCCGCGAGCAGCCCACTCCCCGTTCGGTCCGCTTTCTGTTACCCTCAGAAGCGGGGCTCTGAGCGTTCTCCTTTGGCTGCGGGCCGCGAACCTTCTTTGAAGCGTATGCGGCCCCATTCTTCGCTTCTCATGGGGGCAGGGGCTGACACCCAGTTGATGGCTGAGCCTGGGTCTGTCCGTGAGAATGTTCCGTCGTCGCGTGGTTCCTACACCGCAGGTTGTGGGTGGGTGGAACCTGGTGTTACAGCTGCCACTAGCTCCAGTGGTCAGCAGGGGGATTCGGTGCCTCTTCTGTTGAATGCTCAGCAGGGGTTACCCCGGCTTCGCCCTCGCCAGGCGGGGTGTCGCGCTGTTGCCTCCCACTCCCGTCAAACCGGCAGTGGTCTGCAAAGAAGAGGCGAGCGTGATTTGAGTGGTAGCAATATCACTGCAGCGCTTCGGCGTGTCCCATGGGGTCCTCATGCCTTGCGTGTCTAGCTGCGGAACGACTCCTCAGCGTACGCTGGTGGGGTGTTCAGGGGCGAGTGTGTGTCCACAAGTTTGGTGACAGCTCCTCCCGTATCAAACCGGCCCTTTCTGTCGGGGTCCTCCCTTGGGTGTTTTGCACGACGGGGGGGACCGGGCCAACTATCTACTGTTCCTTGCGGCCCAGCGTCAGTTGGCGGCGGGGGCACTGTGGGATTATATTCACATATGGCGACGGGAATGCCTTTTGAATCGGTGGTTGCAGAGAACGTTAGAGGCGGGGCTGGTTTTGCAGTTCGCACAGCCCCATCCTCCGTTCTCAGGTTTGGTACCGACCCTATTGTCAGGGTCGGACGCGGTGACAGCCCTGGCCGACGAGATCCAATCTCTGTTGGCAAAGCAGGCCGTCGTTGTGGTCCCGAGCGAGGACGCAATGTCAGGCGTCTACTCCCGTTATTTTCTGGTGCCCAAGAAAACAGGGGGGGTCAGACCTATACTGGATCTGTCCGCGTTCAATCGGTTGATTGTAGCGAGACCGTTCAGAATGTTGACCGTCAAACTCCTTCTGCTTGCTGTCAGGAGGGGGGACTGGTTCACCTCCATAGACCTGAAGGATGCGTATTTTCACGTTCCTATTTTCCCTCCTCACAGGAGGTTCCTACGGTTCCTGTTTCAGGGCGTAGCGTACGAGTACCACAGAATGCCGTTCGGGTATTCTCTGGCTCCCCGCACATTCACCAAGTGCGTGGCGACTGCGCTGGAGCCTTTACGTCGTCGGGGGATACGAGTTCTATTCTATCTCGACGACATTCTACTCCTCAGTCGTTCGGAGGAGGTTGCCAGGTCTCATACCAGGCTGGTGGTGGAATTCCTCACCAGCCTGGGTTTTGCTGTGAATTGGAAGAAGAGTACCCCTCTTCCCAGTCGACAGGTGGAGTACTTGGGCTTGACCTTGAGGTCGAGGCCCATGCTTGCGACCCTCTCGGAGCAGCGTCGGGGGGATCTCTGTCACGTGCTCGGGGGGTTCCGTCTGGGAGGGACGGTTACGGCGCTGCAGGTGATGCGTCTGCTGGGCCTTATGTTGGCTGCTCACGTGGTGGTTCCTCTTGGCCTCCTCTTTATGAGGAGGATACAGAGGTGGTTTGTCTCTTTGAGACTGGATCCAGTGAGGGACAAGAGGAAACGGTTGACGGTTCCTTTGTCGATATGGGGGGACCTCACCCATTGGAGGAGGCTAGGTATCCTCTCCGTTGGGGTCCCCATGGGCGGCAGGAGCTCACACGTCACGGTCTTCACCGACGCCTCTCTCACGGGTTGGGGAGGGGTGCTTCGGTCTCATGCAGTGGGGGGCAGATGGACGGGTCATGCTGGCCAGGTTACCCTGCATATCAATGTGTTGGAGTTGAAGGCGGTTCTTCTGGTCCTTCAACGGCTCCACCACCTTGTGGTGGGCAGGCACGTTTTGATCAGGACGGACAATGTGACGGCGGCGGCGTATATCAACAGGCAGGGTGGGACTCGTTCCGCCCGCCTGCTCCGGGCGGCGCGCGAACTGCTGCTATGGGCATCCCGCAGGCTGCGCAGTCTGAGGGCGCTCCACGTTCCTGGTACGGAGAATGTGGGGGCGGATGTGATGTCTCGGGGCGGTCTTCGTCACGACGGGTGGGAACTCCGCTCCGACATAGTCAGGCAGATTTGGGATCGGTTCGGGGAGGCCTCGGTAGATCTGTTTGCGTGCCGACGTTCTCACAAGTGCCCCTTGTGGTTCTCGCTCAGTCAAGCAGATCATCCCCCCTTGGGGGTGGATGCCTTCTCGACGTTTCCGTGGCCGCCCGGTCTTCTGTACGCCTTCCCTCCTGTACAGCTGTTGAGTCAGCTGTTGGAGCGGATACGGAGGGAGCGCAGGACGGTGATCCTGGTCGCGCCGGACCGGGGCACGTCGGTGTGGTTCCCGGTCTTAATCCAGCTTCTGATCGCTCCCCCTTGGGCCATTCCATGGTCGGAGACGGCCCTCTCTCAGCACAACGGGGTGTTTGTCCGACCTCCGGTGTTGGGTCAGCCCCTGATGGTGTGGCTGGTGGGGGGGTGAGTCTGGAGGGGATGGAGCCCTCTGTGGTTGATACCATTCGGTGTGCGTTTGCTCCCTCCACTGTCGCGGTTTACGCGGGCAGGTGGCGTGCGTTCAAAGAGTGGTGTAAGGGGGGGGGCTGGGACCCAGTCTCCTGTCCCCTGGATGCTGTTCTGAGTTATCTCCAGTCTCTTCTTGATGGGCTGTCGGCTTCGACAGTGAGGGTATATGCGGCAGCTATATCCTCTTATCATGAGGGTTTTGAGGGGACTGTTTTGTTCAGCCACCCTCTTGTGAAGCGTTTCCTGCTTGGCGCTCGACGCGTTAAGCCGGTGCGACGCTCCTTGGCTCCGACTTGGGATCTTCAGATGGTCCTCGGTCGGTTGTCCTTGGCTCCGTTTGAGCCGCTCGAGCTGGCGCCTTTGGGCCGGCTGTCCTTCAAGACCGCGTTTCTACTGGCTGTCACTTCCGCTAAACGCGTAGGTGAGCTCTGTGCTCTCTCGGTACGTCCAGAGTGCCTGTCTTTTCGGACCGATTGCGGTGCCACTCTGCGACCTAATCCTGCTTTCGTGCCTAAGAATATCCGGAGTTCCTTCCGCTCCCGGGATATTGTGGTTTAGGCTTTTCGTCCTCCTCCTCACGCTAGTGAGTTGGATGCGGCCCTTCACCTGTCATGTCCAGTCCGTGCTTTGGGGTTTTACCTCAGCCGGACTCAGGGCTTCAGGGTTACCGATCAGCTTTTTGTCTGTTACGGTGGGGCTCATGCTGGTAAAGCGCTGTCGAAGCGGCGTCTGGCCTATTGGTTGTGCGAGGGTATTGCCCTCTGCTACACGTTGGCTGGGCAGGATCCCCCTGGGGGCGTCAGGGCGCACTCCACTCGTGGGGTGGCTGCCTCTGCCGCCCTCCTGGGTGGGGCCTCGGTGGAGGACATCTGTGCTGCGGCTTCTTGGTCCTCCCCGGGCCCCTTTGTTAGGTTTTACCTCATGGACATGACCGGGGGTTCTGTCTCCCAGGCGGTTCTGGGGTCTGTGGCCTTTCCTGCTTCCCTTCCTTTGGTTGGGTAGCAGGGGTGTATGGGTATGGGCCACAGTGTGTTGGGTCACACGTGGTTCCGCCTGTACGGTGTGTTCAAGGGGTTCTAGTTTCCCTCTTGTTCGCATTTCAGGTGGAGTTGACTGCGCCCCCCCTTCGTTAGGGAGGATGGGGTGACAGGGCTCCCCTCACCCCTTGATGTGGGCTTACGGGTCCTCAGGGGGTACATTTGTCGGGCTTCGCGTCCGCTCTTCCCCATATCTCATAAGGCTCAGAGCGGGACGCGATAGCGAATACGGCGTATAACGGTAGGTTATGTAGATAACCTAGTTATACTAGTATTGGCTGAGCGTCCCGCTCTGCGCGGCCCTGAGTTCCCTCTTGAGGAATCTTTTCCTGGGACGGGTTTTTTGGCGAGGAAGGATGTGTGGTGACTAGAGTCACTGCTATATGGGCGGTGCCACCATGGGGGCGGGGCCCCATACAGGTGTGGTGCATGTATTTTTTGTTCGTGGGAGATACATTAGGTATCATAGGAGATAGTATATCTCATAAGGCTCAGAGCGGGACGCTCAGCCAATACTAGTATAACTAGGTTATCTACATAACCTACCGTTAGTGTTAGTGGCAGACACACTGTGATTGTTTAGTGTTAGTGGCAGAAACACTGATTGGTTAGTGTTAGTGGCAGAAACACTGTGATTGGTTAGTGTTAGTGGCAGAAACACTGTGATTGGTTAGTGTTAGTGGCAGAAACACTGTGATTGGTTAGTGTTAGTGGCAGAAACACTGTGATTGGTTAGTGTTAGTGGCAGAAACACTGTGATTGGTTAGTGTTAGTGACAGAAACACTGTGATTGGTTAGTGTTGGTGGCAGAAACACTGTGATTGGTTAGTGTTAGTGACAGAAACACTGTGTTTGGTTAGTGTTAGTGGCAGAAACACTGTGATTGGTTAGTGTTAGTGGCAGAAACACTGTGATTGGTTAGTGTTAGTGGCAGAAACACTGTGATCGGTTAGTGTTAGTGACAGAAACACTGTGATTGGTTAGTGTTAGTGGCAGAAACACTGTGATCGGTTAGTGTTAGTGGCAGAAACACTGTGATTGGTTAGTGTTAGTGGCAGACACACTGTGATTGGTTAGTGTTAGTGACAGAAACTGTTATGGTTTGTAACCGACCCCAATCGCACAACACAAGACAGGTATGATGGTTTGCCAAGAAACAGATATTTATTGAACAAAAGGGAAATACAGGGAAAAGGGCACTGTCCCTTTAAGGGAGAATCACAAACACAGGAATATAATATGAGGGGAAGGAAAGGTGCCTTTAAGAGGCGGGCAGGAAAGGGAAACACTAAGGGAAAGTTAGGGAACGCCTAAGGGAAGGTTAAGGGAACGCCTTGGGACAGAGGAACTAGAGACTAGGTAAACCAGGGACAAGGAGAACTAGGGAGAGAGGACTAGGGACTAGGAGAGCTAGGGAACAGGAGAAACGGGGACTAGGGGAACTAGGGACAAGGAACTAGGTGGAACTAGAAGGGGAGAACTTGGGACCAGGAACTAGGTGGAACTAGAAAGGGGAGAACTAGGGAACAGGAACTAGGTGGAACTAGAAGGGGAGAACTTGGGACCAGGAACTAGGTGGAACTAGAAAGGGGAGAACTAGGGAACAGGAAGGAACTGGGAGGACTGGTGGAAATCATCTGGGCCGCTCTGCAGGACAGAGGAGATAGTTAATGCACAAAAGGGAAAAAACAGAGCAGGTGCAGAACAGTCCAAATAAACAAAGTGAACAAAGTAATAATATCTTCGTGTGACAAACACACAGGGGGAGATGTAAAGTCCAAAAAATACTATTCTAAGAGAGAACCAAAAACAGAGGCAATACGCTGGGAGAGTGACATCACAATCTAAACTCAACCAGGCGTATGCGTAATGGTACAGGAACAGCAGCGGGAACGGGGGCAAGGGCACTACGCTGAGTGAGTGACATCACAATCAAAACTCACCCAGCGTATGCGTAAAGGTACAGGGACAGCAACGGGAACGGGGGCAAGGGCACTACGCTGAGTGAGTGACATCACAATCAAAACTCACCCAGCGTATGCGTAAAGGTACAGGGACAGCAACGGGGCGAGGGCATCGCCACCGGGTGGCTGGCTGTCCGAGCCGAGGGACAGAGTGCTGGAAACAGTGGCGGTGACGAGGGCATCGTCCACCGGGTAGCCGCTGTCGGAGCCGAGGAACAGAGTGCTGGAACAGTGGCGGTGACGAGGGCATCGTCCACCGGGTAGCCGCTGTCGGAGCCGAGGAACAGAGTGCGCGCCACACCTTGGTGTGCGCGTCGGAACAGGGAGCTGGAAACAGTGGCGGTGACGAGGGCATCGTCCACCGGGTAGCCGCTGTCGGAGCCGAGGAACAGAGTGCGCGCCACACCTTGGTGTGCGCGTCGGAACAGGGAGCTGGAACAGTGGCGGTGACGAGGATGTCGTCCACCGGGTAGCCACTGTCGGAGCCGAGGAACAGAGTGCGCGCCACACCTTGGTGTGCGCGTCGGAACAGTGGCGGTGGCGAGGATGTCGTCCACCGGGTAGCCACTGACGGAGCCGAGGAACAGAGTGCGCGCCACACCTTGGTGTGCGCGTCGGAACAGAGAGACGCCTCGGGGTGCGTCTGCGAGGAGGAGTGTGCCAAGCACGAAGGTCTAGGAGATGCGCGGCTGCGCGCTGGTCTGGAGGAGCGTGCCAAGCTCGAAGGTCTAGGAGATGCGCGGCTGCGCGCTGGTCTGGAGGAGCGTGCCAAGCTCGAAGGTCTAGGAGATGCGCGGCTGCGCGCTGGTCTGGAGGAGCGTGCCAAGCTCGAAGGTCTAGGAGATGCGCGGCTGCGCGCTGGTCTGGAGGAGCGTGCCAAGCTCGAAGGTCTAGGAGATGCGCGGCTGCGCGCTGGTCTGGAGAGCGTGCCAAGCTCGAGGGTTCTTGGAAGATGCGCGTTGCGCGCTGGTCTGGAGAGCGTGCCAAGCTCGAGCGTCCTTGGAAGATGCGCGTTGCGCGCTGAGGACTGGAGAGCGTCTGCGCTGGTCTGGATGTGCGTCAGGACGACAGCTGCGCGGGGGGTCTGAAGAGGATGACTGGGATGCCTCCCGTGGAAGTCTAGGGAGCGCAGACCAGTCCCACTCTCAGGCAACGGCGACAGCAGGCGAAGGCTGGAGCAAACATCTCGACGCCGGAGAATGGAACAGCATAGGCAGACAGAGGATCTCCCGAAAGAGTCTAGATGTTTAGAGAATATGACTCGGCAAGTATACAACACGACCCCACGCCAAAACGAGGGGAAGCGCCCTGGTATTTAAAGCCCACAGGGGGACTAATTAGCCTGCCACCACAGGTGCGAGAGATAATAGAATATCAAACAGGTGTGGCCACTAAGGGTAAAGAACGAGAGGGTGGGGGCTAGAGAGAGTGAGTAGGGAATTCCTAACAGTAGGCTTAAAGAAGACAGAGAATAGGGAATTCCTAACAGTAGGCTTAAAGAAGACAGAGAAAAGGTAGTGAGCAGCGGGCAAAACCTCACAGTATCCCCCCCTCCAACGGGAGCCACCCGGCGACCCAAAACAAATACAGACAGAGTGGCAGGGGGCAAAACAAGAGGTACTGGCCAAGCCAGCAGGGGAAGCCACCACAAGAGTGGGGCTAGCAAAAGAAACAGGGTCGCCGAGGGGTAACTAGGGTAGCAGAGGGGCAACTGGGGGAACTGGTCTAGAGGAACTGGGTCTAGAGAACTAGTCCAGAGGAACTGGTCTAGAGAACTGGTCTAGAGAACTGGTCTAGAGAACTGGGCTAGAGAACTGGTTTAGAGAACTCGGGCTAGAGAACTGGTCTAGAGAACTGGGCTAGAGAACTGGTTTAGAGAACTGGTCTAGAGAACTGGTCTAGAGGAACTGGGTCTAGAGAACTGAGGGGCAAGCAGGGTAGCAAGGGGTTAACCATGGAAGCACCGGGAAAGGGCTAGCAGAGGGAAGGTTAGCTGCCAGGGCACTGATAGCTACAGGGCCTATGCTAGCTGTACTGCTACATCAACATAGAGGCTGCGCAAGCTGCCGGAGCCAGGCTAGCAGAGGGAAAGGGTAGCTGCCAGGGCACTGATAGCTACAGGGCCTACGCTAGCTGTAATGCTACATCAACATAGAGGCTGCGCTAGCTGCCGGAGCTAGGCTGGCAGACAGGGCTGAACCAGCATGAGAGCACAAGCTAGCTGGAAGGACAGTCCTAGCTGTGTGAGAAAAACTGACCTTGCTAGCTGAAAGGGCAGTCCTAGCAGTGGGATAAACTACACAAAAAGGTGGAGGCCATGCAGAGGGACCGGGTTAGCTGCTTGGGCCTGGCTAGCTACAGGGCCTATGCCAGCAGCAAGGGCTGCATAAACATAGAGGCTGTGCTAGCAGCCGGGGCCAAGCTAGCAGACAGGGGCTCTGCAGAGGGAAACTGGGTTAGCCGCCAGGGCATGGCTAGCTACAGGGCCTATGCCAGCAGCAAGGGCTGCATAAACATAGAGGCTGTGCTAGCAGCCGGGGCTAAGCTAGCAGACAGGGGCTCTGCTGAGGGACTGGGTTAGCTGCCAGGGCATGGCTAGCTACAGGGGGGTCAAACAGGGCAAAAAGGGAAGCAAACAGGGGAGCTAACCGGGGAGACTAACAAGCTAAACAGGGGAGTAACAGGCTAACAAGGGAGCTAAACAGGACTAACAGGGAAGCTAAACTGGGCAAACAGGGAAGCTAACAGGGCTAACAGGGGAGCTAGAGGGGAGACTAACAAGCTAACAGGGGAGCTAACAGGGCTAACAGGGGAGCTAGAGGGAACAAGAAAAAAAAGGCAAACTCAACATACACAGTCTGTGCTGGCTGGGGTCGTAGACTTGGTGGGGTCGTACTGTTATGGTTTGTAACCGACCCCAATCGCACAACACAAGACAGGTATGATGGTTTGCCAAGAAACAGATATTTATTGAACAAAAGGGAAATACAGGGAAAAGGGCACTGTCCCTTTAAGGGAGAATCACAAACACAGGAATATAATATGAGGGGAAGGAAAGGTGCCTTTAAGAGGCGGGCAGGAAAGGGAAACACTAAGGGAAAGTTAGGGAACGCCTAAGGGAAGGTTAAGGGAACGCCTTGGGACAGAGGAACTAGAGACTAGGTAAACCAGGGACAAGGAGAACTAGGGAGAGAGGACTAGGGACTAGGAGAGCTAGGGAACAGGAGAAACGGGGACTAGGGGAACTAGGGACAAGGAACTAGGTGGAACTAGAAGGGGAGAACTTGGGACCAGGAACTAGGTGGAACTAGAAAGGGGAGAACTAGGGAACAGGAACTAGGTGGAACTAGAAGGGGAGAACTTGGGACCAGGAACTAGGTGGAACTAGAAAGGGGAGAACTAGGGAACAGGAAGGAACTGGGAGGACTGGTGGAAATCATCTGGGCCGCTCTGCAGGACAGAGGAGATAGTTAATGCACAAAAGGGAAAAAACAGAGCAGGTGCAGAACAGTCCAAATAAACAAAGTGAACAAAGTAATAATATCTTCGTGTGACAAACACACAGGGGGAGATGTAAAGTCCAAAAAATACTATTCTAAGAGAGAACCAAAAACAGAGGCAATACGCTGGGAGAGTGACATCACAATCTAAACTCAACCAGGCGTATGCGTAATGGTACAGGAACAGCAGCGGGAACGGGGGCAAGGGCACTACGCTGAGTGAGTGACATCACAATCAAAACTCACCCAGTGTATGCGTAAAGGTACAGGGACAGCAACGGGAACGGGGGCAAGGGCACTACGCTGAGTGAGTGACATCACAATCAAAACTCACCCAGCGTATGCGTAAAGGTACAGGGACAGCAACGGGGCGAGGGCATCGCCACCGGGTGGCTGGCTGTCCGAGCCGAGGGACAGAGTGCTGGAAACAGTGGCGGTGACGAGGGCATCGTCCACCGGGTAGCCGCTGTCGGAGCCGAGGAACAGAGTGCTGGAACAGTGGCGGTGACGAGGGCATCGTCCACCGGGTAGCCGCTGTCGGAGCCGAGGAACAGAGTGCGCGCCACACCTTGGTGTGCGCGTCGGAACAGGGAGCTGGAAACAGTGGCGGTGACGAGGGCATCGTCCACCGGGTAGCCGCTGTCGGAGCCGAGGAACAGAGTGCGCGCCACACCTTGGTGTGCGCGTCGGAACAGGGAGCTGGAACAGTGGCGGTGACGAGGATGTCGTCCACCGGGTAGCCACTGTCGGAGCCGAGGAACAGAGTGCGCGCCACACCTTGGTGTGCGCGTCGGAACAGTGGCGGTGGCGAGGATGTCGTCCACCGGGTAGCCACTGACGGAGCCGAGGAACAGAGTGCGCGCCACACCTTGGTGTGCGCGTCGGAACAGAGAGACGCCTCGGGGTGCGTCTGCGAGGAGGAGTGTGCCAAGCACGAAGGTCTAGGAGATGCGCGGCTGCGCGCTGGTCTGGAGGAGCGTGCCAAGCTCGAAGGTCTAGGAGATGCGCGGCTGCGCGCTGGTCTGGAGGAGCGTGCCAAGCTCGAAGGTCTAGGAGATGCGCGGCTGCGCGCTGGTCTGGAGGAGCGTGCCAAGCTCGAAGGTCTAGGAGATGCGCGGCTGCGCGCTGGTCTGGAGGAGCGTGCCAAGCTCGAAGGTCTAGGAGATGCGCGGCTGCGCGCTGGTCTGGAGAGCGTGCCAAGCTCGAGGGTTCTTGGAAGATGCGCGTTGCGCGCTGGTCTGGAGAGCGTGCCAAGCTCGAGCGTCCTTGGAAGATGCGCGTTGCGCGCTGAGGACTGGAGAGCGTCTGCGCTGGTCTGGATGTGCGTCAGGACGACAGCTGCGCGGGGGGTCTGAAGAGGATGACTGGGATGCCTCCCGTGGAAGTCTAGGGAGCGCAGACCAGTCCCACTCTCAGGCAACGGCGACAGCAGGCGAAGGCTGGAGCAAACATCTCGACGCCGGAGAATGGAACAGCATAGGCAGACAGAGGATCTCCCGAAAGAGTCTAGATGTTTAGAGAATATGACTCGGCAAGTATACAACACGACCCCACGCCAAAACGAGGGGAAGCGCCCTGGTATTTAAAGCCCACAGGGGGACTAATTAGCCTGCCACCACAGGTGCGAGAGATAATAGAATATCAAACAGGTGTGGCCACTAAGGGTAAAGAACGAGAGGGTGGGGGCTAGAGAGAGTGAGTAGGGAATTCCTAACAGTAGGCTTAAAGAAGACAGAGAATAGGGAATTCCTAACAGTAGGCTTAAAGAAGACAGAGAAAAGGTAGTGAGCAGCGGGCAAAACCTCACAGAAACACTGTGATTGGTTAGTGTTAGTGGCAGAAACACTGTGATTGGTTAGTGTTAGTGGCAGAAACACTGTGATTGGTTAGTGTTAGTGGCAGAAACACTGTGATTGGTTAGTGTTAGTGGCAGAAACACTGTGATTGGTTAGTGTTAGTGACAGAAACACTGTGATTGGTTAGTGTTAGTGGCAGAAACACTGTGATTGGTGGCATGATGGTCTGACCTCTCTAGAGTCCACAGCTCCGTACATAATGTCCATCCAGCCTTTAAACGTTGCCTGAAACACAGAATGTACCTTTATTAATCACTTATCTACAGTGAACTAGGTGATGAAGAGGAGCTTTATTAATCACTTATCTACAGTGAACTAGGTGATGAAGAAGAGCTTTATTAATCACTTATCTACAGTGAACTAGGTGATGAAGAGGAGCTTTATTAATCACTTATCTACAGTGAACTAGGTGATGAAGAAGAGCTTTATTAATCACTTATCTACAGTGAACTAGGTGATGAAGAAGAGCTTTATTAATCACTTATCTACAGTGAACTAGGTGATGAAGAGGAGCTTTATTAATCACTTATCTACAGTGAACCTAGGTGATGAACAGAGTCCATTCTCTTCGGTTCAAATAACAAACTCAGCAAGACCGACGGCTTCTCGGTTACAGTGGGTGACAATATTATCACAAGGAAAGATGAAATTACCTACCTGGGTTCCATCCTAGAGGCTAATCTTTCCTGTGACAAAATGGCATCCAATGTAATAAAAAAAGTCAACCAACGAACGCGATTCTTGTACCGGATCTCCTCTCTGGTAAACAAGAATACCCTGAAGACTCTAGCACAGGGGTGGCCAACCAGTCAGAGACTAAGAGCCACAAAAAAATGACTGTGGTACCACAAAGAGCCACACCATATACCAGCGTTTCTCAACCTTTTTTTTCAGTCACGGCACCCTTCATGTGTTTATAGGTCTCACCCTCTGGCCTCTGAAGTTGCTAATGTCTTTTTTATTTGGGCCTCACAGGGTTAAAAGTACCCTGTGAGACCCACGGTTGCAAAATTACAAAATCACTTTTAGCCATTTAAAAAAACAATGTTTATTTAAAAAAATTTAAAGGGGAACTATTTTACTATTTCTTTCACTATTTGGGCACTTTTACACAATTCCTGTGAGTCTATGGAACACCTAGGTTTTTTTCAAAAAAAATGCATTGTTTTGTATTTCTAATCAAGTACTAAAAACCGCATTTTTCTACCTCAAGATCTTAAGCCGTTTTGAGGCTGGGCTCCAACCACTGTGTGGCCTGGTGCCAACTGCCACATCAACTGCCACATTATTATGCAGCTGAGAAATCTCTGACATCACAGATATGCACATTTTCAGATGACTCAGTTCAGTGAGGGTGAATATTGTGAGAGGAGAATTGGAAGAATTCGCCAATATGAGAATTAGAGACATATATCCTATTAATATAAGTCCACATAGCTAAGAAACAATGGTAAACACTGAAAAAAGCCATTTATAAGATAGTTCCCCTTTAAGCACATGTATAGTCAATTGGTCCTGTTGTTCAGCCTCACAATGCTATTTGATAGTAAATGTGTTTATATGTCCCACCCTCTGGCCTCTGAAGTTGCTAATTTCTTTTTAATTTGGGCCTCACAGGGTTAACCTCTTAAGCCCGAGATATACAGTAAAAGTGTATATTTTTAGCATTATGTTTGTTTACCAATTATTTTAACTGTTATTAGTGAAATATAAGATTATAGAAATCTTAGGGCATTGAGTCGGAAACCGGCGCATATTGACAGGAGGAAGTGGCACAGCCAAAAGTGATTGTAGTCTTTTGAAGGAAGAGACTCAGGGCTTTCAAATTTCGAAAAACTACCCTACCCAGCTCACACCAGCCCCTGTCAATCATCTGACTTCTGGATTTACTTTTTAATTTCTCGTATTTTTGGGGATTATCTCCCACAAACCTGAACGTTATTGCCATAAAACAGAACGCAGTTCGTTTCTCTACCTTTCTGTGAACGTCTTGCAAAAAACGGTGTTGCAATATGATGAAAAATGGTGGAGAAATTTACATTATAAAAAAGATGGCAGAATTCAGTACTGTATCTACAAAACCTTCTGTTTAATCATCTTCCCTTTATTCATTTGCTTAGATTTTTCAGGTCTGGTCAATTTTAGCATGGTGTTATTTACAGTCAAAGATAATTTTTTTTTTAAATAGAATTGATATTCTCCTTTGGTTCATTACAATTTACTCAAGCCTAGTAACAGACACACTATTTCTGACACTGATCCATATATGTCCCTAGATTCAGATACCAAGAACATGCAAATGGACCATTAAAAAAAAAATTGTAAATGTTTATTCTACGTCCTTATGGAATGAGTGACATACAAAAAAAAAACTAAAAAAAACTAAAAAAAACTAAAAAAAAAAAAAAACTAAAAAAAAAATTAAAAAAAATATTTTTTTTTTATTTTTTTTTATTTTTTTTTATGGATGGAAGAGCCGCACATTGACGGGCAAAGAGCCGCATGCGGCTCGCGAGCCGCGGGTTGGCCACCCCTGCTCTAGCAGGAGCACTCATTCAAGGGTACTACGACTATGCTTGCACCTCATGGTACCAAAGCACCTCAAAGGCACTAAAAAACAAATTACAAACATCTCAAAACAAGCTAGTCAGACTACTACTTGACCTGACTCCTAGAACCCACCTCACCCCTGCCCACTTTGACAACCTAGGATGGCTTAGAGTAGACGACAGAGTACAGCAACTTGCAATGGGCCTGGTCTACAAGATACACTACGCGACCAAGGTACCCATGTACATGTCAAAATACTTCCCAAAGGTCAGTGAATACCACGATCACAACACCAGAGGGAGCTCCACAAATCATGTAAAACCCAGATTCGGCTCAAACAAGGGACTAAACACGTTTTGCAATTATGCCACATCAATGTGGAACGCCCTACCTAAAGCTGTAAAGGAATGTGAATCACTACCCACTTTCAAAAACACTCTCAAAAAACACCTACGTGAGACTGCAATTCGAAACTGGCCCCTACAAATGTCCTAACCTAGTTGTACAGTAAATGACCAAGTAAGGCCTTGTCAATATTTTAATGCACAGTGTAAAATGTGTGTGTGTCCCCTACCCAACCCCCCCCCCCCCACACCTCCAATGTACAGCCCTCACCCAACCCACCCAACCCCACCCCACCCAACCAACCTCCTCCAATGTACAGTTTCTACGCCAAATGTATATACACTCCTTTTCTGGACACTTTTGTATCACAAACAGTACTGTATTTGCAAATCTGATATGTCATAAATGTATAGATGTAGCAGTACTGTCTATCTGTATGTCATGTATGTCATATATGTTATGATGAATTGAAAATGGGGGACCCTGATGTAAACAAGACGAAAGTCTTTCTCTGGTCTGCATCCCCTTAACAATTGTATGTATTGAGCTGTACTGTACTGTACCCATTCTGCAATCTGTTAATAAACTTTTCAATCAATCAATCAATCATGAAGCAGAGCGTTGTTGTCAGAATTCATTCAGAATGAATTTAGGATTTTCACACAGTTTTTTCCCGGTACACGGTATACAAAAACCTTTCTCAAGCACACATTTTTTTATGGATTTTTATAAAATGTGGACCTGTACTACATAAGACTTCAGGCTAAAATATTTTATTTCAGTGTGTTCAAACCTCTCAAAGTGATTTTTCTTTATTGACATAGCAACTTCAGAATGTTACCTTTTTAAAAGAGACCAGACTATAAAGCTAAGCGTTGTAAAAACGGTATGCAAATCGCTTTCGTTTTCTGCTAAATGGGGGGTAACGGAACGTAGACCAATCTCAGTCACTCTTATTGTCTGGGACCAAATTCGGTCACGCCCCATTTTGCGCCACATCCAGGCTTTTTTTTACCGTCAGCGTTTGGGAATTTCATGTCGACAGGTAGATGAAGTGAAATTATACTTATTTTAGAATATATATATATGAATATCATGAGTATTCATCTATATTATTTAATCATCTAAAGACTATTATATATGAACCTATGTACCAGTAAAAAGTGGGAATCTCTAGAATGTGTTTTGGAAGTTTCCGGTGTTTCCGGAAGTGCGGGTCTCAAGTTGACATTATACTATAACTTACACAACACTTTCTGTTGTCAGTAGATGGCAGCATTGGTTTAAAATTAAAAGGTGAAAATGTGAAAACTACAAAATTAATACAATTCCCAAGACCTATAGCACAGGTCACAGGTCACTGGGACGCGTGAATATTTTAGGCAACCAACTTGTGTTTAGCGTTTCTCTGATTGGCCACTACGCCCATGTGACCGCAGCAGCGCGAGAGAGCTGCAGCGCGGAAATAGGCTGTCTATTGCCATTCTCTAAGACAAACTCTAACCTTAACCAGCTCCTTAACAGCGCCTAAACTTAACCCTTCTAACCTTAACCAACTCCGAAACAATGCCTAACCTTAACCTTAACCTTAACCAACTCCGAAAGAATATTGCCATTCTCTAAGACAAACTCTAACCTTAACCAGCTCCTTAACAGCGCCTAAACTTAACCCTTCTAACCTTAACCAACTCCGTAACAATGCCTAACCTTAACCTTAACCAACTCCGAAACAATGCTTAAAGTTAACATGCCTAAACTTAACCGGCGAAAGAATGCATGTTAAAAAAAATTAAAATAAAAAATTCAAGGGAATCGAACTTGTCACCAACGGACCGCAGGATCCACAGCAAGGCGGCGCTACCAGTTGTGCTAGTTGTCAATGTTAAAAGATGGGGGATTACTGCAACATAATGCTGCCGCGTCGCCGCAGGGGCGTGGCTAGACGCAAGTTGGGCGTGGCTAGACACAAGTTGGTTGCCTTTAATATTTAGGCCACTGGGACGCGTCTATTCTTTGACGCGATCTGAACAGCGTTAAACTATTAATGGGACCTGAGTACAGTGATCGAGAATGGTCACCCAATTATCTTAACAAAAGTGCATCATTAGCATTATGTTTGTTGTCTAAACGGGAACATAATGGTACAATTTAAGATTTGAATGTTATCCGCATTCAAAAAACATCGTTAATTTGTAAGAAACCTCAATGAAAACGGAGCAGGGTAAGTAATATTCGCTATTGTTATGAAAATGTGACGCATTCGGTCACCGTGACGTTAAGTTAAGGGGTTAAGCACTTCTTCTTCTGTGTGTGTGTGTGTGTGTGTGTGTGTGTGTGTGTGTGTGTGTCTCACCACTTGTAGGAGTGACAGGTAGTGTGTGTGTGTGTGTGTGTGTGTGTGTGTGTGTGTGTGTGTGTGTGTGTGTGTGTGTGTGTGTGTGTGTGTGTGTGTGTGTGTGTGTGTGTGTGTGTGTGTGTGTGTGTGTGTGTGTGTGTGTTGTCTCACCACTTGTAGGAGTGACAGGTAGCCCATTCCCACGTTGTCGTAGTTGACCTTGACGTTCTTCCACTGGACATCAGTGTGGTTCTCTGAGATCAGCGCCAGGCATTCTGTCTTATTGTCCACCAGGGCGGCGTCAAACATCTGGAACACATCACAACACATCACAACACAACACAACACAACACAACACATCACATCACAACACATCACAACACAACACCACGTCTGGATAAAAGTACTGGAACACAATACAACACAATGTCTGGATCAAAGTACTGGAACACAACACAACACATCACAATGTCTGGGCCCCGTTCCCCGTACCTGGCTAACTGAGCCGGATAATATCCAGCATAGCCTGACTTAAGCCGGACCTTTCCATTCCCCGACGCTCGATTGTCTAAATCACTATGACAACAGATCAAAAAGTTTGAGCCTGGTCGAGAGCAGGGTTAAGTTCAGTTAGCTGGATGAACCATGGCCACGCCCCCGCAAAGAAATGCCAGCTCGCTTCCTGAAATGATTCTCACAGTCTAGATCTGCATTATACCATTCTGAATTATGTTCTTGTGCTTCGTTTGAAATGTAAAATAATATGTCTGCAGTAACGCTGATAATAAATCATATTCAGCCTATGAATTTACTTTGTCCTATATAATGCACGTCATATTTATACGGATACGGCGCTCGCGAGTCGCGACACACAGTTATTTTAATAACGGACTAAACGGATCATTGCAAATGTGAATCCCGCTGGGATATTTTTAATGAATGAAACCTATCGGGTGTTTGGCTCTGATTAGTTTAATATTCTTCGCTGTGTATTTGCTTAACGGAGCACCCGGATGCGTTTCATTCAAGCTGAAGCGTCTATGCGCGGATTGTGGATATGAATTATGAGGAATCTGAATCTGTGGAATATTTAATTGTATCACTGTGATAGTGTCACACGTTATTGTGATATTGTAACTGGGATTAAAATATATGAGGAGATGCGCTGTTTGATGGATTTGATGACGTGACGTGACTTGATAAATTGAATGAGCCTTTGACGTTTTTGATGAATGAATTCGAGAAAATGCATTTATCTTTTCAAGCACTGTTATCTGATGATGAACATGAGGGTGTCACTGGTATAAACCAAATGGTAATCAATTCAATGCATGTATGGATTAGGTCCGAAACAGATTAAAACCTGATTAATAGTGTAACTGCAAGCCTCCCTCCAAGCCTCTCTTTGGGAACCATGTATTTATATAGTACATAATATTAATACCTAAGCACATACAGATATCCTCATGATATAATTCGTATCAATTAGATATACTATTTGGGCTTGTTTTTATCGTTATTCTGAAAGAGCTGAACTAATTATTTTCGCTAGCAAGATCTCATTTGATTATTCATTCCATAAGCCTATACTGCCAGCAGGCACGCCCATTCTGCAATCTGTTAATAAAGTTTTAAATCAATCAATCAATCAATGCCGTTAGAAGATCAGGATTTCTGCTATCGACACTTGCTGTCTTTTCAGCTGAGGCGGGCGCGCGCAATTATCCGGAGTCTCAAGTCTGGTTCAAATGAACGAGACTGAATCAGCGTTTGAGGAACAGGAAAATCCCGGATTCAAACATCGGGTTAATTGAATCTGGATAATGGGACTCTTGATCGACTTAGTTGAACCAGGTACAGGGAATAGGGCCCTGGATCAAAGTACTGGAACACAATACAACACATCACAATGTCTGGATCAAAGTACTGGAACACAACACAACACAACACCACGGCTGGATCAAAGTACTGGAACACAACACAACACAACACATCACAACACATCACAACACATCACAACACATCACAACACATCACAACACATCACAACACATCACAACACATCACAACACATCACAACACCACGTCTGGATCAAAGTACTGGAACACAACACAACACAACACATCACAACACATCACAACACATCACAACACATCACAACACATCACAACACATCACAACACATCACAACACATCACAACACATCACAACACATCACAACACATCACAACACATCACAACACAACACCACGTCTGGATCAAAGTACTGGAACACAACACAACACAACACAATGTCTGGATAAAAGTACTGGAACACAACACAACACAACACATCACAACACATCACAACACATCACAACACAACACCACGTCTGGATCAAAGTACTGGAACACAATACAACACAACACCACGTCTGGATCAAAGTATTGGAACACATCACATCACAACACAATGTCTGGATCAAAGTACTGGAACACAACACAACACAACACAACACAACACAGCACCACGACTGGATCAAAGTACTGGAACACAACACATCACAACACAACACCACGTCTGGATCAAAGTACTGGAACACATCACATCACAACACAATGTCTGGATCAAAGTACTGGAACACATCACATCACAACACAACACAACACAGCACCACGACTGGATCAAAGTACTGGAACACAACACATCACAACACAACACCACGTCTGGGCCCTATTCCCCGTACCTGGCTAACTGAGTTATCCGGATAATTTTCAGCATAGCTTGACTTAAGCCAGACATTTCTGTTCCCCGACGTCGGATTTTCTAAGTCGCTATGGCAACAGATCGAAAAGTTTGAACCTGCTCCGGAGCAGGGTTTAGTTGAGTTAGCTGGATATAAGCTTGCCACTCCCTCGGAACAAAATGGCAGCTCCCTTCCTCAGAGATTGATTGATTGATTGGAAACGTTATTAACAGATTGCAGAATGGGGTACAATACAGTACGGCTCAATACACACAATTGTTAAGGGGATACAGACCAGAGAAAGACTTTCGTCTTGTTTACATCAGGGTCCCCCATTTTCAATTCATAATGGCATTCATGACATACATGACATACAGATACAGATATATATCATGACATGTACTGTTACATTTGTGACATACAAGATATGCAAATATACAGTACTGTTAAACAGAGATCCTAACAGAAAATATATATACGAGGGGGAGGAAACTGTACATTGGGAGGGGGTGGGTGGGTGGCAAGGGGGTGTTTGGACATTTACGGGGGCCAGTTTCGAATTGCAGCCTCCCGTAGGTGCTCTTTGATCCCATTATACCATTCTGAATAATGTTTTCGCGAGATGATTTCCAGAATGTATTGATTTCATAGAATGAGTGAAATAGGCCTATAATTAAAAACAATTAAAATACATTACACTGGTAAAATAAATAAATAATAAAATAATAGACCTAAAATGCCTATGGATTTCCTATACTGCACGACACCTGTTTGAGCTCTGGGATGAGGCACGCTTGTTTCTGATGGAGAATGCGTCCCAGATCGCTGCCCACCTCCGATGCCGACTAGATATCAATTGAGGGGGAATACGCACAGCTATACCTACCTATTCGAAAAAAGCATTATCTGCACTGACTTATATAAAAAATAAGTACAGATCACGTCTGAATGAATGTGGAGGATGATCTCCGAGTCGCTGTCTCCAAAATTAAACCCAGACTATGCCCATCCATCTCATTAGGTGAGTTGAACATTATAGCCTTCTAAATGAAACACGCTATATGTATTCATTTTATGGTTGTTTGTGAAACACTGTGATTTACCATACCTTGCTATGCTCGCTCATGCCTGTATTTTTTACAGTTGTGAAGCACTTTGAACTGCAACGTCTGTATGAAAAGTGCTATACAAATAAAGTTATTATTATTATTATTATTATTATTATTATTATTATTATTATTATTATTATTATTATTATTATTATTATTATTATTATTATTATTATTATTATTATTATTATTATTATTATTATTATTATTATTATTATTATTATTATTATTATTATTATTATTATTATTGTGTTATTTTGTGTAGTTATTGTGCGTGTTAAAAGCCTCCAATGCATATGTGTGCATGTGATCGTTTGCATGTTTCAACCACCTCTATATAATATATAATATATATATATTCTATTCTATATTATATATATATAATAGTGGGGGTCGCGGCTCTCTGACACGTTATTTCGGGGGTCGCGGCCTGCAAACTTTAGGAACGATGTATTTATTATATTACATGATACCTAAGTGTATACAGTACAGATATCCTCATAAGTATCTATACATTCGTATCAATTAGATATACTCTTTATCTTTGGGCTTGTTTTTGTATACTTATTCTGAAAGAGTTGAAATAATAATTTTCGCTAGCAAGATCTCATTCGATTATTAAATTAAATGCATAATCTATAGGCACATTTAAATAAATATAATCTGATTGATTGGGGTAATGAGGGATTTAAAATGTGCCTATAGATTATGCATTTAACTTGTCTGCGAGGCTATTGAGCCGTACTGTATTGTACCCATTCTGCAATCTTGTTAATAAAGTTTTAAATCAATCAATCAATGCTGTTAGAAAATCAGGATTTCTGCGATAGACACCTGCTGTCTTTTCATGTGAGTCGGCCGTGCGCACTTATCCTGAGTATCAAGTCTGGTTCGAATGAACGAGACTGAATCAGCATTCGAGGACCAGGGAAAGTATGGATTCAAACATCGGGTTAATTGAATCTGGATAATGGGACTTTTGATCGGTACGGGGAATAGGGCCCTGGATCAAAGTACTGGAACACATCACAACACAACACACACCACAACACAACACAACACACACCACAACACATCACAACACAACACAACACATCACAACACACACCACAACACACACCACAACACATCACAACACAACACACAACACATCACAACACAACACAACACATCACAACACACGCCACAACACAACACAACACAACACAACACACAACACATCACAACACAACACACACCACAACACATCACAACACACACCACAACACATCACAACACAACACACACCACAACACAACACAACACAACACACACCACAACACAACACAACACACACCACAACACATCACAACACAACACAACACATCACAACACACACCACAACACAACACAACACATCACAACACAAGTTACACAACACACAACACACACCACAACACACACCACAACACATCACAACACAACACATCACATCACAACACAACACATCACACCACAACACATCACAACACAACACATCACATCACAACACAATACATCACAACACAACACAACACATCACAACACAACACAACACAACACAACACATCACAACACAACAACACAACACACCACAACACAACACATCACAACACAACACAACACAACACAACACATCACATCACAACACAACACATCACATCACAACACATCACAACACAACACAACACAACACAACACATCACATCACAACACAACACATCACATCACAACACATCACAACACAACACATCACAACACAACACATCACATCACATCACATCACAACACAACACATCACACCACAACACATCACAACACATCACACAACACAACACAACACATCACAACACAACACAACACATCACATCACAACACATCACATCACATCACATCACAACACAATACATCACAACACAACACAACACATCACAACACAACACAACACAACACAACACATCACAACACAACAACACAACACACCACAACACAACACAACACATCACAACACAACACAACACAACACATCACATCACAACACAACACATCACAACACAACACATCACAACACAACACATCACAACACAACACATCACAACACAACACATCACAACACATCACATCACAACACATCACACAACACATCACATCACAACACATCACACAACACATCACATCACAACACAATACATCACAACACATCACAACACAACACAACACAACACAACACAACACATCACAACACAACACAACACAACACATCACATCACAACACATCACAACACAACACATCACATCACAATACATCACAACACATCACAACACAACACAACACATCACAACACATCACAACACAACACAACACATCACAACACATCACAACACAACACATCACACCACAACACAACACAACACAACACAACACATCACAACACATCACATCACAACACATCACAACACAACACATCACATCACATCACAATACATCACAACACATCACAACACAACACAACACATCACAACACATCACAACACAACACAACATGTCACAACACAACACAACACATCACATCACAACACATCACATCACATCACAACACAACACAACACATCACATCACAACACATCACATCACAACACATCACAACACAACACAACACATCACATCACAACACATCACAACACAACACAACACATCACAGCACATCACAACACAACACAACACATCACACCACAACACAACACAACACATCACACCACAACACAACACAACACAACACAACACAACACAACACATCACAACACATCACATCACATCACAACACATCACATCACAACACATCACAACACATCACAACACAACACAACACATCACAACACATCACATCACATCACAACACATCACAACACATCACAACACATCACATCACAACACATCACAACACAACACATCACATCACAACACATCACAACACAACACAACACAACACATCACATCACATCACAACACATCACAACACATCACATCACAACACATCACAACACAACACAACACATCACATCACAACACATCACAACACAACACAACACATCACAACACATCACAACACAACACAACACATCACACCACAACACAACACAACACATCACACCACAACACAACACAACACAACACAACACAACACAACACAACACAACACATCACATCACAACACAACACAACACATCACATCACAACACATCACAACACAACACAACACAACACAACACATCACATCACATCACAACACAATACATCACAACACATCACATTACACACATCACACAACACAGTACACATTACACACATCACACAACACAGTACACATTACACACATCACACAACACAGTACACATTACACACATCACACAACACAGTACACATCACACATCACACAACACAGTACACAACACAGTACACAGTACACATCACACAACACAGTACACATTACACACTAAAGATTGACTGACCTACAGACTGACCTACAGACAGACTGACATACAGACTAACTTCCCTATAGGCATGGGCCAGTTACCGGGTCCACAGTTTACCGCGGTTTGAAAACGTTGCAATGTCAAAACCACTAATATTATGTTCAGACGGTAGGCACCGACGGTATACGTTTCCAACCATGAACTTCCGAAAATGCCTGTCAGAAATGTCAAATGGAGAGCACCCTTGGAACGCCCCTGTCCAGCGAGGAAGTCCACGTGGTAAAACTCACCAAGTCGCGTTGTCTTGAAATCAACTTTAGTAATAGCTGGGAGTTACCATGGCTAGCTAGTTAGCTGTAAGGGATCATACGTGATGTGGTGTGTGGGAGTTACCATGGCTAGCTAGTTAGCTGTAAGGGATCATACGTGATGTGGTGTGTGGGAGTTACCATGGCTAGCTAGTTAGCTGTAAGGGATCATACGTGATGTGGTGTGTGGGAGTTACCATGGCTAGCTAGTTAGCTGTAAGGGATCATACGTGATGTGGTGTGTGGGAGTTACCATGGCTAGCTAGTTAGCTGTAAGGGATCATACGTGATGTGGTGTGTGGGAGTTACCATGGCTAGCTAGTTAGCTGTAAGGGATCTTACGTGATGTGGTGTGCTGTTATCTGAACATAATGCACAATGCACAGGGGTAATTAGCTAACATTAGCCCTTCGCCGAGTTGGGTTTGCCTGGAAAGTAACGTTAGCTACAGCTTTGTTAGCCTAGGCTAACGTTAGCTACATAGCTAGCGAGCTATAAAAAATAAACAGTTTAACGTGACTGATCCAGTGAGCTAGAATCAGAATATTCCACCCATAAATAGCTAATGTCAAATATAAATAACGTAACGGTCATACCCAACCGTTCGTTTTGACAGGAGCTAGCTAACGTTAGCTAGCTAGCTAGCTAGTAGTACCGGTGATATGTTGCAAATTGATTTCGGTCGACTAATGTTAGCGAGATTGGCCTAAGTTCCGTTACATATTCATAATCATGAAAGTGTAGTGCCGAAGGATAGGAGTCGGAGGCGTGGGTGTCGAAAGACAATGCTAAACATTTATTAAACATCACCTCAATGTCAACACTCTGTTTACTTGCTAGCTAACAGGAACTCGTTTGCCGACAGGAAAGTAACAAACAATATGGTCCGTGCGGAACCCTTATCCCTAACACATAGTTCCGTGGGTGAATTATGTTGATCCACCACAAAAGATGGAATTGTTTAAAGGTATGTTTAATCCAGTAAGAATAGTACTAGGCTATACAACATACATCTGTGCAAGTAGATTACATTAACAAAACATAAGATAAGATAAGATATTCCTTTATTAATCCCCTTGGGGAAATTCCAACGACACACACATACAGCTCATCGTCTCATTAATAATAATAATAACAACATCACAATCATTAAATTTTTACAGTAACAACGGCACAGCATAAATTCACACAGACATGTACATTTGTTGACACATGTCATCTACAGAATGCCTTAGACGCCATATGCGATAGTCAGGCTGCATCAACAACTGAGTAATTAAACAAAGTGTCGTCGCACCCGGTGGCGGGAGGGAGGGAGGGATGGACGGGCGGGATCGGGAGACAGTCTTAGGATCCACTCCTACAACGCGCATACTGTTGTCAGCCGTCCAGAAAAAGTTCTTACGGCCAGGCGTACACGCGGGAGGGGAGGAGGTCTGGGTGGGGTTTGGGGGTGGGGGGGACGGGGGGCCGAGCCAGATCTGGTGGGGGAGGTGAGATGTTGGGAAGGGAACATAGCATTCCAGCTGTTATCTTCTTGCCTGACTCCCCTTTCGAGGCCGCGTACACAGACCTTGGCATTCCTCCTTCTGCACCAGACTTGAGAGTGTGGGGGGGGGGGGGGTGCAGTAGTAGACAATGATTCCTAAAAGCACCGTTTTTGACTCAAATTCGATCCGTCGCGCTTTTAATGTCCTGCGCAACCCCCAGCAGGACTTGACCTCTCAATTGTTCGTCAGATGAATGGACTTTTAACAAGTTCCATGTGGGTTTTAACAAGTTCCATGTGGGGGACTTCCAGTCTGGCCACAGCTGTCAGGCAGCGGTCCACACGGTTATCATCCGTTTGTTCGTCTCTTTTCCCGATTATTCTTGTACAAATCCAGATCCAGATTGCGATCGCTCCCAAGCCGATCAGTAGGATTGTGATGATGTACACATCCTCAACATCCTCAATTTCAAGAGAAAAAAGGCATATTGATTGCCATTTATTCCAACTGTCAATCGCAAAGCCGGCTTGATATGTCCCGATTGGACACAGCGGATCAGCTGCGTTCTGCTTCCTTGAAGAGAAAATTCGATAAATTGCTGCAAATGACCAGCTTACTAGTTGATCCATTGTAGTTGAGTAGGGAGCCAAGTCTGTTGAAGAAAGTAGAATCCATGCCGTCAGGGAGGCAGTTAGGGCCGGCGAGAGGAACGACCTTGAAGGTCTAGGGAGAGGAAAGAAATATGCGACTGCTCTCGGCAAGAGGGAGGGAGGAAGCTAGGCTATAAAGCTATATTGCCTAGGCTACATATTCTAATCATGAAAGTTTATTTGGAAGTATTTTTTATTCTGAAAGTGGTCAGACAGTTCCCTCTGTGTGTAATACAGACAGTCTTCACACATTCATAAATAACCCTTACAGAAAAACTGATTGTGCGTGTTTGTGCACTGTAATAGACATTTTGTTCCATTCCTTTCTTTTTTTTTACCGAATACCGTGATATACCGTGAAACCGTGGTCTTTTTTTTCAAGGGTTATCATACCATCAAAATGTCATACCGGCACATGCCTACTGCCCTACTACAGTAGCTCTCGCTAACCAGGCAGGAATCATCATCCCACATCCATCAGATCAAATGGGTTAGGATTTGGTCAACTGCTTTCCTTGCCTTCCTGTTGGCCTGGAGTTTATAGGGTTTATAATGGGTATCAAACTATCAAATATCAAATGTCAAATGTAAAATATGTGGTATAAAGTGTCAGACCTCCTCCGCTGTGGTGTTGAAGCAGTAGTAGAACTTTCCAGCAAACAGGTTCACTCCCATGATGCTGAAGATCAACCAGAAAATCAGACACACCAGGAGCACGTTGAAGATTGAAGGGATGGCTCCCATTAGAGCATTCACCACCACCTAATGATAATAAAACAAGATGGCTCCCATTAGAGCATTCACCACCACCTAATGATAATAAAACAAGATGGCTCCCATTAGAGCATTCACCACCACCTAATGATCATAAAACAAGATGGCTCCCATTAGAGCATTCACCACCACCTAATGATAATAAAACAAGATGGCTCCCATTAGAGCATGCACCACCACCTAATGATAATAAAACAAGATGGCTCCCATTAGAGCATGCACCACCACCTAATGATAATAAAACAAGATGGCTCCCATTAGAGCATTCACCACCACCTAATGATCATAAAACAAGATGGCTCCCATTAGAGCATGCACCACCACCTAATGATAATAAAACAAGATGGCTCCCATTAGAGCATGCACCACCACCTAATGATAATAAAACAAGATGGCTCCCATTAGAGCATGCACCACCACCTAATGATAATAAAACAAGATGGCTCCCATTAGAGCATGCACCACCACCTAATGATAATACAACAAGATGGCTCCCATTAGAGCATGCACCACCACCTAATGATAATACAACAAGATGGCTCCCATTAGAGCATGCACCACCACCCAATGATAATAAAAACATGTATTATTAATAATAACAATAATTCATTCGTTCAAACCTTTATTTAGATCTCAGGAAATCAGTGAGCCCTCATTTACAACGACGCAGAGTGCTCTTGAGATTCAAGCATTTAAAAACAAAAACTAAATAAAGATAAGCAAAAGAGGATTTGCATCAAAACCAACACTATGTAGTATATTTAAAAGAGGAGAATGGTCAATTGTATTGAATGATTTTGCCAGATCTACAAATAGTGCAGCACAATGTTTTCTTTTATCCAGGGTGGATACTATATTATTCACAACCAAAGTAGTAGCTGCGATTGTCCTATGATTAGCTATGAAACCAGATTGATGTGGGCTCAATACAGAATGATTTGCTCTGAAACCAGATTGATGTGGGCTTAATACAGAATGATTTGCTCTGAAACCAGATTGATGTGGGCTTAATACAGAATGATTTGCTCTGAAACCAGATTGATGTGGGCTTAATACAGAATGATTTGCTCTGAAACCAGATTGATGTGGGCTTAATACAGAATGATTTGCTCTGAAACCAGATTGATGTGGGCTTAATACAGAATGATTTGCTCTGAAACCAGATTGATGTGGGCTCAATACAGAATGATTTGCTCTGAAACCAGATTGATGTGGGCTTAATACAGAATGATTTGAGAAAAATACTTGGAGTTGGTTAATTATCAATGATTCCAGGATTTCTGATAGACAGGATAGTTTAGAGATTGTTATAGCTATTCGGGTCACTTCTATTCCATGGAGATAAATTAGCCAATTCCTAGGCACTAGGAACTATGCCTGCACAGTAGGGGTGGACGGTATAAACGGTATACGGTATACGGTATAAACGGTATGAATTTGCTCTACGGTATGGATTTTGACTATACCGTGTAACCGGTAGAGCAGCTCTAAAATAGCAATGACGTCATGTAACCACAGCGCGACTATTTCAATCACATTTGCCCCTAAAAATAGATAGAATTAGTCATAGATAATAGATATGTGCAAACTGGAAAAAGTTATTTAGGAGGCTTCGCGCAGTGGGCGTGTCAACACGCAATTGTCATTTCATAATAAACACATATCACCGCGGCGCACAGCAAGTTTCAATTTCAGTTCCTGGCATTTTTAACCAGTGGAGAAAGGTAAGAGATTTCCCTATCGTTTTTCTTATATGAATTATTCTACGTTAATAAAACATACCTGGTGATCAACTACAGTTTGCTGTAAACATTATGATATGTGTGTAGTGTTATGATAACGACGGCTGCAGCGGGAGGACGGCTGCAGCAGTGGATTTGCGAATAGCATGCAGCTGCAGAGCCGCAGAGCCAGGGGCGCTTTCAGGTCTGGTCACAGGCCCGCTCAACAGCGCCCCCCCCCCCCCCCCCCCCCCCCCCCCCCCCCCCCCCCCCCCCCCCCCCCCACCCCCAACGGCTGAATTGCCAATGGCTGAATTGGAGTATTTGCACAGTGCAATACTCCAATTCAGCCATTGGCAATTCAGCCGTTGGGTGGGGGGGGGGCGCTGTTGAGCGGGGCCTGTGACCAGACCTGAAAGCGCCCCTGGCTCTGCGGCTCTGCAGCTACATATGCTTCTAGCAAAATCCAGCATCCAGCCCCGCTGTTTGCAATGGGAGCAGCACAGAGTCTCGACTCGGGACTTATTTTATTTGGAATATAATGACTTTATACGCAAAAGTAGCCTAGTTTTAAGTTAAAATATTATAAATCTACATGCCTTGAGGATGTCATTCTTTATATAGCCTGCCTATCAGGCAAAAAAATTATTCTAACGGAAACACTGATACCGTGATATATAGCGTTACCGTCTATGCTTCAAATGATACCGTGATATACATTTTAGACCATACCGTCCACCCCTACTGCACAGTAAATTTCGCAGAGTAAATTTCCTCAAACTGAGTACATTTTACTCAAACTGAGTACTCTGTGAAATTTACTGTGTTGAGAAAGAAAGATTAAATATATGTGTTATATGCTTTGTAATCAATGGAGCAGGTCACCTGACAGAGAGCAGGTCACCTGACAGAGAGCAGGTCACCTGACAGAGAGGGATCCTCTCCAGCGTATTTCCTGGTATCAATGCAAAGCTTAAAGAACAACACTAGTAGAGAACGGCTGAAAGGAAAACCGAGAGACATGCTCCACCACATGATTATAATGATTATCAAACAAATGACCAGCATCAGCTAAATGTTTATTAAAGGCTGAACAAATCTTCTTTTGTTCAGATATTAAGCAATCATCAAATCTGACATGTGTAGGGAAAGAAACAGCAGCCCTATGCATTACAATTCAATTGTGTGGGATCTGAATATGAGCTTGTGATTAAGTCCAAATAATATTTAGATCCGGCATTCCTCACAGATTATGTGCATTTATTTATAATTTGATATAAGACCAATGGGATGTATCCCTCCCCAGAGTGTCTGGTAAGTGACCAGGCTGCCTGAATTATTTCCCCAATACATTTCCAGTTCCGCGTTCGCGTTCTGCGATCTGATTGGCCACTGACGTTTCTGGTCGCACCAATCGTGTGATGGAGTTCTTTCGCCGGTTAAGCTTAGGCACTCTTTCGAAGTTGGTTAAGGTTAGAGTTTGTCTTAGAGCAGGGCGATAGAACACCAGCCCTGATTCCATACTCTAACCTTAACCAACTTCGAAAGAGTCGCCTAAGCTTAACCAGTGATAAACTAGGCGTTAGGTAGTTTGCTGCTGTTCGGGGCGGAAATGGGCGCGTCACGCGATTGGGCGCACATGTCACATGACCAGAAACGTCTGTGGCCAATCAGATCGCACCAGAAACGTCCGTGGCCAATCAGATCGACGCGGAACTGGAAATGTATTGGGGAAAGAATAGACGCGACCAGGCTCTGTTCCTTTCCATAAATAAATGGTTAGGGTCACCGGCCACTAGAGGGCAGCGTCTCACTACTATCTGACCGGATATGCCGTGCTCCTATTCGTGTGATTTTTTAACGTAGCCTCTGTAATATCCTAGGGATATCTGTGTAGCCCATAGCCTACCACAGCACAGCAATGATGCGTGCGTGATGACGTGTTACGTATTCCAGTCATCTGATATGCAGGCACTGTTCCTATGTGTTGTCATTGCTGCCCGGGACGTGACAATAAACAGTAACCCAATAAGCAGTCGCCCGATTCTATCATTCCCTATAGACACTAAGAGTGACATTAAGCGGAATATTACAGCCTCTGTGAGCGAAGACGCTCTTTGATTGCAGCGAAAAAGAAAAAGACGATCTCCGATTGGCTAACCCTAATTCTAAGCATAACCATGTCGAAAGAATGCCTAAGCATAACCACTTCGAAAGAATGCCTAAGCATAACCACTTCGAAAGAATGCCTAAGCATAACCACTTCGAAAGAATGCCTAAGCATAATCACTTCGAAAGAATGCCTAAGCATAACCACTTCGAAAGAATGCCTAAGCATAATCACTTCGAAAGAATGCCTAAGCATAACCACTTCGAAAGAATGCCTAAGCATAATCACTTCGAAAGAATGCCTAAGCATAACCACTTCGAAAGAATGCCTAAGCATAATCACTTCGAAAGAATGCCTAAGCATAACCACTTCGAAAGAATGCCTAAGCATAATCACTTCGAAAGAATGCCTAAGCTAACCACTTCGAAAGAATGCCTAAGCATAATCCCTTCGAAAGAATGCCTAAGCTAACCACTTCGAAAGAATGCCTAAGCTAACCACTTCGAAGCAGAGAATATATGTACAAGGCGGAAGAGACCCTTCGGAGCTAAACCAATCATAGAGGGTCTTTTCTTCTTCGCTGTACCAATCAGAGAGCGTCGTCGGAAACAGAGGCTACAAAAAAAAATCACGCCTCCTATTCAGCATTGCCGAGCGGCCATTTTAGTTTTAACGTTACCGTTTCACTCCGCCTCCAGTCAAGACGTTCGTTCAACTCATTCATGTGAGATTGTTTACATTATTATTAGTTAGTGTGTATTTACTTTATATAGATTCCTTATATATATATATATTTATGTATCTTTATATATATATATGCGTTATGTTAGTGACAACATGCATGTATGTAAAACTTTGTCAGCTTATTTCACTGTATTGTCTGTTTCAGGGTGTCGTCACCCTTGTCAATGAAATACTAAAACTGACACTGAGGAGTGTGTTTCTTCACCTTCCATAGATAAATGGTTAGGGTTAAGATTAGTATTATATACATTATTTACAATACATTATTTGGATTACTGTTATTGTTATTGGGTCTCATTCCCGAAAATTTTCCAAAGATATATTCTGGAAGACTTATCTTGGAACCACTGAGACATAATCTATGACAAGTTCACTCTGAGTCCTGAACGTGCTGGAGATATGTCTTAAGTGGCTGAAACGGTCGCAGAAATTATATGATCTGATATCTGCTTGGAGAATGGCATTCTGTCGTAAACTCCAAAGCGCGTTCCCGTTCAGCTCATTTGCATACAAAACACCGCCTCCATAGTTCCTTATAAGGCAACTAGTAACGCAACTGTGTGAAATGGAATGGCGGAAGTGCTTTGCGAGCCGCGTGATTACGAAACCTAGCGTCAGTCAGTTCAATCAGAGAGCGCCTCCGAGAAATGCGGCTAGGTTTCGTAATCACGCTTGCGCCCATCAAAACTAGATTAGATTAATGTATTGGCATCATATACAGCTCGCGGTACACACCTGCCGCAGCGCGCGCGCACACACAGACACACACACGCGCGCGCGCGCAGTACTGTATATGAATGAATGAATGACATATATAGCCTACGGCGGGTGTAATGAATGCAGTATGGCTTATTATTCCATAAGCCTATTGGCTAATGTTCATTCGTAGGCGCACACAAGACTTGTTATGGAATATTAATGCAGTCTATTTCCACCGATTAGCTTTAGTTCTTATTTATTTATCCACTGTCATTTCAGTGTTGGTGTATAGGCTATATAGTGTATTTCAATATAAGTTTAATTGATTAATGATATATTCGAAGGAATGCAGGTTTATAGCTATATCAACCCCCTCCAATGTACAGTAAATGACCAAGTATGGTTTTGTCAATATTCCAATGTACAGTTTTGCTTGTACAGTGTAAGTCTATCCCCCACCCATCCCTACCCAACCTCCTCCAACAGTTTCTACGTCAAATGTACTCTCTTTTCTGGACTCTTTTTGTATCACAAACAGTACTGTATTTGCAAATCTGGTATGTCATAAATGTATAGATGTAGCAGTACTGTCTATCTGTGTCATGTGTGTCATATATGTTATGATGAATTGAAAATGGGGGACCCTGATGTAAACAAGACGAAAGTCTTTCTCTGGTCTGCATCCCCTTATGTAATTGAGCTGTACTGTACTGTACCCATTCTGCAATCTGTTAATAAAGTTTTCAATCAATCAATCAAAAAGGTCTGTCCCATTGTATACCAATCAATGGGATACATTGCATGTTGACCTGCATTATTTCAAATGTATATAATTAATCATTAAAACAGATGTGTAACAAATAAGAAATACAAATTCCACAGAAGGCATTAAATTATTATTATTTTCAATCATTTCACAATAATTGCATAATTGTGTTTGAATATCTGAGTAATTATTTGTCCAAAATAGCTGGTTCAGATATGGTTAATCCAGCTGCCCTGTGATCAGATGAATCCATATGATTTATTTTTCCGACATCAAATTCGTAATTTCTTATCGTACAAATATTGTCATATTTATTTTAAGTATGATTAAGTAATTAATTCCAAGGAGGCCTGTAGCGTTGACGTGAAGGAATCACTATGAGAACACAGTCTGTCAAGTTATAATAACATTTTAAATTAGTCAATCAATCATGAGATTTGATCGTGGGCTGAGAGCATATTTAAGTGTGCTCCTCAGCACTCTTAGATCTGCTCTCAAATAAGATCTCAGGAAAATTTGAAGACTCCCACTCCCAGCCCTAATATGTCTTAAATAGGCCAAAATCTGGCTAAGACAAAATATTTTGTCGTAACTTCGTTCGAGAATGAGACCCATTGTTATGAACCCTTTCACTGCCACACGACAGCCGGATGCGGAGCTAATGATGCTAATGATGGAGCATCACCGTCGTTTGTGTGATAGTAAAGGGTTAACCTTCTGTCGTGTGGCAGTGAAAGGGTTAATATTATTATTATTAGTAGTAGTAGTAGTAGTTTATTGTTTATTTTGGATGCCCATTAGTCTTCACCATGGTGAAGTTATCCAGCACACAAATATCTAAAAAGCATTACATAAAACTGTATCAAAATATCATAATATCCTTAACATCCACAGTATTATAAGATACAATATATTACACATACATATTACACTAATACTACTCCTAATAATAATAATAATAATAATAATAATAATAATAATAATAATAATAATAATAATAATAATAATAATACTACTACTACTACTACTAGTAATAATAATAACAAAAAGAAACAGACAGACAGACAGACAGAGATAAACAGAGACAGACAGGACACTGAAGGGTCTCACCCTCATGCCTCAGACAGACAGACAGACAGACAGACAGACAGACAGACAGACAGACAGACAGACAGACAGACAGACAGACAGACAGACAGACAGACAGACAGACAGACAGACAGACAGACAGACAGACAGACAGACAGACAGACAGACAGACAGACAGACAGACAGACAGACAGACAGACAGACAGACAGACAGACAGACAGACAGACAGACAGACAGACAGACAGACAGACAGACAGACAGACAGACAGACAGACAGACAGACAGACAGACAGACAGACAGACAGACAGACAGACAGACAGACAGACAGACAGACAGACAGACAGACAGACAGACAGACAGACAGACAGACAGACAGACAGACAGACAGACAGACAGACAGACAGACAGACAGACAGACAGACAGACAGACAGACAGACAGACAGACAGACAGACAGACAGACAGACAGACAGACAGACAGACAGACAGACAGACAGACAGACAGACAGACAGACAGACAGACAGACAGACAGACAGACAGACAGACAGACAGACAGACAGACAGACAGACAGACAGACAGACAGACAGACAGACAGACAGACAGACAGACAGACAGACAGACAGACAGACAGACAGACAGACAGACAGACAGACAGACAGACAGACAGACAGACAGACAGACAGACAGACAGACAGACAGACAGACAGACAGACAGACAGACAGACAGACAGACAGACAGACAGACAGACAGACAGACAGACAGACAGACAGACAGACAGACAGACAGACAGACAGACAGACAGACAGACAGACAGACAGACAGACAGACAGACAGACAGACAGACAGACAGACAGACAGACAGACAGACAGACAGACAGACAGACAGACAGACAGACAGACAGACAGACAGACAGACAGACAGACAGACAGACAGACAGACAGACAGACAGACAGACAGACAGACAGACAGACAGACAGACAGACAGACAGACAGACAGACAGACAGACAGACAGACAGACAGACAGACAGACAGACAGACAGACAGACAGACAGACAGACAGACAGACAGACAGACAGACAGACAGACAGACAGACAGACAGACAGACAGACAGACAGACAGACAGACAGACAGACAGACAGACAGACAGACAGACAGACAGACAGACAGACAGACAGACAGACAGACAGACAGACAGACAGACAGACAGACAGACAGACAGACAGACAGACAGACAGACAGACAGACAGACAGACAGACAGACAGACAGACAGACAGACAGACAGACAGACAGACAGACAGACAGACAGACAGACAGACAGACAGACAGACAGACAGACAGACAGACAGACAGACAGACAGACAGACAGACAGACAGACAGACAGACAGACAGACAGACAGACAGACAGACAGACAGACAGACAGACAGACAGACAGACAGACAGACAGACAGACAGACAGACAGACAGACAGACAGACAGACAGACAGACAGACAGACAGACAGACAGACAGACAGACAGACAGCTCTCACCCTCATGCCTTCAAAGCGAGACAGGGCTCTCAGAGGCCTCAGGGCCCTCAAGGTCCTCAGAGATTTAATGGCTCCCAGTTCTGAATATCCCAGGATGTTAGCAGTCAAGCTGATGAGTGATATCTGGGATGAAATACACACATGTCATTATTGTTAATAATAATAAGCTGATGAGTGATATCTGGGATGAAATACACACATGTCATTATTGTTAATAATAATAATAAGCTGATGAGTGATATCTGGGATGAAATACACACATGTCATTATTGTTAATAATAATAAGCTGATGAGTGATATCTGGGATGAAATACACACATGTCATTATTGTTAATAATAATAAGCTGATGAGTGATATCTGGGATGAAATACACACATGTCATTATTGTTAATAATAATAATAAGCTGATGAGTGATATCTGGGATGAAATACACACATGTCATTATTGTTAATAATAATAATAAGCTGATGAGTGATATCTGGGATGAAATACACACATGTCATTATTGTTAATAATAATAATAATAATAATAATAATAATAATAATAATAATAATAATAATAATAATAATAATAAGCTGATGAATGATATCTGGGATGAAATACACACATGTCATTATTGTTAATAATAATAATAATAATAAGCTGATGAGTGATATCTGGGATGAAATACACACATGTCATTATTGTTAATAATAATAATAATAATAAGCTGATGAGTGATATCTGGGATGAAATACACACATGTCATTATTGTTAATAATAATAATAATAAGCTGATGAGTGATATCTGGGATGAAATACACACATGTCATTATTGTTAATAATAATAATAACAATAACAACAACAACAACAACAACAACAACAACAACAACAACAACAACAACAACACCAACAACACCACCACCAACAACAACAACAACAACAACAACAACAACAACAACAACAACAACAACAACAACAGCAACA
Organism: Notolepis coatsorum; assembly: GCF_963971535.1. Classification (NCBI taxonomy): domain Eukaryota; kingdom Metazoa; phylum Chordata; class Actinopteri; order Aulopiformes; family Paralepididae; genus Notolepis; species Notolepis coatsorum. Next base: position 130,543,280 of record NC_140176.1, read on the forward strand.
ATAATAATAACTAGACAGGTGCACTTAGAGCAGAAATCCACTCCACCAGGGCCCTATTCCCCGTACCTGGTTCAACTAAGTCGATCAAGAGTCCCATTATCCAGATTCAATTAACCCGATGTTTGAAGCCGGGATTTTCCTGTTCCTCGAACGCTGATTCAGTCTCGTTAACTCGAACCAGACTTGATACTCAGGATCAGTGCGCGCGGCCGCTTCAGTTGAAAAGACAGCAGGTGTCGATAGCAGAAATCCTGATTTTCTAACAGCATTGATTGATTGATTGATTTAAAACTTTATTAACAGATTGCAGGCGGCTCAATAGCCTCGCCGACAAGTTAAATGCATAATCTATAGGCAAATTTTAAGTCCCTCATTACCCCAATCAATCAGATTATATTTCTTTAAATGTACCTGCTGGCAGTAGGTTTATGGATTGAATAATCAAATGAGATCTTGCTAGCGAAAATAATTAGTTCAACTGTTTCAGAATAAGGATACGGCTCTCTTTTCCATTGATTGATGTATGGTGGATGTTTTACTTATCTGCACTGTGGTGTGACGTTTGGTCGTTTTGTCTTTCACGCGGACGACCCGCGTTCGAATCCCCCTTCTTCTAGTCTTTTTCTTCTTTTTGCAATGTAGGAATTCAATTTGGTGCACGTTGAGAGCTATATAAAGAATGACATCCTCAATGCATGTAGATTTATAATATTTTAACTTAAAACTAGGCTACTTTTGCGTATAATCATTAATATTATATTCCAAAAAAATTATATTGGAAACACAGGGTCTCGAACTCAGGTCGCCCGCTTGACAGGAGTGAGCACTAGCCGTTGCACCACTGTGCCAGACAGGATATATTCATTGTGTATCCATCAATGGACAAGAGACCCGTGTTTCGAATAGTTTTATCTCTTTATTCTCAAATGCATTAATGTGACGTCAACGGCTCATTCAATTTCTCAAATCCGTCAAACAGCGCATCTCATCAGACATTTTAATCACAGTTACAATATCACAATAACGTGTGAGTGATGATACAATTCAACAATCCTCAGAGTCCTCGTAATTCATAATCCACAAAAACCACAATCCACGCATAGACACTTCAATTTTATGCTTGAATGAAACACAATCCGGGCGCTCCGTTAAGCAAATCTACAGCGGAGAATATATGAAACTAATCAGAGCCAAACGGTTTCATTCATTAAAAATATCCCCGCGGGATTCACATTTGCAATGCGCCGTTATTAAAATAACCACATGCAGCGTGTATCGCACTCGAGCGCCGTATATGACGTGCATTATTTTATTTAGGACAAAGTAAATCTATAGGCTGAATATGATTTATTATCAGCATTTATTTCTATTATTATACATTTCAAAAGCCCCCTCTAGGAAAACGAAGCACAGAAACATAATTCAGAATGGTATAATGGGATCTAGACTGTGAGAAATATTTCAGGAAGCGAGCTGGCATTTCTTTGCGGGGGCGTGGCCATGGTTCATCCAGCTAACTGAACTTAACCCTGCTCTGGACCAGGTTCAAACTTTCTGATCTGTTACCATGGTGATTTAGAAAATCCGACTTCGGGGAACAGAAAGGTCCGGCTTAAGTCAAGCTATACTGGAAATTATCCGGCTAACTCAGTTAGCCAGGTACGGGGAACGGGGCCCAGGCATGAAGCAGGGCTGGGCCCTGTTCCTCGTACCTGGCTAACTGAGTTAGCCGGATAATTTCCAGTATAGCTTGAGCCGGACCTTTCCGTTCCCCGACGTCGGATTGTCTAAATCAGTGGTTCTCAACTGGTCTAGCCTCGGGACCCAACATTTTCCTTAGTCATTAAGTCGCAACCCAAATTTTTTAACCACTATGATTTATTAAAAAAAAAAATTGCAGTAATACCCAATCCTTCATGCACTGTTAACAACATGAAATAAACACAAAAAAGTGCAACAAAAGTGCAACTAGGGCTAAAAACCCAATGAAATAAAATAATAATAAATAATATGCTTCTTAGCAGATTTCTTAGCTTAACATAACAGACCTAAGTTTGGGGGAACTAATGGGATAACTATGGGGTTGCAACAAAAGTGCAACTAGGGATAAAAACCCAATGAAATAAAATAATAATAAAAAATGATGCTTCTTAGCAGACTTCTTAGCTTAACATAAGAGACCGACAGTAAGTTTGGGGGAACTAATGGGAGTTGCAACAAAAGTGCAACTAGGGCTAAAAACACAATGAAATAAAATAATAATAATAATAATAATAATAATAATAATAATAATAATAATAATAATAATAATAATAATAATAATAATAATAATAATAATAATAATAATAATAATAATAATAATAATAATAATAATAATAATAATAATAATAATAATAATAATAATAATAATAATAATAATAATAATAATAAATAATATATCCTTCTTAGCAGACTTCTTAGCTTAACATCCCAGGGAACTAATGGGATAACTGGGGATGTTGTTTGCTCCTGACAAGAGTCTCAAAGTCTGGGGTGATGGTATAGACAAAGCAACTCTGAGGTCATGCTCAATGTCAAATCTGTTCCTCTGATTTGTCTTCAGTTGGACCAGAGCTGAGAAGCCACTTTTACAAAGATAGGTAGTGCAAAAAAAAAATATTATAAAAAAAAGAAAAAATTACTAATATTCAGCCTATAGATTTACTTTGTCCTAAATAATGCACGTCATATTTATACGGATACGGCGCTCGGTCGCGATACACACTGTGGTTATTTTACGGCGCATTGCAAATGTGAATCCTGCTGGGATATTTTTTATGAATGAAACTAGGGATGCTCGATATTGGCTTTTTTACCGATACCGATATTCCGATATTGTCCAACTCTTAATTTCCGATACCGATATCAACCGATATCAACCGATACCGATATATGCAGGGTTTCCCCCCCCCAAAAAACTGAATAATTTCAGGTAACTAATAATTTCACTGGATATATATATAACAAATATTGTTATTGTTTTTTTCTTTTTTTAAACCGATACCGATATTTTCCGATATCACATTTTACTGCCGATATCGGCCGATAATATCGGTCGGCCGATAATATCGGACATCCCTAAATGAAACCTATCGGGCGTTTGGCTCTGATTCGTTTCATATTCTCCGCTGTTGATGTATTTGCTTAATGGAGCGCCCGGATTGTGTTTCATTCAAGCATAAATTGAAGCGTCTACATGCGTGGACTGTGGATATGAATTACGAGGACTCTGAATCTGTGGATTGTTGAATTGTATTACTGTCACTCACACGTTACTGTGATATTGTAACTGGGATTAAAATGTTTGATGAGATGGAGTTTGAAAGTCAGAGGAGAGTTTGACGGATTTGAAAAATTGAATGAGCCGTTGACGTTTTGACAAATGAATTGGAGAAAATGCATTTATCTGTTCAATGTTAAACTTATCTGATGATGAACATGAGGTGTCACTGGTATAAACCAAAGGTTAATCAATTCAATGCATGTATGGATGATATCCGAAACAGATTAAAACCTGATTAATAGTGAAATTGTATAGCCTCCCTCCAAGCCTCTCTGACACCGTTATTTTGGGGGTCGCGCCTTGAAAACTGTGTTTATATATAAAGTACATGATACCTAAGCCGAGCGCATACAGTACAGATATCCTCATACGTATCTATTAATTCGTATCAATTAGATACTCTTTGGGCTTGTTTGTATCTACTTATTCTGAAAGTTGAACTAATTATTTTCGCTAGCAAGATCTATAAGATCTAGCTATATCTGTACTGTATTGTACCCATTCAGGATAAATCAGGATTTCTGCGATCGATACCTACTGTCTTTTCAGGTGAGGCGGCCCCACGCAATTATCCTGAGTATCAAGTCTGATTTGAATTAACGAGACTGAATCAGCGTTTGAGGAACAGGGAAAGCCTGGATTCAAACATCGGGTTAATTGAATCTGGATAATGGGACTTTTGATCGACTTAGTTGAACCAGGTACGGGAATAGGGCCCTGGAGTACACAGGAAGTGACAGACATTATTTTATTTTGAAAATCCCAGACCAGAAGTCTTAGCCACTAGGTGGCGCTCAGGTTCCAAGCACAAAGCAGAGCTGGGGGTAAACAGGAAGTGAGTGAGCAAAGAGCATGGGCAGAATCATTCTTACTATAGCGTTAGTATGCTGATGCTAAAAACACTATTACTGTACATACTTAAGCATGGATTAACCTAGACCAGGGGTCGGCAATAGGCGGCCCGCGGGCAGAAATTGGCCCGCCAGCAATAATTTCTGGCCCGTCAGTTTATTTTGAGAATATGATATTTATTTTACGTACAGGAAATATTCACTCGTGACGCCAGAGTGTCTTTGTGAAGCTGTATCTATCTATTCATCATATCTATGTCTGTCACTATAGCCAATTGAAATGCTAGAAATGGTCACGTGAACTGGGAGAACCAATGGAAAATTCGTGTATATTTTCCCTAACGCACTTTCACTTCCGCGTTCGGGTACCGGGGCGCGTTAGCTTAACTAACGTTAGCAAAAAATTGTTAAAAAAAACAAAACAAACGTCTTTGGATAGCTTCTTTGCAAAGGGGAAATACCAACTGAGGAGCCAGAAGAGGAGCCTACGACCTCCAAGACACATAAAGCTTATTTTAATAAACAGGAGTCATACTTAAAATACGGGTTTATCGCAATAGGTGACTCTTGCGTGCCGACGTCCTCTCTGCATAATATGTGGCGACAAGATAGCAGACGAGGCAATGATGACAGCTGTGTTCAAGTTGGCAGATAAAGTAGCTGCATTCAACGCCAATCTGGAATTGGAGGGCGGCGAGTGAACATTTGATATGTTTCAAACATTAGCAGGGATTCTGGAGGACTGAAACAAGCCCAGGGCAGTTATGGTGAGTCGTGTTTTCATGCATTCTGTTCTGCTGTTCATGTGTTACTTATGCACCTGCCGCGGTGCTGCATTTTTCACTATCATTATATTAAATTAGCCATTGTTTTTGGTTCTGGCCCGCCATTCAATGGCTGGGGGAAAAATTGGCCCGCGGCCAAACCTAATTGCCGACCCCTGACCTAGACCAATGACAGTAGTAGTCTGTACTGAGTTCATTGACACCTCCCATAAGTCTCTACAAAAATGGTTTCATGAGATATGAAAGGGAGAAGGACTTATTTCAATGGACAATGATGGAAATGAATTAATTCATAAATGTTTTTAATGCATAGGTATAACAACAACACTAGGTTCACTAGGGTGGATGGTTTGGTGGAGCTGGGTGGATGGTTTGGTGGTAAAGTTTTGTGTCGTCGGCGTAGAGTGGAAACTGAGGCTGTGGCGACGGATAATCTGACAGAGGGGGCGAAGCATGTAAATGGTGAACATGATTGTGCCAAGTACAGAACATTGGGTGTGAAGGATGTCACTGGTTTTCATATGGTTATAACACCATGTATGTAAATATCTATATAAACTGGAGTTTAAAGGGGGGGGTGGGGCCGGTGTCATGGAGTGAGGTCGCACATTCAAAACTGTTCCCCTAACTTTTACAAACTAACACTTTGAATGCCCCCACTGGTCTGTTTTTCAACCCTCTAGAGTCTGAGCTCATGAGCTCCTCCTCCCTAAGAATTTTCAAAAAAAATTACATAATATGAAACTACAGGTTCATACCTTCAAAATAAGCCATCAATTGTAAAGTTCTGGCCGATATTTTTTAATCAATGTCCTATGAAACATTCTGGTAAAATCCTTACCAAGTCGCAGCACAGGGGTTTGATATGATTCAGTGAATTCAGCAATTTGATAAGAGAACAGCCAACCAAAGATTATTTCATTTAAGACAACTCAGGAAGTACAAGGTCAGGAAGACGTTAATGATTAAATTTTACACAGCTATCATACAAAACATCATTTCACTCTCCATCACTGTTTGGTACGGCAACACACCCAAACACACACTACACAGACTAGACAGGATCATCATTAGGGCATCCAAAATCATCAACTGCACACTCCCCACCCTGGACTCCATACACAAACATCACACCATCACACGCGCACACAAAATCATCAGTGACCCCCTGCACCCAGCTCATCACCTCTTCCAACTCCTCCCCTCTGGTAGAAGGTTTAGGTCACTAGGTAGTCGCACGGTTAGGTTCAACAACAGTTTCTTCCCCAAGGCCATACAATTACTCAACTCCAACTCATCCTAATTTCACCCCCTGCTGTTATGTTATGTTATGCATGTTATGTTATGTTATGTTATGTTATGTTATGTTGTTGTTGATGTTATGTTGTGTTCCATCATCCATGTGGTGTATTGTTGCAGCTACCACCTGCACCGTGCTCAAATTCCACCGGCCTGGCCGTGTGGCAATAAAAGAAACTTGAACTTGAACTTGAACTACACTCCCTCCCAGAATGCAATGTGATCAATGCCACGTGGAACAAAGGCCCAGTTTCTAGTCTGTTGTTCCTTTGTTATTCCAATGACTGGGCCCAGGCGGCCTACAGTGACACACACTTTGATTTGATGCCATGTACACACGCTAGATATATAGAGGTTTACCTGAATACATTACTAATATTATTAGGGCTATTATTAGAGAGAGAGAGGGAGAGGGAGAGGGAGAGGGAGAGGGAGAGGGAGAGGGAGAGGGAGAGAGAGAGAGAGAGAGATAGAGAGAGAGAGAGATAGAAAGAGAGAGAGAGACATTTATTATAATTATTATTATTAAATAGAATAATTTTCTATAGGCTTGCCGTGGTAGTCAGTGATACTGGTGTCATTCTGTGTTCAGGCATCCACTGAGTAAATTAATTGCCTACTGCCCCTTTAACAACTTATAGGCTTGGTAAGTTTCAGTTTCACTTGTAGAGAGGATTTAACTGCCTGTGAAGACAGATGACATGTTACACAATGGCATTTGGATTTATCAATATTTTGGATTTAAACACAGTAGCAGTTCAACTGGAGCTCAGATGATCAGTCCGGAAAAGTATGTAGGCTAGAAGAAGAAATTATAAATCTGGGAGAAATTATAAATCCTTTTGTTCTCCACCGACGGGTGCAAACAGGACTTTGGACTCCCAAGGGTGATGTTTTCAGCAGCATAATACAGACAAGTAAGCACGGTACTTCGTCCACAATAGCCGACAAGGGACAACCTCAGACACTGACTACGCTGGAACCTGTTAGCCTGGCGGCTATCAATAAACTTCTCGCGGTGCACTTTGAAGCCTACCGTGTCGCGGTGTCAGCCGAAATAAGAGCAGCCATGGAGAACCTGGACAAAAAGGTAGAAAAGCTCCACACCAGAGAGAGAGAGAGAAAGAGAAAGAGAGAGAGAGAGAAAAAGAGAGAGAAAGATAGACAGCTACTTAAGCTATGGGAGAAGAGTGTTGGACAGCGACCGAGACGGACCGACACCAGGGCCCTCATTCATCAACGTGGCGTAGAATATGTTCTATTTCCACACGTAAGCACAGAATTTAGAATCAGTGCACGCACAGAAATATTGGGATTCATCAACCGTGCGTACACAGGTCATATGCTCCTCCGTGTTGATGAATACCACTTTGTTCTACCGTCAATGCTCGTGCATGATTATCCATATATGGTCATGAAAGTGATGAAACACCCCCCATGGGATGTGAAATAATGGACTGACCCGAGCGGAACTCTGAGAAACTTCACGGAGATTGTTCACTGCTGTCGAACCAAGAAGACACAACGCGTGTTATGGGATAAATAAAAGGCGGACTTGTAAACGGTGATGTCAGATATCAACGGCTCCCTAAGACCATTGCTGCAATTCTGCCTGGACAGCTCAAAATACTAATAAAGACCGTTCGTTGACCACTGTTTGGTGTTGGTTGTGTGTCATTATAACCGTGCTGTAATATGAATGCCTTTATTAGTTGTGTTCGATTGGCTATATGATTTTTAGAGGCATCTATTTTGTTGTCGGTATTACCGACAACAAAATAGATGCCTCTAAAGATCATATACTATTAGGTAGCCTATATGAATTACATATAATAGCAGCCATAGCCTACATTATGCAACAGTAACTTGCGCATACCAGTGTATGCGACGGACCAGTGTATACCTTATATCATATCATATTCATATAATAGTTTACTCTATCAGCATACCAGCATGTAATATGTTCTTTGTTAGAACTCAACTCGTTATTATTTTGCACATAGATTGCAGAAATACGGGAACGTTTTGATTTACATTAAAAGGCTTTGACATTGTAAAACTAAATACGTGGAATTCTGTAAGCATAATACAAGTCATATCACCCACACGATATGCTCTGTGTCCAGAGCATGTATGCTTTTCATTCATTTAAGACACATTATTGCAAGGGTTTTGTAATACACATACACCCTGGTGTCATTGCAATGCGTTTTTTTATTCTTTCTTATACAGTAAAAAGGGGGAAGAACACTATATCGTGGGTGTTCATATGACTTGTATTCTGCTTACAGCTTCGAAATTCCACTTGTTTCGTTTAACGTAAAGCCTTTTAAATATACTCAAAACGTTCCCGTGTTTCTGCGGTCTGTGCGCAAAATAATAACGAGTTGAGCTACGCGGAGCCAGTACACCCAGTACACCCCGTATATTCCGATAACGCTATATAAACCATGCTGCATTCATTCTGAGAGAAAGATCTATTATTCCAAATGCTATTTATAGGGTTTTGACCATAATTACACTACTGTTGCTATTTTACAATGAACTATACTGAATTACGGTTCATACAGAACATGCCAGTGTTGAAACTAATGCACAGAAGCTCATTTCCTTGTTGTAATAATATATTCTACCACTGGGCGTCAGCTAAGTGTGCTCCGAGCTGTGCGTAAACATAAGCACGGAGTCAAGTTCAAGTTGAAATTGATGAATCCCACTATTTGCTTAGAAATGGTCGTACGCACAGGTTAAGCACAAATCTGTGCGTAAGACACGTTGATGAATGAGGGCCCAGGCCTCCTCCTGCTCCTGATGGGGAAGGGGACCACAAGGTAGAGAGAGAGCTAGCGGCTAACAGACAGGCAGCAGAACCACCGAGCGGGTATAGAGAGAGAGATAGAATTTATGAATCTAGTTTCTTAACCCTCTAAAGACTTTCAATTAGTTTCATGCTGTACGATAACTTTGGTTTATGCAAAATAAACAACCTCCTTTCTGATTTGAGATGACAATTCCAGCACCTTTTTGTCCGGATGCATTAACGGGGTGAAACAGTGTTACAGCCAGTGCGTGGGAGGACAGTATTCCACCGAACGATTGCCTCAACAACAACAAATAAACACAACGCAGAGACTTCATTAAAGATATTCTTTAATTAATCCGCTTGGTTTGTATATTAAATTGCTCTATAAATAAAGTAGACTTGACGTGAGGTCTCTCAGAACTCACGTCCACGATGAGGAAGTCCAGCCAGCACCAGGGTTAGGGTTAGGGTTAGTACTCACGTCCACGATGAGGAAGTCCAGCCAGCACCAGGGTTAGGGTTAGGGTTAGAACTCACGTCCACGATGAAGAAGTCCAGCCAGCACCAGGGTTAGGGTTAGGGTTAGAACTCACGTCCACAATGAGGAAGTCCAGCCAGCACCAGGGTTAGGGTTAGGGTTAGAACTCACGTCCACAATGAGGAAGTCCAGCCAGCACCAGGGTTAGGGTTAGGGTTAGGGTTAGAACTCACGTCCACAATGAGGAAGTCCAGCCAGCACCAGGGTTAGGGTTAGGGTTAGAACTCAGAACTCACGTCCACAATGAGGAAGTCCAGCCAGCACCAGGCGTTGGTGAAGTAGGTCTGGAAGCCATAGGCCACCCACTTCAGAAGCATCTCCACGATGAAGATGAACGTGAAGATCTGGTCAGCGTACTCCAGGATGATCTTAATGCTACGACGTTGTTCCAAGTAGATGTCCTCAAAGGCCTGTAGATGATAACCAGAAGAAATATTGTTCAATTGTCACTTCAACAAAAGACAATGCTGACCCAGATAACTAAGTGAAATTGATTAAATGTTGAAATTACATCAGGATCGTCGTTTTGGTTGTGGTTGAAAATCTGATCAACATTAAGTCTAATTTCAATGTTATTTACATTGATGCTTCGACATTTATCCAATGTTGTTTATATGAAGGATTTGATGCACTTTGCTGTTCCCAATGTCCGAACAGAAATGGGAAAGAAAGCTTTTAGGTTTTCCGCACCTACTGCATGGAACAATCTCCAGTCCGATCTGAAGACCCAAAGCTTGGTAACACTGACTGTATTTAAGGCTGATGGTGAAGCCTATTGTAACCACGTGTTCTGTGTGCTGATGTTGTATCTGACCATTTTGTAACGTTACTTTTATCTGTAATGTCTATGTGTGTATGTTGAAACTTTGTGTTGCTGCTATTTCTTGGCCAGGTCTCCCTTGTAAAAGAGATCCTGGATCTCAATTGGGACAAACCTGGTTAAATAAAGGCAACATTTAAAAATAAAAAAATTTCCATTTGCTATCTGTGTATTCCTTTAGAGTTTGAGTCTATGTTCATCCACACCATCAAACTAGACTAGACTAAGTAAGAGATAATGTATAGCTACGAGGTCATTGTCGCAAAATAATTGACAGACACAGAGTTTAAAATACCGAGGCGCCTCGCAGAGGTGTTTTAAACGTCAGTGAAGGTCAATTATTTTGCGACAATGACCGAGTATAGGCTATACATTATCCCGCTTATTACATGGCTAACTTACTAACAATATACCTAATTCATTTACACCATCGACAAGACGAGATCAAATGCAGACGCAGTTCTGTTCTGTCGCTCCCGCTGTCATTCGCCAGCAGCCAGCAGGTCTGTGGTCTGATTGCACTGATGTCAGTGGGCTTGATTGGTCCAGCTGCGCACTGCGGTCATTATTGCTAGGCAGAGGTCAGTTATCGAGTAATAGCGGACCTCTGACGAGCGCTATTGACCAATCACAATCAAGCATTTCGGCTAATGTTAAAACGCCATGTAATAACCACTAAATAACCACCATATAGACTAACCACTAAATAACCACCATGTAGACTAACCACTAAATAACCACCATGTAGACCAACCACTAAATAACCACCATGTAGACTAACCACTAAATAAATAGACAACAGTGTAATATGATATGGGCGTATAGAGACAACAGTGTAATATGATATGGGCGTATAGAGACAACAGTGTAATATGATATGGGCTTATAGAGACAACAGTGTAATATGATATGGGCGTATAGAGACAACAGTGTAATATGATATGGGCGTATAGAGACAACAGTGTAATATGATATGGGCGTATAGAGACAACAGTGTAATATGATATGGGCGTATAGAGACAACAGTTTAATATGATATGGGCGTATAGAGACAACAGTTTAATATGATATGGGCGTATAGAGACAACAGTGTAATATGATATGGGCTTATAGAGACAACAGTGTAATATGATATGGGTGTATAGAGACAACAGTGTAATATGATATGGGTTTATAGAGACAACAGTGTAATATGATATGGGCCAGTAGAGACAACAGTGTAATATGATATGGGCGTATAGAGACAACAGTGTAATATGATATGGGCCAGTAGAGACAACAGTGTAATATAATATGATATGGCCATTTTAATTGTTTATCTGGCCGAACTAACGTTAACGTTATTAATCCTGCGATCGCAGGTAAACAGCCAATCAAATCCCCATCAATGGAAAATGAACCCGCCCATACCCATGCTGATTGGTCCTTGTGCAACACTAGAAAGCAGGGATCTTTTATTAAACACCTGCTATCAGAAGAATAGACAGTCAGATCCACATTATGCTGTGGTTAATATTGTGATATTATTCAGGGTACTCCAGTATTCTGTCTTTAATATTGTGATATTATTCAGGGTACTCCAGTATTCTGTCTTTAATATTGTGATATTATTCAGGGTACTCCAGTATTCTGTCTTTAATATTGTAATATTATTCAGGATAATCCCGTATGATGTGGTTATTATTGTGATATTATTCAGGATACACCATTCTGTTTTTAATATTGTGATATTATTCATGCTGTGATGTGAATGCCGTCCATGTTAGTTTACCTTCAATGGAGAAGTGCATTAAATAATTTTAATGCAAAAAAAGTGTCCTCTGTTCTTTCATTCCATTGTGGGCAGAGTGTCTGCTTGTTTTCATTCCAGCCTTGCCTAAACACCAGCTGATGATTTCACTAATTGGCTCACCTATTTAACTAACTCACCTGGTGCAATGTATAGTTTAAATGAAAACTTGGCCCATGATGGAATGAGTTTGAGACCCCGTCTATCCCTTTAAAAAAAAAAAAAGTACTTTTACTTTTTAGTACTTAAGTACATTTAAAAGTAGGACTTTTAGACTTTTACTCAAGTGTGTTTTTAGCCAGATACTTTGACTTTTACTTGAGTCACATTTTGAGATGGTACCCATACTTTCACTTAAGTATAATTTCTGGGTACTTTTTACACCCCTGAATGTATGTATGTGTAACTGAGGGGTACAATTCCCTGACTGTATTGAGAGTATGGTATCATTAAACCACTACTTAGTTATGTACTTTAATTACTGGCCATACAGTACATGGTATATCTGGTGAACACCCACACAAGAATACGGCAATGACAAAGAAAGTTCTAGTTAGAGGTATTTATTATTAGAGCAGCAACGGTAGGTTACAGATTGAGAATTATAATTGCGCTTGTAAGGCGAAGAACACTTAAAGTAGGTCAAGAGCGTAAGTCCATGAGAATAGTAAGATGGGTATAACTGACGCCACCTGTAGCATAGTAATTACATAAGGCACACTCGTAGTCAGCTGGAGACACTAGGGGGTTCCCTCCGGTTGTAAGCCGGCAGGGTAGAGGAATGTTCGGGAGCAAAGTCTGGATCAACGCGGAATAACGAGGCTCCAGATACAGGAGCCAGTGCAGTACTCCCTTGGTCCGCAGACAAAGCAACAGCTATACTCCAGTATGCACGACAGCATGGATGAAAGCTAGCCAGCCTCTGTGGTCCTAGAGGCGGGCTCGAGGGTGCTCCTCACAGGGGTAGATCCCACACAGCAGTGGGGTAGACGGTTCTCTGCTCCAGCAGCCACAGTACCAAAGCAATATAATCCAGCCGGAAAAGGCTCTGCATTCGCCGGTGTAGGTTCTCCGGTGTACATATCCAACGGTTCTCGTCTAGGACTCCTCGGGTGGTGGCGCGAGTTTAGGCCGCCCAGCCTGGATAAGTGCACTAGCTATAGGTACGACGAACCGGTGGTAATGCTGGTCACGGAGAACGGTAGCCGCACGATACACTATAAATAATAGAATAAGTCGAACTCGACGATACGGCGTTAAACTCTGAAACTTTAGCTATCTATTCACATGCGGTTCTCAAGGCTCTATTCAGGGGCAAAGAGGCCCACTTCACGGCACATTGTATCGTGGTGAAGGCTTCAACTTTTGGATACTCAGCACTGCTGTATCCACCTGCGACGTATTTATACGTAAGGTGAATAATCTAGTGCCAACCTCAGTTCTGTCTCGTATTACTGCGCAAACCTGGACATGTTGAGACATGCCTTGGCGGTGGCTTTGAACTTGCCATTGGGGGTATGGCTTTTGGCGCCTAGGGGTCGCTGTCCAATAGGAGAACGAATATTATGGTCTGGCTTGTACCTAGGTAAAGGGATATTCCGTGTATATATACAAAGAATATACAAGGGATATCAAACGATATACAAATATTATACAAGGGATCTCAAGCAATAAATATATATATTCGGTTTAATCTGACCCTTTGTAACAGCCGCCTCCTAATTAGTCCGCACCTAATTAGATAAAGCAAAGACAGATTAATCGTCTTGTCAACTACTCAATGTCTGTTGTGGGGAGTAGGGCAATTCACAAAGTCAGTGGGTCATGGTCGTCATCAAGGGAGTCAGGGAGCCTCGGCAACTCTATCAGCCTCGCCACGGGTCGGGTGTATGTCCGTCCCTGGACAAGAACTTCTGCCGCTCTGACCTTTCCGTCGGCACCAGTGATCACTTTGCTTACGCGGCCGGCCGGCCACTTAGCTCGGGGTAGTGACTGGTCCATGATCATAACGACTGTGTCCACTTTTAAGTTGTCCCTGTCCTTGACCAGCTTCTGACGGGCTGGACGGGATGGTAGGGAGCTTAGGAGGAAGCGGGCCTGAGACTGGTTGATCTGTGCTTGGCTGTGCCTCCACATCCTCCGTCTGTTCCTCTTGTTCGGTCTGTACCCCATCTGAGGAGGGGCCGGTTCCGGCCGCCCCATCAAGGAGTCGCTTGGGGTGCTGGGTTCGAGGTCAGCTACGTCGCTTGGAGCGCAGCTGAGGGGGGTGGAGTTCGGAACTCCCTCTTCTTGTGCCCACGGTTCTCTCACAGGCCTCTCGTCTAATGTCAATAGCCTCTCAACGGGGTGTACGGGAGAGTGACCTGTGTCGCTCACCTTTGTGTGCAGGCAGCGTGTAGACGTGGGTTGACTGTCAAGTCCGTAGAGGGGGCCCTGGAGCGTCCACCCCAGTCGGGTCTGAACCGCGACTGGGCATCCTTTGGGTCCGATGTGGGCCGCCTCAATTGGGAGAATGAGGTCCGCGTGGTCGGAGCCTATAAGCAGGGTCGGTGTGGCGCCGTCGATAAGCGGTATAGGTAGTCTGCGTAGGTGCTCGTACTTCGCCATCAGCTGTGGGATGGGGTAGGTGTACTGTGACAGGCCTATGTCGTGGCTGGTGAAGACGTTGGTGATGCTATACTGCTTCTCGGGCTGGTCCACCGCTGCTATCTTGAAGGAGACATTTTCACCCTTTATGGTCTTCTGGTCTCTTCTTATGGTACGGATTGTCATTGTTCCTTTGGCACCCCGCAGATCCAGCCGGGCTGCGGCGGATGCGAGGAGGAGAGTCTTTTCAGACCCATCGTCTAGGACGGCGTAAGTGTCCAGGACCTTGTCCTCATAGCTCAGGAGCACTTTGACCACTTTGATGAGCAATCGGGGGGTCCCGCTATGCTTGGGGTCTATGTGGAGCACTCCTGTTGGCCGGTTGCCTTGTTTGGTTAATCTTCGCTGGTGGGCCCCGCACAGTGATGCGCGGTAGGCGGCGCCCGCCTGGGCCGCCTCACGCCACTGATGAACTTGGACGGGGTTCAGTGTCTTATATTCGTTGCACTGTGCCAGCCAGTGTCCGCCGTCGCAGTAGGTACAGACGATCTCCCCTTCCTCTTTGGCGGGGGAGTTGTGACTCGGCGGTGGTGGTGCCGACTCGGGGTAGTACGGGTGGCACTGTCGGTCCCCGTGTCTGCTGCGACCGTCGGGACACCAGGGGGTGGTTTCAGGCCTGGTCTGTGGTGACACCGCCTCGGCCTGGTACATTACCGTGACGGGCACACTCCGGCCCCCTGGCGGACGCTTGTTGATGTCGTGCAGGACCTCCAGGTGGGCGCCGTCGCACTTGCTGCATTTCTTCTTTAAACGGCACTCAGCTGCCATATGGCTGCGCGCGCAGCGGAAGCAGCAGCGGTGGTCTTTGATCCACTGACTCACCTCGTCCGTGGTCAGCTTCTTGAAAGTGTCACATTGATACAGCCGATGTTCCCCTTCACAGTACTGGCATTCAATCTTCCACTCCCCCTTGGTCGGGGGGTTGCTGTGATTCTCGTGCTGCGGCACTGACTCGGCCTGGTGCATAACAGTCACTGACCGGCGGTTATCATCAAATCTCCGAGGTCCATCCCTTGGGCTTGGTCCACTCCACACGAACGTGTCCAGTCGTAGGTTGCTGACCTCCCTGGCGAGGAAATCAGCTAGGTCTAGGAGGGATGCTTCTGGGCCGTTGGGGTCGCGGTGGTCTCTCTGCCGCCGAAAACGCTCTTGGCGGGCTGGAGGGAGCTTCTCTAGTATTCGTTCCACATTAGAGTTAGCATATAGTTCATGTATCCCCTTTTCCCTTTGGGACCCCAGCATCCCTACCAGGGATTGTACCTTGATAGAGAGGTCATCCAATGCTCTATTGTCTTTGGCTGGGGGGAGACGATCAATATTCCTTATTTCTTGTATCACGTAGTCCCATATGCGTCCATAACGCTGGTCGAGGGCCACTAGAGCCGCGGAGTATGGGGTGCTTGAGTTGGAATATGCCAGCGCTATATTATGCGCTCTGGGCACCTTGAGGTGCTTGAGGAGGATGGCATATTTGTACGACTCATCAGGGACGTCGGACATCATAGTCTCCAAGCACATCCGTAATTCCGTGTACTGTGCTCTGTCCTCGCGCGTAAAGTCTGGGAACGTCGGTGTGCCAAGGTACGATGCCATGGATGGCTGGCACATTGGTGAGCGTAGGGGAAGGGGCCTCCTGGGCGCATCTCCCCGTACGTGTTGTCGTGGGTTGGTACTTGTGGGTACCAGGGGCCGGGTACCCAGGTGCTGTTCCTTGGTGCTGACTGTATGTCAAACTCACCCGTGAGTTGGGTCGGGGGTTTGTAGTGCAGTGACTCGGGGCTGACGTCGGGGCTGTACTGGGCCTCCTGGTCCAGAGTACGTTGCTGCTGGTCGGGGCTGTACTGGGCCTCCTGGTCCAGAGTACGTTGCTGCTGGTCGGCTTGACATTCCTCCTCTTCCTCTTCCTCTGCTAGGTCCTGGAGTCTTCTAGTCAGTCTCTCGGCTACGTAGGCCGGTTCTTCCCGGTGGCTGGGTCTCGTGTGGACCGGTCGGGGAGGGGGGTCGGAGACGTAGACAGGATCCTCTTGTTGGCCGGGTCCCGGGTCGCTTCGTCGGGTAGGGGAAGGTGCCCTAGACCCTTGTCGTGATGATCTCCGGGAGCTCCGTGCGGAGCGAGGGGGTGTCGCCATGGCAATCAATTGTTCTATCATCTGCGCCTGCAGCCGGTCGCGCTTTGCTTCGTGCTGGGCATGGGCGGCGTCGCGCTCTGCATTGGCGGCGTCGCGCTGTGCTTCGCGCTGGGTATTGGCGGTGTCGCGCTGTGCATTGGCGGCGTCGCGCTGTGCATTGGCGCTGGCATGGGCGGCGTCGCGCTGTGCATTGGCGGCGGCGCGCTGTGCATCGGCGCGGCCTCTTTCAATGTTCTCTTCCGTCTGAAGGCGTCTGGTCTCCAGTCTTATGCGGTCGTCTTCACTCCTTTGTTGCGCCTGGAAGCGCTCTCGCTCGGTTGCAGCGTGTTCGCGCTCACTAAGGGCTTGCGCTTGGAGTTGCGCGTGAAGGCGCTCTCGTTGGTCTGCAGATTGTTCGCGCTCGCTTGTCTGTTGAGCCTGGAGGCGCTCTCTTTCCATGGTAGAGTGTTCGCGCTCACTAAGCGTCTGTGCTTGAAGTCGATCGCGTTCACCCTGAAGTCGATCGCGTTCGGTGGAGGCTGCCAGGGTGGCGATGAATGCCTGCGCCAGCATCTGGTCCGCCTCGCTGGGGGATGACACTGACGGAGGTGATCGGCTTCTGACAGTGCTCGTTGGAGATCTGTTCTCTGGGCGCGCCTCGAGATCCATCTCCTGGGCGCGCTTCTCTTCTCTTGGTTGTGTGTCGGGTTCTGTCCCCGGAGCGCTTTCTTTATCCTGGAGCTCTCCGGGGACTCTCCCGGTGACGTTGTCTGGAGGTATAGTCTGGTCATGTCCCACCTGGTCCCCCCCGTGAGCTGAGTCAGTTTGGTCTGAATCCACTGGGGTCTCTACTGGTCGGGTCGCCTGGTCGGTAGGATTTGACATGCTTTGACTATCCGCTTTATCCGCATTTAATGTCTGTTTAAAGCTAGGTATTAGACTGACAGCGTAGTCCTCTAGATAGGGAGGTGGCTGACGTCTGCGCTGCGGGCGTTCTAGCTTGGGAGAGCCGCTTGGGGAGTGTTCACCGCTGGCCATGGTTAATATCAATATTATATTTAGATATTACACTGATATTCCTCCGGCTCGAAGGACCAATTGTAACTGAGGGGTACAATTCCCTGACTGTATTGAGAGTATGGTATCATTAAACCACTACTTAGTTATGTACTTTAATTACTGGCCATACAGTACATGGTATATCTGGTGAACACCCACACAAGAATACGGCAATGACAAAGAAAGTTCTAGTTAGAGGTATTTATTATTAGAGCAGCAACGGTAGGTTACAGATTGAGAATTATAATTGCGCTTGTAAGGCGAAGAACACTTAAAGTAGGTCAAGAGCGTAAGTCCATGAGAATAGTAAGATGGGTATAACTGACGCCACCTGTAGCATAGTAATTACATAAGGCACACTCGTAGATTGTTAAAGAACTTGAACTTGAACTTGAACTAGTCAGCTGGAGACACTAGGGGGTTCCCTCCGGTTGTAAGCCGGCAGGGTAGAGGAATGTTCGGGAGCAAAGTCTGGATCAAAGCGGAATAACAAGGCTCCAGATACAGGAGCCAGTGCAGTACTCCCTTGGTCCGCAGACAAAGCAACAGCTATACTCCAGTATGCACGACAGCATGGATGAAAGCTAGCCAGCCTCTGTGGTCCTAGAGGCGGGCTCGAGGGTGCTCCTCACAGGGGTAGATCCCACACAGCAGTGGGGTAGACGGTTCTCTGCTCCAGCAGCCACAGTACCAAAGCAATATAATCCAGCCGGAAAAGGCTCTGCATTCGCCGGTGTAGGTTCTCCGGTGTACATATCCAACGGTTCTCGTCTAGGACTCCTCGGGTGGTGGCGCGAGTTTAGGCCGCCCAGCCTGGATAAGTGCACTAGCTATAGGTACGACGAACCGGTGGTAATGCTGGTCACGGAGAACGGTAGCCGCACGATACACTATAAATAATAGAATAAGTCGAACTCGACGATACAGCGTTAAACTCTGACACTTTAGCTATCTATTCGCACGTGGTTCTCAAGGCTCTATTCAGGGGCAAAGAGGCCCACTTCACGGCACGTTGTATCGTGGTGAAGGCTTCAACTTTTGGATACTCAGCACTGCTGTATCCACCTGCGACGTATTTATACGTAAGGTGAATAATCTAGTGCCAACCTCAGTTCTGTCTCGTATTACTGCGCAAACCTGGACATGTTGAGACATGCCTTGGCGGTGGCTTTGAACTTGCCATTGGGGGTATGGCTTTTGGCGCCTAGGGGTCGCTGTCCAATAGGAGAACGAATATTATGGTCTGGCTTGTACCTAGGTAAAGGGATATTCCGTGTATATATACAAAGAATATACAAGGGATATCAAACGATATACAAATATTATACAAGGGATCTCAAGCAATAAATATATATATTCGGTTTAATCTGACCCTTTGTAACAGTATGTATGTACAGTATGTACAGTATGTATGTATGTATGTATGTATGTATGTATGTATGTATGTATGTATGTATGTATGTATGTATGTATGTATGTATGTATGTATGTATGTATGTATGTATGTATGTATGTATGTATGTATGTGTGTGTGTGTTTAAGTTTAAGTTTATTTGGATCCCCATTAGCCACAGCAGTGCTGGGGCTATTCTTCCTACGGTTACAGACTTATACACTCACAACATTTACATGTCATACAGACAATTATAACAACAATAAAAACCCTAATCAAATTCATAATACAATATAACAATATATACGCCTTATGAATTCATAATACAATACAATAATACCTACTCATAATTCATTCATAATACAATACAGCATAATATACTATTTAGCTTTTACATACATTATCTATGTTCATATCAGCCTATTATACAATATTTTAATAATATATCCCTATCAGACACATGTCTTTTCATCCATATATACCTATCCCTTTATCAGACACATACATTTTCATTTACGTACACACAATCTATTAGGGAATGTCAATTTCTTTGGTTGAAAATGTTGTTTTACCACGATTTTGAAACGACATTTACTATTCTCCTGCTTAACATGTCTGGGAAGAGAGTTACATTCCTGCATACCACGGAACATGACAGTTCGCTTCATTGCATACAACCTCACTTTTGGAAGTGTAAAACCTCGTACAGAAGCATGTCTGGTGGAATGGTTGTGTCTGTCAAGACTTATAGATAAATTGTTATATAAAATTGAGGGGATCTTTGTAACAAGAATATTCCTAGTGAATACAAGGAGTGAGCAGAGTAATTTATGTTTGACAAGTAACCAAGTTAAACAACTGTGCATCGCTGCAACATTAGTTC
Organism: Notolepis coatsorum; assembly: GCF_963971535.1. Lineage (NCBI taxonomy): Eukaryota > Metazoa > Chordata > Actinopteri > Aulopiformes > Paralepididae > Notolepis > Notolepis coatsorum. The sequence continues at coordinate 130,563,576 of NC_140176.1, forward strand.
TGTACTCACAGCGAAGCGCTATATGTGCTGCTTTGTTTTGTACCATTTGTAATTTTTTCAGTTTATTCGTCGTTACATTCGACCATACTGCAGGACAATAGTCAAGATTTGACAAAACCAGAGCTTGAATTCCCTGTTTGATAGAATTTAGTGGTAACAAATGAGCACATCTTTTAACAACAGAAATCCCTCTTCCCATTTTCACTACTATATTGTTTATATGGTGTGACCATGACAATTTACTGTCTAATGTTACCCCTAGGAGTTTAGTCTGGACTTGATTAATTACCACATCACTTATCAAAAGTTTCAAGACTGGGTTCGTTCTTAGAGTATGGTTTGAACCGAAAATGATGCTACTTGTCTTTGATATGTTTAGAACTAGTTTGTTATTCTTTATCCATTCCATCACTGATTGCAACTCTGCCTTTAGGACCGTATTTAATTCATTGGCTGTTGAGGCTGATGTGTAAATCGTTGAATCATCCGCATACATAGAAATATAGGACTTATTTAGGACAAGAGGCATGTCATTTGTAAATATGGTGTAGAGCAAAGGCCCAAGGCAACTTCCTTGGGGTACTCCACATCTTACCGTTTTAACTTCTGAGTAACTCCCATTAAAAAAAACTATTTGTTTCCGGTTTGCTAAATAAGTTTGCATCCAAGATAATGCAGATGAGGAGAAACCGTAACATTCAAGTTTTTTAAGTAAGAATTTGTGATCTATGATGTCGAATGCTGCAGTAAAATCAAGCAAGACAGCTCCAACCATTTTCTTTTTATCTATCTCTTTCAGCCAATCATCGGTCATTTGGGTTAAAGCAGTCGCTGTTGAATGTCCTTCACGATATGCATTTTGAAAATCAGTGGTCAATGTGTTAAAAGAAAAGTAGCATTTAATCTGTTCACTTACTATTCTTTCCATCAGTTTACAGTGTGTGTGTGTGTGTGTGTGTGTGCGTGCGTGCGTGCGTGCGTGCGTGCGTGCGTGCGTATGTACGTACGTACGTACGTACGTACGTACGTACGTACGTATGTATGTATGTACGTATGTATGTATGTATGTATGTATGTATGTATGTATGTATGTATGTATGTATGTATGTATGTATGTATGTATGTATGTATGTATGTATGTATGTATGTATGTATGTATGTATGTATGTATGTATGTATGTATGTATGTATGTATGTATGTATGTATGTATGTATGTATGTACATAGGCGCCTACGTAATTGAGCAGGCGAAGCGGGTGCTCTACCAGTATTGAACTTGGGGGAGCAAACTTGTCTCTTTGCTACCTCACTTTTTGATCATATGATATATCCCCCCCCCCCCAATATATAAATATTATCTAACCATAACTACGTAATTTCAATCAAATTAATAATACGCAATGACACTTAATAGCAAGTTTTTAAGTTTCCAAAGATTGCGACACCCCCCTGCCCGATATGGTTTGATCCAGCCCCCAGCAGACAGAGCGGACGCGCACTCAGCGCTGCAGGCAGCCTCCAGGTGTAAACTGGTACGCAGGCAGCGTGAACACTTTGTCACAACAGCAGGATCTTCCACTAAGTAAGTTCAGTTGTTCGAACAAACTATTATGTTAGACATCATCTTTACTATTGAGTGGTATAACTTCTACCACGCAATACAATAAAATTGTTTCACGGTCCGAAATGCCATCTGGTCATACCAATAATAATAATAATAATAATAATAATAATAATAATAATAATAATAATAATAATAACAAAGTTTCCCTCTGGTTGGCGTTAGCTTTAGTGCTAGCCGCTAGCTAACGTTGTCATATATTTAGATATGTGGTGTCGTCAGCTGGATAACGTTGACTTCGTTTGCAAATTTTAACGTTCGCTATGGCTGACGAGCAGGGCCGGATTAACGACGGCCGCGGCCCGTGGGCCTTTAGTGACGAGCCCCCCCCCAATTTTTATTATAATAATAATGCAATAAAAGTCTGAAAATGAAGGGATTATGTCCATGAGTGTCATTTTTAGAAATTAAGGCCTGCCTCTTATATAAGCCTCCCTAATAAAGGCCTGGTGCTCTTTGCAGCTGAGGTAAATAGAAGACCCGTCCTATATTTGAGGATTTACGGTAAATCAAGATGTTCAATTATCTTAAGGTACAATACCTGAAATGAAAATGTGTGTGTGTGTGTGTGTCCAGCCAACCAGGTAACATGGCAGAAAAAAGAAAGAATACAGACATCGGAGCATTTTTCAGTACACCAAAACGCAAAGTAAGAACCCTAGTAGCCTAATAGCTCAAAGACTTAAAGGGCAGGCTCCACAAATAATGGATTGCACGGTGTTAATTGCACCCTTACTTACAATTCATTATGAATTGTAAATGGGGGACCCTGATGTAAACAAAACAAAAGTCTTTTTCTGGTCTGCATCCCCTTAACAATTGTGTGTATTGAGCCGTACTATATTGTACCCATTCTGCAATATGTTAATTCCATTTTTTAATATTATTATTATTATAGTAATTGGCTATCATACTGCAATATAAACTGAGTTTTATAGTGAAAAGAGCAGCTTTATTAGTCAAGATTGAAGGCTCTATATTGCAGGAAATTGCACGTACAGGTTCATTAAATGAAAAAAATATCTGCCTTGGAGGGGTTCGTGCCGGACCCCCTCCAAACCACCCCTTGCATGTCAAAAAAAAAAAAAAAAAAAAAGAAGAAAAAAGAAGGAAAAAATAAAAAAAAAAAATTATTGCACCCCCACTTTCAACTATAACTAGGCGGCCATGTATTGTATGTATGTATGTATGTATGTATGTATGTATGTATGTATGTATGTATGTATGTATGTATGTATGTATGTATGTATGTATGTATGTATGTATGTATGTATGTATGTATGTATGTATGTATGTATGTATGTATGTATGTATGTATGTATGTATGTATGTATGTATGTATGTATGTATGTATGTATGTATGTATGTATGTATGTATGTATGTATGTATGTATGAGTTATGGCTAGTCACCAGCGCCCCGGAGCTCATCAGAATCATGAAGATGATAAACGTCTCGAAGTAGTTGTGTTCTACTATAATAAAACACGTCTGCCTGAACTTCGCCCAGGACTTCCCTCGCCCCTGCGAGCTGTTGAGGTCCAGGCATGGAAAACGCAGAATACACTCTGAAATATAAGGAGAGAAAAGAAATCACTGTAGAATATGTTTAATAAATATTAAACTCTGAATCTTATAATGTAGGAGAAAGTGCAGCTCATTCTCAACCTCAATTCGTACAGTGATCACATGTTATTTCTCTTACCATGTCTCTAACCATGTCTTCCTATGTCTGCCATTCTAAATGGCTATACGGTGGTCACTGAGCCTGCACCCTGTTTAGTATCTCTGATTTAGAATATTAATTATTAGTGGAAACTAGGGCTGTGTCCGACTAATGATTTGGATAGTCGACTAATAGGGGTCAGCCCTAGTGGAAACCAGCTTTTTCTTTGGACATTCAGAATGTTTTGACAGAATCCTCCATGTAGGGCCTCGGCTGGGGGATAGTGTAGCTATGTTGACTGAGGAGACCTCATACTTCACTACCGCACAGCAGGCTGGATTACACTGTCAAATAATTTGCACCAGATTTTGATAGGTATGTTAATATCCTAGAATGTTCTTTTTATTGCATAGAGTACACTACACATAGAGTACACGACACATTTGGTCTTATAGTGCAGCCACTGCCCTTTTGAAGCTACCTGATGCTGAAAGTATTAGGGCACGGCAGGAATAGAACATGGTGGTCATGAGATGTTTCGAGAGGCTGGTCAAGGATCACATTTGTGCCTCCCTCCCCAGTGATATGGACCCTATGCAATTTGCATACAGGACAAACAGGTCCACTGACGACGCGGTCTCCCAGGTACTGCACAGCACCCTCTCCCACCTTGACCGTCAGAAGGGGGGCTATGTGAGACTGTTGTTCATTGACTACAGCTCAGCGTTCAACACCATAGTCCCCACCAGACTGGTGGACAAGCTGATCGAGCTGGGTCTGAGCTCCGCCCTGAGCGCCTGGGTACTGGACTTTCTGAGTGAAAGACCCCAGGCGGTCAGGGTGGGGGGTCAGACCTCCAACACCATCACCCTGAGTATTGGGTCCCCCCAGGGCTGTGTCCTGAGCCCCCTGCTGTATTCACTATACACACATGACTGTGTGGCCAAGTTCAGCTCCAACTGCATAGTGAAGTTTGCAGACGACACGGTGGTGGTGGGGCTGATCTCGGACAACGACGAGAAGGCCTACCGGGAGGAGGTTGAGGTACTGGAACGCTGGTGCCAGGACGCGTCTATATTAAAGGCAGCCCAAGAGTCCTTCCGCATTGGCATTTTGCGCTCTGATTGGCCGAGCGCGCGCATGCGCATGAACCACGACGCGCAACTCTAGGCAGGAATCGAAACTCTGTTTAAGCTCCAGAGTGGACGGTGGGGCTGGGCTGGGGCGCGCGGTTCTCCGGTGGCGGCGGCGGCGGTTGACCGATGGCGATGCCGAGGACGAGCGCGCTCTCTCACCGGCCGTCTACCCCACGGACGCACGCTCGTCCTCGGCATCGCCATCGGTCAACCGCCGCCGCCGCCAACGGAGCACCGCGCGCCCCAGCCCAGCCCCACCGTTCGCTGTAAACTGTAAAATGATGCATGTAGTTACTAGTTACTGTGTGCGATTTTTTATTGGATTGTCATGACAAACCAATTCTCTAATCCAACATATATGTAAAGAAACAACATACTCCAGCTAACGGTATATTTTTGTAATGATTCGTTGCGGTGTAATCAATACTTAATTGCGTTCGGGACCTCCATATTTTGGGGGTATTCATCAGAAAACTCGGATCCGCGATTCAGCTCCATCAGTGGGGCAAGAACTGTGGATTTTCAGCCTGGCTCACTGGAGCTTAAACAGAGTTTCGATTCCTGCCTAGAGTTGCGCATCGCGGCTCATGCGCATGTGCGCGCTCGGCCAATCAGAGCGCAAAACGCCAATGCGGAAGGACTCTTGGGCTGCCTTTAATATAGACGCTGCCAGGACAACAGCCTGCTCCTGAACATTGGTAAAACCAAGGAGCTGATCGTGGATTATAGGAGAGGACAGCAGGAGACACACACACCACTGATGATAAACGGGGCTACCGTGGACAGGGTGAGCAGCTTCAAGTACCTTCAAGCACTTATGGCCACAAAGGAAAGGTCACTTTAAAAAATAGTATAGCAACAGAAACAGTGTATTGCACTACCAAAGGACCTAGCATGTCCTACATGCTCTGTAAATAACTATGTACAGATACCGAGATGTCCCACTATGTTACCTGTTTATTGCACAATGTTGTTTTATTGGATTCTATTATATGTTGTACTACTGTATTGCACATCGTTGCGGGCAAGACCAGCCGCATTTCATTGTATACTTGTATGCCGTGACAAATAAAACTCTTGACTTGACTTGACTTGGTGCCACCTAGAGGGAATGGGTGTCAGTGCAGCCAGGGCCCAGTGCTTCTCCAGCAGGTCAAGGTGCTGGAGACCCTGAGCCCCAGGTCATCAGCAGGTCATCAGCAGGTCAAGGTGCAGCTGTGTCTGAGCAGCACCAGGTCATCAGCATAGAGGAGAGATTTGGTCTCCATGTCATGAAGCGTAAGTGCGGTCCAGACTGTTCCAACTGCAGCGCTAACTCATTGATGTTAAACAGTGTTGGACTCAGACTGCAGCGCTAACTCATTGATGTTAAACAGTGTTGGACTCAGACTGCAGCCCTGTCTCACACCTCGTTTTGGGTGAAGAATTCAGTTTGTTTTTTTATAGCTTACGATGGAGGAGTCATCAGAGAACTTCTGCAGGTGGCACCCACTTGAGTTGTGGCAGAAGTCTGAGGTATAGAGGGTGAAGAGGAAGGGTAACAGCACAGTTCCTTGAGGGGCACCAGTGTTGCTCACCAGTACGTCAGACTGACTGTCCTGTCAGTCTGACGTACTGCGGTCTGTCAGTGAGGTAGTCCTTGATCCAGGCCACCAAGCCGTGCTCCAGCTGCATCACGGAGAGCTTCTCCGCTAGCAGTCAAGGCTGGATGGTGTTGAAGGCACTTGAGAAGTCGAAGAACATAATCCTCACTGAGCTGCCTGGTTTCTCCAGGTGCGTGTACGTGTATGTAGATGATGGCGTCCTCCACCCCGATGTTTGCCTGTAATGCAAACTGCAGGGGGTCGAGGGAGTCACGCACCAGGGGCTTGAGGTGTTGCAGGACCAGTCTCTCGAATGTCTTCATGACGTGTGACGTCAGAGCGACTGGCCTGTAGTGGCTGAGGGTGCTGGGTCGTCCCTTCTTGGGCACCGAGACGATGCAGGAGGTATCTAGCATGTCTGTATCTAGCATGTCTGTACCTAGCATGTCTGTACCTAGCATGTCTGTAACTAGCATGTATGTACCTAGCATGTATGTACCTAGCATGTCTGTAACTAGCATGTCTGTACCTAGCATGTCTGTACCTAGCATGTCTGTAACTAGCATGTCTGTAACTAGCATGTATGTACCTAGCATGTCTGTACCTAGCATGTATGTACCTAGCATGTATGTATCTAGCATGTATGTATCTAGCATGTCTGTATCTAGCATGTATGTATCTAGCATGTCTGTATCTAGCATGTATGTACCTAGCATGTCTGTACCTAGCATGTATGTACCTAGCATGTATGTACCTAGCATGTATGTACCTAGCATGTCTGTACCTAGCATGTATGTACCTAGCATGTCTGTATCTAGCATGTATGTATCTAGCATGTCTGTATCTAGCATGTATGTATCTAGCATGTCTGTATCTAGCATGTATGTACCTAGCATGTCTGTACCTAACATGTCTGTATCTAGCATGTCTGTAACTAGCATGTCTGTACCTAACATGTCTGTACCTAGCATGTCTGTATCTAGCATGTCTGTAACTAGCATGTATGTACCTAGCATGTATGTACCTAGCATGTATGTACCTAGCATGTCTGTATCTAGCATGTCTGTATCTAGCATGTCTGTACCTAGCATGTCTGTACCTAGCATGTATGTATCTAGCATGTCTGTATCTAGCATGTATGTACCTAGCATGTCTGTACCTAACATGTATGTACCTAGCATGTCTGTACCTAGCATGTCTGTACCTAGCATGTCTGTAACTAGCATGTCTGTAACTAGCATGTCTGTACCTAACATGTCTGTACCTAGCATGTCTGTACCTAGCATGTCTGTAACTAGCATGTATGTACCTAACATGTATGTACCTAGCATGTCTGTAACTAGCATGTATGTACCTAGCATGTCTGTACCTAGCATGTCTGTATCTAGCATGTCTGTACCTAGCATGTCTGTACCTAGCATGTATGTACCTAGCATGTATGTACCTAGCATGTCTGTAACTAGCATGTCTGTAACTAGCATGTCTGTACCTAACATGTCTGTACCTAGCATGTATGTACCTAGCATGTCTGTACCTAGCATGTATGTATCTAGCATGTATGTATCTAGCATGTATGTACCTAGCATGTCTGTAACTAGCATGTCTGTAACTAGCATGTCTGTACCTAACATGTCTGTACCTAGCATGTATGTACCTAGCATGTCTGTAACTAGCATGTCTGTACCTAACATGTCTGTACCTAACATGTCTGTACCTAGCATGTATGTATCTAGCATGTCTGTATCTAGCATGTCTGTACCTAGCATGTCTGTATCTAGCATGTCTGTACCTAGCATGTCTGTATCTAGCATGTCTGTACCTAGCATGTCTGTATCTAGCATGTCTGTATCTAGCATGTATGTACCTAACATGTCTGTATCTAACATGTCTGTACCTAGCATGTCTGTATCTAGCATGTCTGTACCTAACATGTCTGTATCTAGCATGTCTGTATCTAGCATGTATGTATCTAGCATGTATGTACCTAACATGTCTGTACCTAGCATGTCTGTACCTAACATGTATGTACCTAACATGTCTGTACGGTGTGGAAACAAGGTTGGAAGTGTGTGTGTGTGTACGTGTGTGTGTGTGTGTGTACGTGTGTGTGTGTGTGTGTGTGTTACCAGCAGTGTAGCAGTCCTCAGGGCTGTCGACCTCACACTCCTCTTCCTCCTCGTCACATTCAGGAGGTTTATCCACCGTGCTGCAAGCAGAGGAGTCATCTCTACACTGCAACACAACACACAACACACACCTCATTAAAACAACACACAACACAATACACAACACACACCTCATTAAAACAACACACAACACAATACACAACACAACACACCTCATTAAAACAACACACAACACAATACACAACATAACACACCTCATTAAAACAACACACAACACAATACACAACACACCTCATTAAAACAACACGCAACACAATACACAACATAACACACCTCATTAAAACAACACACAGCACAATACACAACACACCTCATTAAAACAACATGCAACACAATACACAACATAACACACCTCATTAAAACAATACACAACACAATACACAACATAACACACCTCATTAAAACAATACACAACATAACACACCTCATTAAAACAACACACAACACAACACACAACATAACACACCTCATTAAAACAACACACAACACAATACACAACATAACACACCTCATTAAAACAACACACAACACAATACACAACATAACACACCTAATTAAAACAATACACAACACAATACACAACATAACACACCTCATTAAAACAATACACAACATAACACACCTCATTAAAACAACACACAACACAACACACAACATAACACACCTCATTAAAACAACACACAACACAATACACAACATAACACACCTCATTAAAACAACACACAACACAATACACAACATAACACACCTAATTAAAACAATACACAACACAATACACAACATAACACACCTCATTAAAACAACACACAACACAATACACAACATAACACACCTCATTAACACATTGACGACCAGCGCCGATTTATAGGCCAGAGGACAGAGGTTTGTTTACAAACCGATGTACTTTCTAACAGCTATATATATAATTTATAGTATTGCTATCTGTCCATTCTCATTGTCACTTGAGTGCATAAACCGTGCCTTCATAATGGCTTAAAGAAAAAAAAATCCATCGGTTGGTTGTCATTTTATAGCGTCGTGAATATAAGGTTTATTGCACTTTTCGTCTCGTCTTTTTTCTGGGGAGCTAGATAATAGGCTAAAGGCTAGTCACGTTATATCAAACGCCATTTCTGCTGTATATATACGAATGAAATAAAACAAACTGCGTAGCATCCAGACTATTACAGAGCATCTATGGATGAAATGGGGGCGGCGGGGGACGCCGATCAGTATTATTGATTAGCAATACAGTGTGTGTTCAAGTAGCCATTTTCACTGATCGATCACGTTACGTTTTAAAACAATGTCCAATCCAGCTGTAATTTGGGCGAATAGTATCCTACCGTCAGGCCATGTGATCGCCAGCAGCATTTCGTCATTAGTCATCGGAATCTGGTAGATCGATATGTCCATTGGCTAATCATAAATCCCATTATTCCAGGCTGAAATATGCGTTCGGTAACGGGATCAAAGATGGAGGGTCTTCGTTTGGAACCGAGGCTCATATGATCCGCCCACAGAATGTAAAAGAATATATTTTTTAAATCCCCTCAAAGATACTGCAGTGGAGCGATGCGCCCCTAAGCGGATCTGGCCGGTATTGCATGTTTCGAAAATCAAATATGTGGGTAGGTCCTGCAAGTCGATCGCGGACGTTAATAGCGTTATAAATATGGAATAAAACAATAACAACTCGCCACGAGTTAACTCGTGGCTCTGGTCCTCAACGGGTGGAATCGAAACACGTATGTATACGTGGACAGTCCACATAGTGTTAAAACAATACACAACACAATACACAACATAACACACCCCATTAAAACAATACACAACACAATACACAACATAACACACCTAATTAACCCATTCTCCGCCAATCACGTGTTACGGCGGGTTTCTCCGCCATGCGTTGTCTGCCAATCACGGCGTAAGCCGTGTTTGAGATCAATATTTCATATTTTCGTCATGGTATTCATATTTCACCCACGGAGTCTTGGCTGATGCTGTCTGAGCCATCACAACTCTGCAACGCTTCAATACCGCCACCTGGTGGCCGATCGGCGAGTTGCCAAACCGGAAGTGCCCGGAAGTGCTCGGTCCGTCCTCATCCGGCCACTCGTTTATCGTCCCGGGGCTCAATACAGACACCGTCGATATGGATCTTTGCCATAACTCAATAATCAACATGATTTGGACGTGTATTAGTAATATACAAACCAGAAATGGATCGCATCGATCAACATTCCATAATTGGGATCGGTTTGCTCCACTCTCATCGCCTAGCGCTACGAGGAGACTGGGGTGAGTTTCAGCGTTTTTCTTTATCATTTTCTATACAAACTGCTCTGATCAATATATCACCCATACTACATAAATCATTTAACGTCGGTCATTGAATTATAAACGACCCCCCCCCCCTCCGTTAGGATCATGTACAGTTGACATTTTTAATATAACATGGATCAGTATCAAACTTAATTTGATAATCTAATACAGGGGTCGGCAACCCTAGGCACGCGTGCCTGCTTAGGCACGCGGGACCATTTCCATAGGCACGGGGCAGCATAAAAAAAGAAAAAAAAATATTATTATTATTTTATTTTTTTACTTCGCTTTGAAATATTATAGTGAAATGTTTTGCACTGTTGTCGCATATCTCTTGTTGAAATCCTCCCACAGGTTCTTCTTTGTAAGTCGACTGTTCTGCACACCCCTATATTATGACAGCAATCAGCTGTTCCCATGTGCTCCGCTGTAGCCGGCCTCCCGCAGCAGTCGCGCCAGGTAACACACAGTGCTGAGGACTCTGTGCAGTGTCATGATGGCAACCCCCGCTAAGAAATCAAAGCAAATTCGCACATTCCAGCCCTCGTGGACAGACGATTACGGGTTTGTGGACCGTCAGAAGGACCGTGCTATGTGTTCTTTCTGTTTGGAAAATGTAGTTTGCCAAACATCATCTGTGAAACGCCATTTCGAGACTAAGCATAAAACAAGTTTCAAGGATCAGGCGGATAAGGCAGAATCCATTAAACGTGCCGTCGCCAGGTATGGGAAGCAAGCCAGCACCCTCAAAGTGTTCACAAGCGCTAAAAAACACGCAACTGAAGCAATTGCTATCGCATTGCTCATTGCATTGCAAAACGTGGAAAGCCATTCACGGATGGCGACGTATATTAAGGAGGCTTTTATCTGTACCTCATATGTTTTGTTTGAAGGCCTGCCAAATAAAGAGACAATAAAAGCAAGGATAAAAGATATCCCCACCATGTCAACGGAACGTTGCAATGGCTTTGCTGACGGTCTTCGGGTCAACATACCTCTGTGAGCAGATCTTTTCGCACATGAAGTACGTGCTCAACCCCTCCCGGAGTCGATTGACAACCGACCACTCCGAAGCATGTGACTAATTACACCCCCCAAATAACCGGAGCTCAGCCAGGCAAAACACTGACGCGACAGGTAGGCTGCTGATTATTTTCCTATACATCGGTTTGCATGTTAACTTGAACTTGAACGTGCATATGCAAGGCTCTACGCATAATAGAGCATACGCACAATCGCGCATATATTATTATTATTATTACGCGACATGTGTATGTGTACTGTGTAGGGCTAGGGGAGCTGTCCACTGTGCATGTGGTGCTGAACCTGTCTCTCTCTCTCTCTCTCTCTCTCTCTCTCTCTCTCTCTCTCTCTCTCTCTCTCTCTCTCTCTCTCTCTCTCTCTCTCTTTTGCTGGCTCTGGTGGAGAGATTGGAGGAGGAGGAGGAGGGTGTGCTTTGTGTGTGCACTGTGTGTGTGCCATCATGTTAACGTTAGCATCAGTTAAACTTAAACCTTGCGACGCCTCGTTAGATGAAGCTGTGTTCTGAGGTGTCCTGTGTTCTGAGCTTCTGAGCTGTGTCATGTGACAATAGTACACATATTTAATTGAAACCCTTTATTTGTTTATTATTTCAATTTAGCTGGAAATACATTGCTACATCATTCAGTAACATTTGCAGAGCCTTATAACAAAAACATTATTACGATCACCATTGTGACCAGTGCTTAATCAACACATTTTATTATTTATTTTTCTATTATTTCATTGAACATTGCACATGTTAAAAGCCATTTTTCTTACTCAAAATGTGAGTATTACCAAGTCAACTTGTGTTCTTAAAACAATGACAATAAACATGTGGTTGTGTACTTATTTTTCTGTTAACTTATTATGGATTGAAAACTGAGCACAGTAACTGAACTCAATATTTTTAAGTTTGGGTAACTTATTATTATTTATTTTTTTACAGTTCTCCATTAGGCCTGTAGGTGGAGCTATGACAGCACACGTACAGTACACACACCGATGGTGTGTGATGTGTCCAAAAATGAATGGGCAAATGTGAGTGAAATGGTTGCACTGTATGCAGCTGTTTGTCTGCATTGCATTCCCCCCCCCCCCCCAACTCAGATTTAGGGTTGATACAACCATCATAATAATATTGTTAATAATAACAATAACAATAATGATGTAATAATGTAAGAATTATCATTAAAAAGACCTGATTATGAGAGAGAAAAAAATACGATGCATGGAATATTGTTGAGGCACACTAGTTACAACTATATTTCAAATAGGCACTCCATGTCAAAAAGGTTGCTGACCCCTGATCTAATATATGCATTTATGCCTATATCTCACGTTCTATGAAATACTGCAGGAAACGATAAAAACATATTTATACTCTAGACGGTATTTTAGTATGAATGTGTGAATGAAAAAGTAAAACGTTCCTACATCCTGAACGATAGATAATTGATGTTGAATGGGCCATAGTAATGTCAATTTAGCAATACAATTTAAAAAGTTATAGCCCTGCAAAGAAGGTGAACATCTCCATAGACAAATAGCGCTGGCAGAGGATGGTTTAGGATGATCAAAGTGGTGGCAGAGAATGGGTTAAAACAATACACCACACAATACACAACATAACACACCTCATTAAAACAATACACAACACAATACACAACATAACACACCTCATTAAAACAACACACAACACAATACTCAACATAACACACCTCATTAAAACAATACACACCATAACACACCCCATTAAAACAATACACAACACAATACACAACATAACACACCTCATTAAAACAATACACAACACAACACACCTCATTAAAACAATACACAACACTACACAACACAACACTACACAACACATTGGAACAATACACAATACACAACATAACACACCTCATTAAAACAATACACAACACTACACAACACAACACATTAGAACAATACACAACATAACACACCTCATTAAATCAATACACAATACTACACAACACCTCCTTACAGTTTTTTACAATTGCTTTGACACATTTTGCACATCAGAGTTTCAATGTGCAAAACTCTTAACACTCTATACTGCTAGTTTATCACAGCACCAGAACAGTGGATATGTTCATCGTTGAAGTTTACTTATTGGTGCATTTTCAAATACAACGACCATTATCAAAATACAGTAATGTGGTCAAACACAAAATACTTGTTACCAAAACTGTCTATGCAATGGTAATTTCCTCATACAGTAACCCCTGTGATAGACTGCAGTATAGTGCTTGTGTTTTTATGAAAGACAAACAAAATAGTTTTTGATCATTTGAAGTTTAACCGTTACAGTAAAGAAAAATACATACAGTAATGCTCTGTAACTGAGGGGTTACAAAACCCTGACTGTATTAAAGATTGTGATATATTAAACCACTACTTGTTATGTACTTTAATTACTGGCCAAACAGTACATCAAATATTGATGGTGAACACCCACACATGAACACGGCATTGACACAGAAATTCTATTGGAGTGTTATTTATTATTATTAGGCAACGTTAGGTTACAGATTGAGAATTAGGGTTGCGCTTATATGGCGAAGAATATACGTAAAGTCAGTCAAGAGCATAAGTCAATGAGAATAGTAGGAATACTATGATGGGTCTAAGCTGACGCCACCTGTTGCATAGTAGCAATTATATAGGGCAACACCGGTACCAACTGGAGACACTGGGTTCCCTCCTGGGTGTAAAGCCGGGAGGGGTAGAGGAATGTTCGGGTACCCAGTCTGAGTCAACGAGGAATAAAGAGGCTCCAGGTACAGAAGCCGGTGCTTGTACTCCCTTGATCAGCAGACAAAAGCAATAGTTGTAATCCAATATGCTCGACAGCATTGACGACAGCTAGCCAGCCCCTTCCAAGAGGCGGGCCCGAATGGTGATCCTCACGAGGTTAAATCCCAAACGACAGTGGAATCAACGGTGCTCTTCTCCGGTGGTCACGGTCCCAAAGCAATATAATCCAACCAGAAATGGTTCTGCAATCGCCAGTGCCAATTCTCCTGTGTACATGTCCAATGGTTCTCGCCTAGGACTCCTCGGGTGTGGGCACGTATTTAGGCCGCACAGCCTGGATAAGTGCACTAGCTAAAGACACGACGAACCGATGGGTAATGCTACATACGGAAGAACTGTGGCCGCACGATATACAATAAATGATCGACTATTACTTCACATTAGATTAAGTCGAACTCAACGTTACTGCGTTAAACTCTGACACTTTAACATTCTATTCGCACGCGGTTCTCAATGCTCTATTTAGATGCAAGGTTGCTCACTTCACTGCATGTTGACTCGTGGTGAAGGTATTACTAGTAATGAACGAATTGCTGCTGTTTACACCTGCGCCGTATTTATACTTAAGTGAATATCTAGTCCCAACCTCAGTTCTTGTCTTGTATTACTACGCAGATTCTGGGCATGTTCTGACATGCCCGGAGTTGCCTTTGAACTCGCCGTTGGGGGCTTGGTCGTTGGCGCCTGGGGCCGCTGTCCAATAGGAGAGCGAATATTACTCTGGTCTGTACGCAGGTAAAGGGATATTCCGTGTATATATATAAATAATATACAAAGTATATCAAACGATACATATATATATTCAGTTTAATCTGGCCCTTCACAACAGCTCTGTATTTAACGGTGAAAACAGTTACAGTTACAGTAAACTAACTATTGTAAAGTACTGTAAAAAAAAAAAAAAACAGACAACAATATAACATTTACAATTACTGTAGTTTCAATATACAGTTACTGTACAGTAA
Organism: Notolepis coatsorum; assembly: GCF_963971535.1. Taxonomy (NCBI): domain Eukaryota; kingdom Metazoa; phylum Chordata; class Actinopteri; order Aulopiformes; family Paralepididae; genus Notolepis; species Notolepis coatsorum. The sequence goes on from NC_140176.1 coordinate 130,578,926, forward strand.
ATTACACATATTGGCTTACCCATTATCTCTCTTACTGTAAAAAATCGTATATTGGATGCCACCGTTGACCGGTTCAGGTTTGGCTGCACCACCCTGCCAGTTTCAGCCAGTGTTAGACCTCGGTTGACTGTATTACGTGGTCAACAATTATGGTTATAATTTCATTTGAGACAGATGTTCTTCTGCCTCCTTGGCCACAACCACGACCCTGTCCACAACCCTGTCCTTCGTTGCCAACCTCAGCTGCACCGACTTGCTCCATGTTGCTTATTCAGGTTTCTAAGCAGCCTTTTATGTAGTGGTGAAGAGATTATCAATTGTACTGCTACGCAAGGTTGTTGAAGGTAATGAGACAAACATTAGAATTAGAACAATTAGTACAAACACCTGTTTAATTGATTTAGTGATCTGCTTTTGTAGTAATAAGCAATTGAACAGTGTTGTAATATTATGTGGCTGTATTCTGAGAATGGAGCATATGGTTTAGAGTTTGGCACTTTGTATTAACAGTTTTGCACTTTGCATTTCAGCATATGCTGTAATGTCTTGAGGTAAGAATTCTGCAAGTCAATTTAGAACTTTGCATTAAGAGGTTTGCACTTTATATGTAAGCATAGCATTTCGTGCCTTAGACTTAGAGTATGCATTTTGAAAGTCAGTTTGGCAATTAGCATTTTGAGTTTTGTACATTGAAATTCTGCTGTGCAAAATGAGTCAAAGCAATCGTAAACAACTGTAAAAACAATACACAATATTACACAACATAACACATTGCATTAAATCAATACACAATATAGCACAATACACAACATAACACATTAGGACACTACACAGAGCAGAGCACAACTAAATAGTCAAAGTACTTCAGTCCTGTTTACTTTAGAATCTGACCCTAACAATTAGCACATTAAAACACAACAGAACAGCACTTCCTAACCCTAACCATAAATAGTCAAAGTACTTCAGTCCTGCTTACTTTAGAATCTTCTTTCTCCTCCAAGGTCCCATCTTCATCATCTTCATCACAGTCATCATCATTGTCATCATCGTCAGGTGTTTCAGAGTCTGACTCGCCTGGCGCCATGGGGACTTTCAGTAAGAGGATGTTGCCATAGCTACTGGTCATCTTGTCATGGATACCATTGAGGGCCTTGACCTCTAACCCTGGGTCTTCTGAGGTCGTATCTGAGGTCATATCGGTCAATTCCAGCGACTCCATCTTCTGATCCTGATCCTCATTCACTACACACACACACACACACACACACACACACACACACACACACACACACACACACACACACACACACACACACACACACACACACACACACACACACACACACACACACACACACACACACACACACACACACACACACACACACACACACACACACACACACACACACACACACACACACACACACACACACACACACACACACACAGGCAAGAAGGAAAGGGTTATGGTTAAGGTTTGCTGATTCATATCACAGCCAGGCAAACAAACAAACAGGGAGTGAAATTACCCTCAGATCCCCCTGCCTTTAAATCCATCCTGCCTTGAAAACATCTCACTTAGTGTCCTCTCTAAATTGGTTGGTGCGGCTAAACCCTCAACCTGCCCTACTCAACATCTTCAACACCTCCTTGTCTACTGGCGTGGTGCCCATGGCGTTTAAATCAGCCGTCATTAAACCACTACTTAAAAAACCGAACCTCGACCCTCTAATCCTGAAAAACTACGGACCTATATCCAATCTTCCGTTCCTATCCAAATAGAACGGATTGTCGCAACACAATTTACTGTCCATCTATCAAATAACAATATTCATGAATCTTTTCAATCTGGCTTTAGAACCTTCCACTCCACCGAAACGGCGCTTACCAAAGTCACAAACGACTTACTGCTCTCTCTCTCTCTCTCTCTCTCTCTCTCTCTCTCTCTCTCTCTCTCTCTCTCTCTCTCTCTCTCTCTCTCTCTCTCTCTCTCTCTCTCTCTCTCTCTCTCTCTCTCTCTCTCTCGACTCAAACCAACTTTCTGTGCTCTTATTGAGTGACCTCAGTGCAGCATTTGACACTGTTGATCATTCCATTCTTCTGGGTCGGCTCGAGAATCATGTTGGCATTCAGGTTCACGCACTTTCTTGGTTTAACTGATAACTGATTTAACTGATAGAACACACTGCATGGTCTATAATGATTTAACATCTGAAACCCTCACAGTGCAATGCAGTGTCCCACAAGGCTCTGTTCTGGGCCCTTTGCTATTCCATTTATATGCTACCCCTCGGCAATATCATATGCACATTTGGCATTCACTTTCATTTTTATGCTGATGACACCCAATTATACAGACCTATTAAACCAAACGATTCCTCCCAATTACAAAATCATGAGGCCTGCGTGATTAAAAAGTGGATGTCGCAAAACAATTTTAACTCTGGCTGACGCTGAAACCCTAATTCATGCATTTGTCTCATCACGTCTAGACTACTGTAACATACTTTTTTCAGGCGTACCTAATTAAAGCATCAAAAATCTTCAACTCGTGCAAAATGCGGCTGCACGGATACTAACTAAAACTAGAAGATTTTATCATATCACACCAGTCTTGTCCACCCTACACTGATTTTGATGACTTTAAAGTGCTACTCCTCACTTACAAAGTTTTAAATGGGCTCGCACCGCTCTATCTATCCGATCTCATCTCACGATACTCGCCCGCTCGTGCTCTGCACTCACAAAATGCGGGGCTTCTATCAATTCCTAGGAAAATCCCAGAGCGCCTGCTCTGTCGAAGCTTTTAAATCCTCGCTGAAGACCCATCTTTTCTCTCTCTCCTTCAACCTACCCTGATCTCACCTGGTCGGGGACTGACCCTTAGTTTAATCTGTCTAGTTTAGTTAGGAACTAACCCTCCCTATACGTCTAGTCCAGGGGTCAGCAACCTTTACTATCAAAAGAGACACTTTTCCCCCCTCCCACAAAATAAAATGCTCAGGGAGCCGCACAACCTATTTACCCTTAAAATGAAGCTAACACAGTGTATAATGTTTTATATATCCCCAAGCATACCTCACATTTAAAATAAAACGCCTGACAATTGCATACCCAAAGTAATTTGCGATTTATTATACTTTATACTTATTGCATTAATGGAATTATAAAGCAACAAAAAGAAAAGTTTTGACTTTTTATTGCTGTTTTTACCTGTTATAACAAAGGAAAACCTCAAACTCTTATGAAGAGGAGAAAAAAGACTGGCTGTGTAGTGTGTAGACCTATTTTTTTATAAAACACAGAAGAGGAGACAAAACACTGGTGTCTGTAAACCGACTTTTAAATAAAACCCTGAACTATTCAGGGTATATTTGAGTCCTTCCCTTATTTGTGGAACATTTATAAAATAAAAAGTAGTCCACTTTAAAAAAAGACTACCATGTGTAGACTACTTTGAAATAAAACACAGAAAAGGAGAAAAAACACTGGCATCTGTAGACCTACTTTGAAATAAAACCCTGAACTATGCAGCTCTATTTGAGTCCTTCCCTTATTTGTGGAAAATCTATAAAATAAAAAGTAAATTTTTCATTGTTCGCAAATTTTGCACCACATATCAGGCATAGGCTACGCTAGTCGTGAAAGCAAATTAATCTGTCCACGCTGAATTAAACCCTCTATTTCCCTCAGACATTCCTTTTTTTGGATTTATCCATGGTTAGCTTACTGGGGGGTCAGAAACTCAAGATTAGCCACTTGCAGACGGCAGGGAGAGGCGCGGGGTGTGACGTACTGTATATTTTAGTTGATGAAATATTTTTGTTGACTAAATATTTTAGTTGATGAAATATTTTTTCATTTCAGTGTCACAGTATGACATCAATCTCCAAAATAAGAGAACAAATTTTTTTTTTTAAATAAAAAGTACAAACTAATTCTTTGGAGGTGCCCTCGTCACTAGAGGCCCACGGGCCGCGGCCCAAACGGCCCGGTCGTTAATCCGGCCCTGGAATATGGTATGGTTATGGTTAGGTTAGGGTAGTATATAGTAGTAGTGTGCTATGGTTTAGGGTTATGATATGATTGTAGTATGGTTATGGTTAGGTTATGGTTAGGGTTATGCTAGGATTAGGTTAGGTTAGGTTAGTATATAGCAGTGTGCACTGGGTTCAGGTTTCTACCAGTCTCTGTGTGGTCTGTGGCAGAAGAGCCCTTGCCCTTGGCTCCAGTCAGCCGGCTCAGTATCCAGGCTTTCAGCCAGTCTACGCCCAGCGTGATCCTGGCCATGGCGATCTGGAGGTTATTCATCTCCCCTTCCTCCTCAGGAGCGGCCAAGTTGTCTCCGCTGAACGAACTCAACAACAACGCCAAGAACAGGTTCAACACCTGCAAACAGGTCATTATTATTATTATTATTATTATTATTATTATTATTATTATTATTATTACTAGCTTATGATATCATTACTGTAACTGAGGGGTACAATTCCCTGACTGTATTAAATAAGTATGGTATCATTAAACCACTACTGTCTTATGTACATTACTACTGGCCATACAGTACACAGGTATATGAGATGAACACTTCCACAATGACACGGTTCCACACAAATCTTGGTTAGAATAATATTTATTAGCAGCAATAATAGTAGATTACATTACTTTACTTAGAGTCGCGCTTGTAAGGCGAAGAATGTGCGTGAGTAAGTCAAGAGCGTAAGTCCATTATAATATTACGCAGGAGATAATGAATACCACCTGTATCCTAGGAATTATATCTATGGTACACTAGTAGGGCAGCGGGAGATACTAGTAGGGTCCCTCCGGTTGTAGGCCAGCAAGGGGAGAGGATTTGTGGTAGCAAAGTCTGGGTCAACGAAGAATAGGGAGACTCCAGGTACAGGAGACAGTGCAATAATCTCTTGATCCGCAGACGAATAACAGCTATTCTCCGGCATGCAGCTCCGCATGGAAGAAAGCTAGCCAGCCTCAGGCGTCTTAGAGGCGGGCTCGACGTTGCTCCTCACAGGGTAAATCCCACACAATTGTGGGTGTAGACGATTCTCCGCTCCATCAGCTACAGGACCAAAGCAAATATAATCCAGCCGAAAAGGGCTATGTAGTCGTCGGGTAGGTTATCCAGTGTACATGTCCACACGGTCCTCGTCTAGGGCTCCTCGGATGAAGGCGCCAGGTTAAGCTGCCCAGCCTGGATAAGCACACTAGCTGGTACGAGGAAACGTTGGTAATGCTGGTCACTGTAGAACGGTAGCCGCACGATACACTATACATAAATAGACTATTACTGAATTAATAGAATAGGTCGAACTCGACGGTACAGCGTTAAACTCTGATACTTCAGCTATCAATTCGCACGCGGTCTCAATGCTCTATTTGGGGCCAAACAGGCCCTACTTCACCGCACGTTGTATCGTGGGTGAGGCTTCACTTGGGTAACTCAAACTACTTCTGTATTCACCTGCGCCATATTTATACGTTAGGTGAACAAACTAGTACCAGCCTTATTCCTGTCTCGTATTCTTGCGCAGAGCCGTTCATGTCCAGGCATGTCTTTGGCGGTGACTTTGAACTAGACCTTGGGGGTATGGCAGTGGCGCCTAAGGGACCGCTGTCCAATAGGAGAACGAAATATTATGGTCTGTACTAGGTAAAGGGATATTCCGTGTATATGTACAAAGAATACACGGGGGATATCAGACGATATACAAATATTATGCAATATATATCAATTAGTAAATATATATATTCGGTTTAATCTGATCCTTCGTAACAGCCGCCTCCTAATTAGTCCCACCTAATTAGATAAGCAGAGACAGATTAACCGCACTGTCCACTACTCAATGTCCGTTGTGAGGGTAGGGCAGTTCACAAAGTCAGGGGGTCATGGTCGTCATCAAAAGTGTCGGGGAGCCTTGGCAACTCTATCAGCCTTGCCACGGGTCTGGTATATGTCCGCCCTTGGACGAGCACTTCTGCCGCTCTGACCTTTCCGTCGGCACCAGTGATCACTTTGCTTACGCGGCCGGCCGGCCACATAGCTCGGGGTAGTGACTGGTCGATAATCATGACGACTGTTCCTTCTGTCAAATTGTCTCTTTCTTTCACCCATTTCTGGCGGGTCTGTAGAGACGGTAGATAGTGGAGGAGGAAACTGTTCCAAAACTTGTCAGCCAATACTTGACTGTACCTCCACATTCTTCGGCCGTTCGCTTCTTCAGGCCTGTACACTGTCTGTGGTAGCGCGGGGTCCAGCCGCACCATCAAGAGAGTGTTGGGGGTGACTGGGTCGACATCTGCTACATCACTTGAGACGTAACCGAGGGGCTTTGAGTTCAATACTCCCTCGATCTCCGTGAGGACTGTCGTGAGGACTTCTTCCGCCACGGTCTGGGCCCCAAGCACGGCGTACAGGGCTGTCTTTATTGAACGTACTTCTCGTTCCCAAGTTCCACCGAAGTGAGGTGCATTCGGGGGGTTAAACTGGAAATCAATCTGAGATGGAGCGAGGTGGGTCTTAAGTTTTGGGCCCATAGCTTGGAAGCTCTCTCTCAGCTCTCTTTCTCCGCCTTTGAAGTTTGTCCCGTGATCAGACAATAATATAGACGGTTTTCCTTTCCGCGATGTGAATCTCCGGAAGGCCATAAGGAATGAGTCCGTACTCATGGTTGGAAGGAGTTCTATGTGTATCGCTCGGGTGGTCATGCATTTGAATACAATACCCCACCGATTCTCTGTCCCTCTTCCTTTCTTTACATACAGCGGGCCGAAACAGTCCATACAGGTGGAGTGAAAAGGCTTGTCGCCGAGTCGGAGGCGACAGGGGGGTAGGTCAGCCATCCGGGGTATACTGGGCTGTGCTCGCCATTTACGACAGTCTAGACAGGTCCGCTGGAAGCGTCGTACTGCTTCTCTTCCTTGCAGTATCCAATAACGACGTCTGATCTCCGCGAAGACTCTCTCTGCCCCGGCGTGGTGCACGTCCTCGTCGTATTTCTTTATGATGAGCTCTGTGACCTTGTGTCGGCTGTTTAAGACTATCGGGTACTTGACGTCATCCGGTAAGTCTGGGGCTCTCCTCAGACGACCACCCACTCTGATGAGATTATGGGCGTCGCTCTCAGGGGCTAAGTGGAGCAGTCTGCTGTCTGACGGGACTGGCTTTGATCCCTGCAGACAGTCTAGCTCGTCGGGGAACGAGTCTCTCTGGGCTCGCTGTAGCAGAAGGAGTTCTGCTTCTTCGTAGTTAGCTGCAGTAATGTCAGTAGTGGGCTGAACCTCTGGGTGGTGCCACAGGAATGTCTTTAGCTGCGCACTCTCAAGGGTGAGGCAGTCGTCTATGTTGGGATCTGTGGGGACGAGTGTGTGTGTCAACCCACAGAACATAGATTTCTTCTTCTCTGCCTCCTCTTCACTCGCCTCCCGTGGGGTGGGTGTAGGCCACTCTTCTTCCGGGAGCTTGAGGAACTCGGGCCCGTCACTATATAGATTGTGACGGGTGAGGTCATCCAGGGACATTCCCCGTGTGATGACGTCAGCTGGGTTCTGTTTTGTGTCCACATACCTCCAGCATGCTGCTTCTGTTAAATCTTGGATCTCTGTGATTCTGACTCCCACGAAGACCTTGTATCTACACGAATCGGACTGGATCCATGTGAGTACGGTCATGGAGTCTGACCACAGGATTGTTCTTTGCACCGGGATGGTGAGTTCACGTTGGATTAACGTGGCGAGTTGCGCTCCTGCTAGGGCTGCGCAGAGCTCTAGACGTGGGATAGATTGTTGCTTGCGGGGGGCTATTCTTGAGCGAGCCAGGATGAAGGCAGTATGTATTTCTCCTCCCTCCTCTCGGGCCCGCAAGTAGGCCACCGAACCGTAGGCTACTTCGGAGGCGTCGCTGAAGACGTGCAGGTCCATCTGGCACGTCTCCGGCCTCACTGTGGGTGGGAAGTAGCTGCGGCGTATGTTGACACCTGGGAGCGAGCTGAGTTCTGTCTCCCACTCTCTCCATGTGGAGGCAAGGTGTTCGGGTATGGGGTCGTCCCAGCCCTGGTCCTTGTCCCATAACGCTCTTACAATCATCTTTGCCCTGGTGGTGTAAGGTAGAATACATCCCAACGGGTCATATTGTCTGGCGAGTGTTCTGTATACACTCCGTCTTGTGGTCGGTAGTGAAGTCGACCTTCCCTGCTCCTTGGTCAGGGGTGTGTGTTTATAATGGAGCGAGTCTGTTTTGAAGCGCCAGACTAGTCCTAATGTCATTTCTTGGGCTTCTCCTGGGATGGTCGCCATCCAGGTCTCGCTGCTTGCTGCCTTGTCCTCTGGGGAGAGGCTGCGCAATACTTGAGGGTCGCTGCTGGCCCACTGCCGGAGATCAAAGCCGCCTTTGATCAGGGAGGCGCGGAGCTTGAGTAGGAGGGCCTCGGCTTCTTCTGGCGTCGAGACGCTTTGCAGACAGTTGTCCAGGTAGAAACTATTTCCTACACTTTGTCGGACATCTTCATCAGCTGCTGGGTCTTCTGCGACGTGTTTTTGCAGTGCGAACGTAGCACAGCATGGGCTGCATGTGGTTCCGAAAGGGAGGACTTCCCACTGATAGATGGCTGGTTGCTCATCCCCAATCCTCTCTCTCCATAAGAACCGCAGCAGGGGCTTGTCCTCTTCCACTAGTCGCACCTGCAGGAACATCCCTTTGATGTCGCCGCTGATGGCCACCTTGTCTTGGCGGAAACGTAGCAACACGCCTAGTAGAGAGGGGCCGAGTGTTGGGCCGGGCAAGAGCTCTTTATTCAGATTTTGTGATCCGATCTGGTAGCTGCAGTTAAACACAATACGATCCTTGCCGTTGTGGTGGACTTTGTGGTGCGGCACGTACCATGATTCGGTCGTCTGATCGGCCTCTTTAATGTCAATTTTCTTTATGTGTCCCGCTGTGATTAGCTTGTCAATCTCAGCGCGGTACACAGTAGCTTGAGCGGGGTCTCTGGCTAGGCGCCGCTCTGTGTTCAATAGATACCGCTCCGTCGCTTCTTTTGTGGCGTGGAAGGTAGGCATACCCTCTCGCCTCAGGAGTGGAGTTGCGTATCTCATCACTCCGTTGACTTTGACTCTCTTTGTCCCCCGCTCGAGGAGGGCTATGGCATAAATGTCTTCCTTGGAACGAATGTGTTTCTTTTCGTTCTTAAAGGGCATTGTCTCTAGTGTCCATAGCCTCTCGACGTGCTGTAGGAGGGTGGTGTCTTCTTCTGTCACTCTGGAGTGGAGGCAGCGAGTGGCTGCTGTTCGGTTAGGAGACCTAGAGAGGGGGCCTTGTAGTGTCCATCCTAGGCGGGTCTCGACTGCTGCTGGACAGCCTCTGGGCCCAGTGTGGACCCGGTCCATCGGGACGATGAGGTGTGCATGGTCGGATCCTATCAGCAGGGTCGGGGTGGCACCGTCTATGAGCGGTATAGGTAGTTGACGCAGGTGCACATATTTATCCATCAGTTTGGCGATGGGGTAGGTGTACTGCGACAGGCCTATGTCTTGGCTGGTGAAAGCGTTAGTGATCCTATACCGTCTCTCTGGCTGCCCGCTTGCTGCGATAGTGAAGGAGACATTCTTGCCCTTGATCGTCTTCAGGTCTCTTCTTATTGTCCGAATCGTCATCGTTTCTTCGCTCCCGCGCAGCCCCAGCTGGGCCGCAGCGGACGCGAGGAGAAGGGTCTTCTCTGACCCGTCGTCAAGGACGGCGTAGGTGTCCATGACCTTGTCTTGGTAACTCAGTGTTACGTGGACCACCTTCAAGAGCACCCGGGCGCCCCCGCTGCTGGCGGGGTCAATGTACATAACACTTGCCTTTGTGCTGCTTGAGGGTGCAGGCTTTCTTCTGTTACTGTCATGTAGGACGTCCAAGTGGGCTCCGTCACACCGACTACACCTCTTCTTTAAGCGGCACTCGGCTGCCATGTGACTGCGCGCACATCGGTAACAGCGTCGGTTGGACTTTATCCATTGACTCACCTCGTCGGCGGTCATCTTCTTGAACGTGTCACAGTGTGACAGCCAGTGTTTCTTTCGCAGTACGGGCATACAATCTTCCACTTCTCTTTCATCGAGGGGGTACTGTGGTTCTTGTTGCTCGGTACTGATTCGGCTTGGTGCATGACGGTCACCAGCCTGCGGCCATCATTTGCTCTCCTAGGTCCCTCTCTGGAGCTTGGCGTGCTCCGCACGAACGTATCCAATCGTAGGCTGTTGACTTCTCTCGCCAGGAAGTCGGCTAGGTCTAGGAGGGATGGCTCGGGACCGTTAGGATCACGGTGGTCTCTTTGCCGCCTGAAGCGCTCTTGTCGGGCGGGCGGAAGCTTCTCTAAAATCCTCTCAACATTAGAGTTCGCGTACAGTTCGTGCATACCCTTTTCCTTTTGTGCCCCCAGCATCCCTACCAGGGATTGTACCTTGATAGACAGGTCATCTAATGAGCGATTGTCTGTTGCTGGGGGTAGACGGTCAATATTCCTTATCTCTTGTATTACGTAGTCCCATATGCGTCCATAACGTTGGTCGAGGGCTGCTAGAGCCGCGGTGTATGGGGTAGTAGAGGTGGAATATGCCAGCGCTTTATTGTGCGCTCTGGGCACCTTCAGGTGCTTGAGTAGGATAGCATACTTGTACGGTTCATCTGTTACATCGGACATCATTGTCTCTAAGCACATTCGTAGCTCTGTGTACTGTGCTCTGTTCTCGTGTGTGAAGTCCGGGAACGTCGGTGTGCCAAGGTACGATGCCATGGATGGCTGGCACATCGGTGAGCGTTGGAGGAGAGGCCTCCTAGGCGAGTCTCCTCTTACTTGTCGTGGTGGGCTGGTACCTGTCGGGTACCAAGGCCCGCGTAACCAGGTGCTGTTCCTCGGGGCTGGTTGTGCGTCAAGCTCACCCGTGAATTGAGTCGGGGGTCTGTAGCGCAGAGCCGCGGGGGTAAAGTCTGGGCTGTACTGGACCTCCTGGTCCTGTTGAGTACGATGATGCTGTTGGGCTTGACTCTCCTCCTCTCCCTCTTCTTCTTCCTCTGCCAGGTCATCTAGATCCTGTAGTCGTCTATTTAGTCTCTCCGCGGCATAGGCCGGTTCTTCCCTGTTGCTGGGTCTCGCTTGGACCGATCGGGGAAGGGGTTCGGAGAGGGGTATAGGCTCTCTCTGTTGGCCGGGCTCAGGGTCGCTTGATCGGGTAGGGGAGGGTGCCCTAGACCCTTGTCTTGACGAGGCCCTGGAGCCCCGTGCGGAGGGAGGGGGGGTTACCCTGGCAATCAGTTGCTCCATTATCTGCGCTTGTAATCGGTCGCGCTCGGCTTCGCGCTTGGTGTGAGCGAGGTCGTGCTCTGCTTCGCGTTGGGCACCAGCGGCGGCGCGCTGGGCTTCGGCGCGGTCTCTTTCCATATTCTCTTCCGTCTGGAGGCGTCTAGTCTCTAGGCGTATGCGGTCTTCGTCACTCCGTTGCTGCGCCTGGAAGCGCTCTCGCTCGGTCGCAGAGTGTTCGCGTTCACTAAGGGCTTGCGCTTGGAGTTTCGCGTGGAAGCGTTCTTGTTCCATGGAAGAATGTTCGCGCTCGCTAAGCATCTGTGCTTGGAGTCGATCGCGTTCGGTTGAGGCTGCCAGGGTGGCGATAAAGGCCTGCGCCAGCATCTTGTCCGCCTCGCTGGGGGAAGACACTGGTAGAGGTGATCGGCTTCTGGTAGTACTCGTTGGAGATCCGTTCTCCTGTCGCGTACCGAGGAGGTCTATCTCCGGGGTGCGCGTCTCTTCTTGTGGTGGGTCGGGTTCCGTCCCTGGAGGGCTTTCTTTATCCTGGAGCTCTCCGGGGACTACCTCGTCGACGTTGGCGGGGGGTAAAGTCATGTCAGGTCCCTCCTGGTCCCCCCCCGTGAGCTTGGTCAGTTACGTTAGAACCCACTAGGGTCTCTACTGGCGGGGTCGCCTGGTCGGTAGGGTTTGACATACTTTTACTATCCGCTTTTTCCGCGTTTAACGTCTGTAGAAAGCTAGGTAGTAGACTGGCAGCGTAGTCCTCTAGGTAATGAGGTGGCTGCCACCTGCGCTGCGGGCGATCTATTTTAGGAGAACCGTTTGTGGAGTGTTCATCATTGGCCATGTCAATATTAATATTATATTAATATTACGCTAGTTACCCTCCGGCTCGAAGGACCAATTGTAACTGAGGGGTACAATTCCCTGACTGTATTAAATAAGTATGGTATCATTAAACCACTACTGTCTTATGTACATTACTAATGGCCATACAGTACACAGGTATATGAGATGAACACTTCCACAATGACACGTTTCCACACAAATCTTGGTTAGAATAATATTTATTAGCAGCAATAATAGTAGATTACATTACTTTACTTAGAGTCGCGCTTGTAAGGCGAAGAATGTGCGTGAGTAAGTCAAGAGCGTAAGTCCATTATAATATTACGCAGGAGATAATGAATACCACCTGTATCCTAGGAATTATATCTATGGTACACTAGTAGGGCAGCGGGAGATACTAGTAGGGTCCCTCCGGTTGTAGGCCAGCAAGGGGAGACGATTTGTCGGTAGCAAAGTCTGGGTCAACGAAGAATAGGGAGACTCCAGGTACAGGAGACAGTGCAATAATCTCTTGATCCGCAGACGAATAACAGCTATTCTCCGGCATGCAGCTCCGCATGGAAGAAAGCTAGCCAGCCTCAGGCGTCTTAGAGGCGGGCTCGACGTTGCTCCTCACAGGGTAAATCCCACACAATTGTGGGTGTAGACGATTCTCCGCTCCATCAGCTACAGGACCAAAGCAAATATAATCCAGCCGAAAAGGGCTATGTAGTCGTCGGGTAGGTTATCCAGTGTACATGTCCACACGGTCCTCGTCTAGGGCTCCTCGGATAAAGGCGCCAGGTTAAGCTGCCCAGCCTGGATAAGCACACTAGCTGGTACGAGGAAACGTTGGTAATGCTGGTCACTGTAGAACGGTAGCCGCACGATACACTATACATAAATAGACTATTACTGAATTAATAGAATAGGTCGAACTCGACGGTACAGCGTTAAACTCTGATACTTCAGCTATCAATTCGCACGCGGTCTCAATGCTCTATTTGGGGCCAAACAGGCCCTACTTCACCGCACGTTGTATCGTGGGTGAGGCTTCACTTGGGTAACTCGAACTACTTCTGTATTCACCTGCGCCATATTTATACGTTAGGTGAACAAACTAGTACCAGCCTTATTCCTGTCTCGTGTTCTTGCGCAGAGCCGTTCATGTCCAGGCATGTCTTTGGCGGTGACTTTGAACTAGACCTTGGGGGTATGGCAGTGGCGCCTAAGGGACCGCTGTCCAATAGGAGAACGAAATATTATGGTCTGTACTAGGTAAAGGGATATTCCGTGTATATGTACAAAGAATACACGGGGGATATCAGACGATATACAAATATTATGCAATATATATCAATTAGTAAATATATATATTCGGTTTAATCTGATATGTTAAAACTCACTTAAATAAGTCAGACACATTTAGGCATACTAGATAATTAGTACTACTAGTAAACATATAAACATAAAAAAATATATATATTAGTATTACAGTAGATAGATAGATAGATTTATTTTCACCATCATGATAATTAATCCCAATTAATTTGCACTGTTAGTTAACTAGTCTGTGAGTTAGTTGGTTAGTTAGTTCATTTACTAGGTAGTTGGTTACCTAGTTGGTTGGTTAACTAATGGGTTAGTTTGTTTCCCGTCTGTACTCACCACTAGATTCCCGATCACCATCACCATCATGAAGACGATGAGGCACATGGTGGGGTCCGCCACCTCCATGCAGTCCCACATGCTCTCGATCCACTCCCCACACAGCACCCTGAAGATGATGAGGAAGGCGTGGAAGAAGTCGTACATGTGCCAGCGTGGCAGCTCACAGTCCGCAGAGATCCTGCACACACACTCCTTGTAGCTCTTCCCAAACAGCTGCATGCCCACCACGGCGAAGATGAAGACGATGATGGCCAGGACCAGCGTCAGGTTGCCCAGCGCACCCACCGAGTTCCCGATGATCTTTATCAACATGTTGAGGGTGGGCCAGGACTTAGCCAGCTTAAACACACGCATCTGAGAGAGAAGGACAGACAGATGTATACACAGGCTGGCAAAACAATTCACTACCTGATTAATGTTTGGACCAAAACATTAGTACGTATTGTTGTGCCAGGAGTGTATCTTTCTGCTGGCTTTGTTGTGCACAATTGAAAGCCACTTAGGATGAACGTGTCAGCTAAATTACGAAATGTAAATATGGACAGTGTTTACCATCGTTGTGTGCTGCCATGTTGGAAGAAGACAAAGAATACGTCTAATTTCTGTGGCTGTGACACCAAGGCATTCTATTTGGATATATTCATCTTCTGATTTTCCCTATCTTACTCCCTCCACAGCTGTGAATGAAGGTTTTAATTTTCCATAGCAACACTCGTCTCTTCCAACCAGTGTTAATTTCGTCAGCTATTTAGAATTAAAAAGTTCGTCTTCGTCATGTGTCAAATGCTCTTTTTCATTCTCATCATATTTAGCCACCTTTATCTATTTTTCGTTTAGTCAAGTTTTAGTCAACTACAGGTCTGAGCATTTTCGTTTATTCGTCTTTTTTGTTTAGTCTCGCCACTCAGTTACAGCCTCATAAGTTGGCGTGAGCTAAAAAAGCTAACGTTAGTGCTAGCTGGTTAGACTTATGTAAGCTATTTAATGTGTTCTATTGTGGTGGATCAACATAATGTAGCGATCCGTCATGCAGTAATGTAGGGAGGAAAGAGGAGAGTTTCCTTTTCTGTATGGTGCTTTATTTCCAGCTCAATATCGAATAGAATAGAAATACTTTTATTGTCCCGAGGGAATTTTGACAGTGCAAATCGCTCAACATTAAACATTTAGACCGAACAAAGTCACGAATAAGAATGACAAAACAAATTGCCTAAGAATAAGAATAGAATAAAATAGAATAAAAATAGAATAAAATATACAGTAAATAAATACAGTAAAAATATACTGAAGTCTACAGTAGGTGTAATAATGCACAGTGCTGTTTAAAAAGTAAGAGTCCAGGAAGATGGTAACTGTCACAGGTAGTGTGAGCCTAGCACTGAACATGCTCCTCCTGTCAGCCAAGTCTGTGTATAGTGGGTGGGAGGGGCCTGGGCCCAGGAGTTAAACACTTGTAATCCCTATCTGATTGGATCAGATTTGTATTAATTCATTTCAACTCATTATTATAATAGGGGGGGACCCTGATGTAAACAAGACGAAAGTCTTTCTCTGGTCTGCATCAAGTTTCAAGTTCCTTCAAGTTTCTTTAATAGTTGTCATACAGAAGTACAGAATACTTTTATACAAAATGCTTCTTACTGTTACGCTCCAGAGACTGTGCAAGACAAGATAAGTATGAAATAAAATAACATAGTATAGCATGTAAATTAGAAGTAAAAAAAATGAGGTCACAGTGTTCAGTATAGACATATGTACAATGTTCGATGCAGAATAGACGTAACTGAGTTACCATATAATATACAATACTGTGTAGTGTACTAATATACAATACTATATGGCAGAAATAGGATGAGGTGCAATTTAGGTACAATTTACAGTAGGTGTACGAGTTGGAGTGCAAATCCTTTATCAATAAATATAAAGTGTGTTTGTGTGATCTAAAGTGTGGAGAGTGGGTGCTGCAGTGTGTTGTTTGTTTAAGTGAGTGTGTGCGTGTGCATCCCCTTAACAATTGTGTGTATTGAGCCGTACTGTACTGTACCCATTCTGCAATTTGTTAATTAAAATGTTCAATCAATCAATCAATCAATAGGGATTCAATGTTTTGAACTCCTTGGCCCTAGAGCTTAGCAAGGCTCCTCCTCTCCGCCACCACCGCTAGAGAGTCCAGCTCCACCCCAACCACGCTACTGGCCTTCCTGACCAGCTTATCCAGCCTGTTTGTGTCCCCTGCTCTCAGTCCGCTGCCCCAGCAGGTCACAAGAAGTACAAGAAGGCGCCCGCCACCACCGACTCGTAGAACATCCTCAACATCCTTGTACAGACATTGAAGGATCTCAGCCTTCTGAGGAAGTAGAGTCGGCTCTGGCCCCTCTGTGTGTTTTGACCCGTTCAGTTTGTTGTCGATGTGCACACCGAGGTATTTCTAATCCTCAACAGTGTCCACATCGACCCCCACTGATGGAAACGGGGGTCACAGGTGCACTCCTCCTCCTCCCCAGCTCCACCACCAGTTCCCTGGTCTTCGCCACATTTAGCTGCAGGTGGTTTTTATTGCACCATGTGACGAAGTCCACTACCAGTTGTCCTTTATACATCCCACTATCACGGAGTCATCAGAACATTTCTGAAGTTATGGGGTTTTATAAGTTAATACTTCCCTTCTCATACACAACACAGCTACCTGCTATAATACGCTAGCTTCACAACAACAACGTAACATCCGGTCCATCCTCCCATATCTCCTGGGGGGAAACAACACCCCCAGCATAACAGTGGTGCCCCTAAGACCATACAACTAGAGCGACACTAGAGAACCCATATAGGGAAGACTACATTTTCACAACTCCACTGGCTACCAGTTGAGGCGAGAGCCAAACAATTACAGCTAGGGATGGTCCACAAGATTTTAAACAGGAGAGCCCCAACATATTTTAACAACCACTTTGAATGGATTGCACACACACACAACACAAGAGGAAGCCTGAGAAATGTAGTCCCCTGTAAGCACAACAGGAAGATGGGTCAAATGTCATTTAGATATAGAGGTGCAGTGGAGTGGAACAAACTACCACTCAATATTAAGGAAACCCAGAGTGCTGCAGGGTTCAGATCCAAGAGAAGGGAGCCGCTGTTTAACAACCTGCCACTGTGATGTTGGTGCGACTGTATCATGTGCTGAACCTCTGTTGAACGATGAGGAATGTCTCTATGCAGATTATTGATGAAAATAATTTGTGCTTTTAATGCACCAATGAACATGAATGATGCTTTTTATAATATCTTTTTTTAATTAAACATGAATACTACTACTAATGCACTTTAGAATATGCACTAAGAATGCTCGATGCACTTCAGATACCATCGTGCCACTTACAACCAGTAACAACAGGGACAACGATGGAAATAAGGCCCTCATTTATCAACGTTTGCGTACGCACAGATATGTGCGTAACCCGTGCGTACGATCATTTCTAAGCAAAGTGTGGGACTTATCAAATTGAACTTGTGCTTGACTTTGTGCGTATATATACACACAGCTCGGAGCATGCGTAGCTGGCGCCCGGTGGTAGAATTATTGCAGTCTGCAACGCGGAAATAAGCTTCCGTGCATTACTTCCAACACTGGCGTCACAGGGGCGGACCTTCCTACAGGCGATATAGGCGGTCGCCTAGAGCGCCACCCAGAGGGGGACGCCAAAAAAAAAAAAAAAAAAAAAAAAAAATTATTTTTATTTTATTTTTTTTTATTTTTTTTTATTTTTTTTTATTTTTTTTTATGTGCAGTTTTGGCGCCCCCTCTATATCGGCAACCATTATTTTTACATAAAAAAAATTCTAACATAAGGGAAAATGAGCCAAAAATCTAAAACGGTCGGTCGGTCTGAGCCTCAGCTTTAGGTGTTCACAGTCAGAACATGCTAGAGCGCTGTGCATTGATGGGTATCGGTCAAGTGTTTATAGAATTGAGCGTTGAGGAAAGAAAGACTAACGTTAGAGAACTATGAAGAGGCAAAAGCCATAAAAAAAAAAAAAAAAAAAAAATCTCGCTTAGGGCGCCAAATGTGCTAGGTCCGCCCCTGCGTGTTCAACTTCTGTATGACCCGTAATTCATTATAGTTCATTGTAAAATAGCGACAGTAGTGTAATTATAACGGGCTCACGTGCGAACAAGAGGTTGGCTTGCTTGTTTGGCACGGGGGGGCAGACGCAGAACACCCACCTCCAAACGCGATTAAATATTGTTTCAAATAAAAAGCGACATACTATTATTTTGTGTCATGTTTCCAAATAAGATTGGCCACAACGAAATGCTTTCTACTTCAATTTGTTGGTTAGAATAGATTACCTCGCTCCGTTGAGAGATGATTGTGGACTTCAGGAGGTCAGGGGTCAAGGACTACAGCCCCCTCAGCATCGACGGGGCACCGGTTGAGAGAGTCAACAGCTTTAAGTACCTCGGAGCCTACATATCCGAGGACTTGACATGGACCACACACATTGACAGTGTTTTGAAGAAGGCACGACAACGCCTGTACTTCCTCAGGCGCCTAAGGAAGTTCCAAGTCAGTCAGAAGATCCTTAAGAACTTCTACTCATGTACAATAGAGAGCATCTTGACTGGCAACATCACCTCCTGGTTTGGGAATAGCACTGCACAAGACCGAAGCAGACTACAAAGAGTGACACGTTCAGCCGAACGCACAATTGGAGGGGGGCTCCCCACCCTCCAGAACATTTACAACAAGCGTTGCAAGGGCACGGCTAAGAGAATCATTAAAGACTCCAGTCACCCGAACAACTGCCTCTTTGAACTGCTGCGGTCAGGCAAGCGATACCGGAGTCTCAAGGCGAGCACAGAAAGACTCAGAAGAAGCTTCTATCCCCAGGCCATCAGGCTGCTAAACGAACAATGAACACTACACAACAACAACCACCAAACGCACATAGCACACACATCCACACGCACACACTCACTTTAAACAAACACACTGTAGCACCCACTCCACACACTTTATAGCACACACCCACTTTAAACAAACACACTGTAGCACCCACTCCCCACACTTTATATTTATTGATGAAGGATTGCACTACAACTCGTACACCTTACTGTAAATTGTACCTAAATTGTACCTCATCCCATTTCTGCTTTGCACTATATAGTACTGTACATTAGTACACTGCATAGTATTGTATATTATATGGTAACTCAGTTACGTCTATTCTGCATCGAACATTGTACATATGTCTATACCGAACACTGTGACCTCATTTTCTTCTTCTAAATTACATGCTATACTATGTTATTTGATACTATCTTGTCTAGCACAATCTCTGGAGCGTAACAGTAAGAAGCATTTTGTATGAAAGTATTCTGTACTTCAGTATGACAACTATTAAAGAAACTTGAAACTTGAAACTTGAAACTTCACTGAGACTGAAAGTAAAAGACAGTTTTTTTTGTGAGCTCCGCGCACAGACGTGATAATAATAATAATAATAATAATAATAATAATAATAATAATAATAATAATAATAATAATAATAATAATAATAATAATAATAATAATAATAATAATAATAATAATAATAATAATAATAATAATAATAATAATAATAATAATAATAATAATAATAATAATAATAATAATAATAATAATAACAATAATAGCTTCATTTTATATAGCGCCTTTCAAGAGACCCATGCAATGTCGCTTTACATAGATAGGGGGGGGGGAATAACAAAGTAATAAATATAGTGGACAGACACACAACATATAAATATGATGATGGGATTCAAGTTCGCGTTTTTATTGATCACATAGGCAGGCTATACATGGCACGGTCCATCGTGATATTGTAGATGGATCGAGCAATAGACTGTTACTGTACCACCCATGTTCTTATTTACATTGTGACAACAGCCTTGTGAGCTCCCGCACACAGACATGATGGAATTCAAGTGCAAGTTTGTATTGATCACATATTATAGGCAGGCTACACATGGCGTATAGGCTACATCATACATGGCAGTGAGATTCATTGTTCTTGTATATGCTCTTGTATTATTGTTTATATAGGCTACCCAATACCGACATCAAAATAGATTGTATGCATCTACAAATCATATGTAGCAGGTAGAAAATTGACGGAAAATCTGTCGCGATTTGGAATCAAATTGAGGAGAACTTTAATCCCGGGGTATTAATCGAACAAAACGGAAAAAGGCAGTCATATTCCAGCACGGTCTTTATTAGTTAACACTTTGAGCGCCACGCCGGGTTTTCCTTTTTACCGGCTGAATGCCACCATCGGCGCCAATGTTAACGTTAATATCGCCTAATCTATGTTTTAAATTATGGCTATGTGTCTAATCTGCCCATCGCATTATCAAAGACTATTTTCCAGTCAGTGCTGTCAAGGCAGATTGTTTTTTTATCGCGTCGTTTCCGTTTCAGAGCATTTAGAAAAGCAACCGTTTTCAGATTAAAAACAGCCCATTCTGGAGCATTCTATGAAAATCGTCTTTTACTGGAATATTCCACAACATTGATATTCGTCTGCCTTTTTATGAATCGTTTTCAAATAAATGCTAGATGATCAATATTATACGTGCACGCAAGCACATTCGAGCCGCGCACGGATAATCGCCCCGTTGATTTCCTCTCGGACTTTTACAGTGAAACCGAAAGAACCCATTTCACGAAACAGCTTATAACTTCATCAAACGTACTCTGATTATCCTAACACTGATAACATAGAGTCCTTACCTGACATCAGATGGTATCCAACTGGTATATTCCAATTCCTGATCACCATTCGAAAAAATCGATAAGTGTATGGATCCAACGCGATACAGTAGAACTCCATGATCAGCGGGGCTCTGAGGTTCCAGAATGAACTGTGGTAACCCCGGCTGGATCAGTGGACTGGAAAATGTGGAGTACCGGATTTTTTCCCCCATTCATTTTCATTGAGTCCATTCCAAAATCACTTATGCCATCTGGGAGACGACAGGGGGCGCTTTTTTCCACAATGATCGCCGGCGCCGCTCGGCTATACTCGGGTAGGCTCGGGTGATGCAATATGATTTCAGATCGCTAAAAAAAAAAAATTATAATAATTCCGAGAAATCTCGTGAGTGGCTTTCAACCACCTATAAATAAACCAGAGTATTCTTGTGTGTGGCACGGCAAGTGTTAATATGGTCTTTAAGTTAATAGATATCATATCCGACATCACCGTACGTGTACATGTCTGTCAGCCTGCGTATTTCTCCATAACACGCTTCCCTCGGCTTAGTCCACTTTTCCACATTTCATGGGGGTGTTCCATTACCGTATATGGTTAATTACGGGCGGTGCTATATGCAAATACGTAAAACAGTGCACGAGCTCTGTAGGATCAAAGTGATATTTATCAAGACAGGTGTGCGTACGACCTGTGTACGCACGTGTGATATATCCCGTTTTTTTGTGCGTACACACATTCTAAATGATGTGCTTAAAGGATAACTCCAACATTATGGGAAATTAGCTTATTTAACATCTTCCCTGGAGTTAGACAAGAAGATACATACCTTTTTTGTCTCTGTGCGTGCATTTAGCTTTAGGTTCGTGTTAACGTTAGATAATGTACAAAATAAACGTTTTCCGCTGCTATAAACGTCGCACTTTTATTTTGAAAACCCCAGAAAGGAAGTCATTATATTTGCTTTACACATCCTGTTCTGCGTTAGCTCCGGTTAGCTCCGAGCGTCCAGTAGTTAGTAGTATTATCAATACCAGCCATTGGATTACTGTTTTCTAAATTGGGGAGGCTTTTAATCGTCACGGTAAGAGGATTTTAAGTCATGGTATCTATAAACTTCAATCGGTTCAGATCCTTTGAAGGAATGAGAATATCAACAAACCTGTAGGGAACGTCAGGGTACTGTCCTGCCTCACTTCCAGTGATGAAGCTAAGCTATGCTAACGGAGCGTCTGTTCCCAAAGCTAAATGCACGCACAGAGACAAAAAAGGTATGCATCTTCTTGTCTAACTCCAGGGAAGATGTTAAATAAGCAAATTTCCCAAAATGTTGGAGTTATCCTTTAAGAACAAAGATAGAACACTTTCTAAGAATTGTTGATAAATGAGGGCCCTTTTCGTTCTATCCCTGACAAGGCAAATACAAATGTTGTTATATGTTTGTTGTCAATCAATCAAATCAAATAAAAAAAAAACACACAAAACCCCAGAACATTACAATGATTCACCCACGGAACGATGTGTTGGGGATAAGGGTTCCGCATGGACAATTATGTTTGCTACTTTCCTGTCGGCAAACAAGTTCCTGTTAGCTAGCAAGTAGCAAGTATTTTAAACAGTGTTGATGGTGAAGTTGAATAAACGTTTAGCAAGATTTTATTTTGCAAACAAAATTTTGTGTTGTTGTTCTTAGTTCAAGTTTCAAGTTCAAGTTTGTTTATTATTTGTCACAACAAAATACAGAATACTTTATGATGAAATGCTTGTTTCTGTATGTATATTTAGTCAACGACATTGCATGAATCATTTAGTCACGTTAGTGTCACATGATCTCCATTAACATGACGTCTTGTCTCGTTTGTCAGGGGAAAAATCTTCGTTGACGACCATATAATTTTCATTGACTAAATTAACACTGCTTCCAACATGGCAACCAGTTTGTTACCTAGGTAAACAGTCCCTAATATCTGACCCCCCCCCCATGTAGATCTAGATGTTAAACAGTCCCTAATATCTGACCCCCCCCCATGCAGATCTAGATGTTAAATGTCCCTAATACCTGACCCCCCCCATGTAGATCTAGATGTTAAACAGTCTCTAATATCTGACCCCCCCCCCATGTAGATCTAGATGTTAAACAGTCTCTAATATCTGACCCCCCCCCCATGTAGATCTAGATGTTAAACAGTCTCTAATATCTGACTCCCCCCCCCCCATGTAGATCTAGATGTTAAACAGTCTCTAATATCTGACCCCCCCCCATGCAGATCTAGATGTTAAACAGTCTCTAATATCTGACCCCCCCCCATGTAGATCTAGATGTTAAACAGTCCCTAATATCTGACCCCCCCCCCATGTAGATCTAGATGTTAAACAGTCTCTAATATCTGACCCCCCCCCCCATGTAGATCTAGATGTTAAACAGTCTCTAATATCTGACCCCCCCCCCATGTAGATCTAGATGTTAAACAGTCTCTAATATCTGACCCCCCCCCCATGTAGATCTAGATGTTAAACAGTCTCTAATATCTGACCCCCCCCCATGTAGATCTTAAACAGTCTCTAATATCTGACCCCCCCCATGTAGATCTAGATGTTAAACAGTCTCTAATATCTGACCCCCCCCCATGTAGATCTAGATGTTAAACAGTCTCTAATATCTGACCCCCCCCCCATGTAGATCTAGATGTTAAACAGTCTCTAATATCTGACCCCCCCCCCCCATGTAGATCTAGATGTTAAACAGTCTCTAATATCTGACCCCCCCCATGTATATCTAGATGTTAAACAGTCTCTAATATCTGACCCCCCCCATGTAGATCTAGATGTTAAACAGTCTCTAATATCTGACCCCCCCCCCATGTAGATCTAGATGTTAAACAGTCTCTAATATCTGACCCCCCCCCATGTAGATCTAGATGTTAAACAGTCTCTAATATCTGACCCCCCCCCCATGTAGATCTAGATGTTAAACAGTCTCTAATATCTGACCCCCCCCCCATGTAGATCTAGATGTTAAACAGTCTCTAATATCTGACCCCCCCCCCCATGTAGATCTAGATGTTAAACAGTCTCTAATATCTGACCCCCCCCCCCATGTAGATCTAGATGTTAAACAGTCTCTAATATCTGACCCCCCCCATGTAGATCTAGATGTTAAACAGTCTCTAATATCTGACCCCCCCCCCATGTAGATCTAGATGTTAAACAGTCTCTAATATCTGACCCCCCCCCATGTAGATCTAGATGTTAAACAGTCTCTAATATCTGACCCCCCCCCCATGTAGATCTAGATGTTAAACAGTCTCTAATATCTGACCCCCCCCCATGTAGATCTAGATGTTAAACAGTCTCTAATATCTGACCCCCCCCCCCATGTAGATCTAGATGTTAAACAGTCTCTAATATCTGACCCCCCCCCCATGTAGATCTAGATGTTAAACAGTCTCTAATATCTGACCCCCCCCCATGTAGATCTAGATGTTAAACAGTCTCTAATATCTGACCCCCCCCCCCCCATGTAGATCTAGATGTTAAACAGTCTCTAATATCTGACCCCCCCCATGTAGATCTAGATGTTAAACAGTCTCTAATATCTGACCCCCCCCATGTAGATCTAGATGTTAAACAGTCTCTAATATCTGACCCCCCCCATGTAGATCTAGATGTTAAACAGTCTCTAATATCTGACCCCCCCCCATGTAGATCTAGATGTTAAACAGTCTCTAATATCTGACCCCCCCCCCCCATGTAGATCTAGATGTTAAACAGTCTCTAATATCTGACCCCCCCCCATGTAGATCTAGATGTTAAACAGTCTCTAATATCTGACCCCCCCCCCCCCCATGTAGATCTAGATGTTAAACAGTCCCTAATATCTGACCCCCCCCCCCATGTAGATCTAGATGTTAAACAGTCTCTAATATCTGACCCCCCCCATGTAGATCTAGATGTTAAACAGTCTCTAATATCTGACCCCCCCCCCCATGTAGATCTAGATGTTAAACAGTCTCTAATATCTGACCCCCCCCCATGTAGATCTAGATGTTAAACAGTCTCTAATATCTGACCCCCCCCCATGTAGATCTAGATGTTAAACAGTCTCTAATATCTGACTCCCCCCCCATGTAGATCTAGATGTTAAACAGTCTCTAATATCTGACCCCCCCCCCCCATGTAGATCTACATGTTAAACAGTCTCTAATATCTGACCCCCCCCATGTAGATCTAGATGTTAAACAGTCTCTAATATCTGACCCCCCCCCATGTAGATCTAGATGTTAAACAGTCTCTAATATCTGACCCCCCCCCCATGTAGATCTAGATGTTAAACAGTCTCTAATATCTGACCCCCCCCCCCATGTAGATCTAGATGTTAAACAGTCTCTAATATCTGACCCCCCCCCATGTAGATCTAGATGTTAAACAGTCTCTAATATCTGACCCCCCCCCCATGTAGATCTACATGTTAAACAGTCTCTAATATCTGACCCCCCCCCATGTAGATCTAGATGTTAAACAGTCTCTAATATCTGACCCCCCCCCATGTAGATCTAGATGTTAAACAGTCTCTAATATCTGACCCCCCCCCCATGTAGATCTAGATGTTAAACAGTCTCTAATATCTGACCCCCCCCCCATGTAGATCTAGATGTTAAACAGTCTCTAATATCTGACCCCCCCCCCATGTAGATCTAGATGTTAAACAGTCTCTAATACCTGACCCCCCCCATGTAGATCTAGATGTTAAACAGTCTCTAATATCTGACCCCCCCCCCCCATGTAGATCTAGATGTTAAACAGTCTCTAATATCTGACCCCCCCCCATGTAGATCTAGATGTTAAACAGTCCCTAATATCTGAACCCCCCATGTAGATCTAGATGTTAAACAGTCTCTAATATCTGACCCCCCCCCCATGCAGATCTAGATGTTAAACAGTCCCTAATATCTGACCCCCCCCCATGTAGATCTAGATGTTAAACAGTCCCTAATATCTGACCTCCCCCCATGTAGATCTAGATGTTAAACAGTCTCTAATATCTGACCCCCCCCCCCATGTAGATCTAGATGTTAAACAGTCCCTAATATCTGACCCCCCCCCATGTAGATCTAGATGTTAAACAGTCTCTAATATCTGACCCCCCCCCATGTAGATCTAGATGTTAAACAGTCTCTAATATCTGACCCCCCCCCCCCCCCCATGTAGATCTAGATATTAAACAGTCTCTAATATCTGACCCCCCCCCCCCCCCATGTAGATCTAGATGTTAAACAGTCCCTAATATCTGACCCCCCCCCATGTAGATCTAGATCTTGCAGATATAATTTAACTTCTTTTGAATAGTGACTGAATTCATCCAATGGCCAATAAAAGCCAGCAATGTCCCCCCAACAGGTGTGAAACTGACCAATCGGAAGGAGCGCAGCACAGACAGGCCCTGGACGTCAGCCAATCCCAGCTCCACGAGACTCATGGTAACGATGATGCTGTCGAAGATGTTCCAGCCCACCTGTAACCAGAATACCAATAATAATAAATTTTATTTATATTGCACTGTATATTTGGCAAAGTGCTACAGGTAAAAAAAAACATTTAATACAACAGATAAAAATGGAGCATATGTAACGGTTTGAATAATGATGTTCAGTAATGTTAATAATAACGTTTGAGTATATTGTTAAATTCGTGATTAATTTGCGATAACCAGCCATTGTTTATAAAAGGGCTTTTATTTAATGAACAAGTGCACCACCTACAGGTGTGAAAAAGTCATTGTTGTGCAATTCACATACAGGTGCATTGTGGTTAATCCACAGCTGAAAGATGTCTTCAGGCTGTGGGTAAGATGCTCTGCTCGCTCCGTGTAAAAAGCTGTTATTAACACTATCATTGAAGTGATCACACAGTCATCAACATCATCTTGTGACTTATTGTAACTCATCTAGACCACAATTAGTTAGCTGATCATTCCTGTAAATGCATTATTACTGACTGAGAGGTGACGAAAATACACGCTTCCTTTATGCACATGTTGCTAGTTGCTAATGTGCATTTTTCTGTTCTTTAGCTTGATGCGACCTGGAGCGAGCTGCCTACTGTCTTGCAGTGTTTAACCTGCTGGTTGTGTCCCATTCACAGGTACGGTTATATGTCAAATAACAATCTTCGTTCAGTTCAGCATTACGTTAAACAGGCAGAAGCCATTAATTTAGTTGTGTTAACGTGACTGCTGTTACTTCTTGTAAACTGGGGGTGGCAGCATAACACAATTTATTTCCTTGTAAAAGAAATGATGGGCATTTTAAAGGTCCCGTGTCTTATCCAGCCTTTTCCAGTGTTTAGCATTGTTTCCTAGCAATGGGGGTTTATATCAATCAGGTCTGTGTCTCTAATTCTCATTTTGACTCATCAGTCTAGTCTCGAGTTCACGAGATCCTCCCTCACTCAACTAAGCCGTTCTGATTTGACTGTTTTGCTGACGTGAGTAAGGCACTGGTTGTAGTCACCGCCCACAATCAACAATTCGCTCAACAACAGAGCGAGTGGAATTACTTCCTCAAACGGGTTGACGTGCGCGGGTGCTGACAGAGACAGCAGAGAATGAGCGAGAGAGAGGGAGAGAGAGATAGAAGTGAAAGTTGAATGGAAGTGTTGTTTGTGCGACAGTAGCGTGCGTAATAAACTAGCGTTTTTGCATCGGAACACGACTCCGTCTACGCTATCATTACTGCATTCCTGACGTGATCTTGGACGTATTTCGGAGATTATATCAAACATGTCAACTGAACAACAGAACGCAGATCGCAGAACTTTGAACGCAGTTTCACTCAAGCTGCGCAGAGTGCCAACGCTTGGTTTGCGCAAGCCGAAGCCCAATTCGCTCTCAGGGATATTACCGCGGATGCCACCAAGTACCACTATGTGGTAACAGCCCTTACGAACTCAACGGCAGCGAGAGTGGTGAGTTTGCTGGAAAACCCACCTACACATGACAAATACGCTCTGAGTTTTTTTTTGCCTTCTTCAGGCTGTGGTTTGATGCAAGCTGGAGCGAGCTGCCGATTGTCTTGCAGTGTTTAACCCATTCTTCGCCAATCACGTGTTAAAGCGGGTTTCTCCGCCATGCGTTGTCTGCCAATAACTCTGTAAGGCGTTTTTGAGATCAATATTTCATATTTTCGTCATGGTATTCATATTTCACCCACGGAGTCTTGGGTGATGCTGTCTGAGCCATCACAACTCTGCAACGCTTCAATACCGCCACCTCGTGGCCGATCGACGAGTTGCCAAACCGGAAGTGCCCGGAAGTGCTCGGTCCGTCCTCATCCGGCCACTCGCTTATCGTCCCGGGGCTCAATACAGACACCGTCGTACAGACACCGTCGATATGGATCTTTGCCATAACTCAATAATCAACATGATTTGGACGTGTATTAGTAATATACAAACCGGAAATGGATCGCATCGATCAACATCCCATAATTGGGATCTGTTTGCTGCACTCTCATTGCCCAACACTACGAGGAGACTGGGGTGAGTTTCAGCGTTTTTCTTTATCATTTTCGATACAAACTGCTCTGATCAATATATCACCC
The DNA here is from genome assembly GCF_963971535.1 of Notolepis coatsorum. Classification (NCBI taxonomy): domain Eukaryota; kingdom Metazoa; phylum Chordata; class Actinopteri; order Aulopiformes; family Paralepididae; genus Notolepis; species Notolepis coatsorum. The sequence goes on from NC_140176.1 coordinate 130,607,085, forward strand.
ATACTACATGAATCATTTAACGTCGGTCATTGAATTATAAACGACCCCCCCCCCTCCGTTCACCCGCAGATGATCAGTCATGACGTTTAGGACCATGTACAGTTGAAATTTTTAATATAACGTTGATCAGTATCAAACTGCATTTGATAATCTAATACATGCATTTATGCCTATATCTCACGTTCTATGAAATACTGCAGAAAACGATAAAAACATATTTATACTCTAGACGGTATTTTTGTATGAATGTGTGAATGAAAAAGTTAAATGTTCCTACATCCTGAACGATAGATAATCGATGTTGAATGGGCCATAGTAATGTCAATTTAGCAATACAATTTAAAAAGTTATAGCCCTGCAAAGAAGGTGAACATCTCCATAGACTTATAGCGCTGTCAGAGAGGGTACAATGATGGGTACAATGCCCGGCAGAGAATGGGTTAACCTGCTGGTTGTGTCCCATTCACAGTCAAAGTTGAAGTGTTCCATCCATCTCGACTCCTGTGTCCATTATTGGGTCAACACGCAAGACAGAGACACAGTGGTCACACACATATGGGTACAAAAAAAGCTCTACTGAAAAGGTGGGTTTTTAAGGTTGTATTTAAGCCTCATCAGGAGCCTCATCAGGACCCTAGCAGCACAATTTGGGATATACTGACGTTTCTGGATGTTCCTGCTAGTATAGCAGCACCATAGCAATAATATAACCATACATAACTGTCACCATGACAACAGAACAATCAGTACCATAGACAACTACCATAGCAAAAACACAACATTCAATTTTATAGACAGATGTCCATGGCAACAGGCTCATAGCAACAGCAGAACAGCCCATAATAGACAAGCCACATGTGAGGCTATTCTCTCTACAAACATAAGCATCTTAATGGCACCGGATTCCTTGGATTTAAACAACTGCTAAAAAGTTAAATACAGAAAATACACAAGACAGGAAGTAGTAATAGACTGATATGAAGCAGTAACAGACTGACAGGAAGTAGTCATAGACTTGACAGGAAGAAGTCATAGACTGACAGGAAACAGTAATATTATGACAGGAAGTAGATACTCTTACCTGGAAGTAGTGGTATGGGTCCATGGCCAGTAGCTTGAGAACCATCTCAGCTGTGAAGATTCCTGTGAAGACCTGACAGCAGACACAGGTCAGAGGTCAGATGAGAAGGGGAGGGGTTGTTTTAAGGTTAGGGTCAGAAGAGAAGAGTTTTGAACTGCAGAAATCAGCAGCTCCTGGGCTGACTTGGTGTGCTTCCAGGTACATAAAGATATAAACTAACACTAAACTAACTATAAGGTTCATATTTGCATTTCAAAATGTCAATCTGTAGTTGGAGGTCAGGGTTCAGAGGTAGTTTCTCACCAGGTTTCCGATGGACAGCATCTCTTCAAAGCCTTGCGTCATGGGATAGTGCTCCATGGCCATGAAGACGGTGTTGAGGATGATGCAGATGGTGATTCCCAGATCCACAAAGGGATCCATGACGATGATGTAGAGCCACTGCTTCAGCCAACACCAACAGGAACAGCAGTTCCACTTCAGGAAGATGTCTGCAAAGCGGTACCAACATGGAGGACAGGGCCTCTGGTCCTGGGCATACTCTAATCACAACAGACAACAGAGAACTGCTTTAGGTACCAACATGGAGGACAGGGCCTCTGGTCCTGGGCATACTCTAATCACAACAGACAACAGAGAACTGCTTTAGGTACCAACATGGAGGACAGGGCCTCTGGTCCTGGGCATACTCTAATCACAGCAGACAACAGAGAACTGCTTTAGGTACCCACATGGAGGACAGGGCCTCTGGTCCTGGGCATACTCTAATCACAACAGACAACAGAGAACTGCTTTAGGTACCCACATGGAGGACAGGGCCTCTGGTCCTGGGCATACTCTAATCACAACAGACAACAGAGAACTGCTTTAGGTACCAACATGGAGGACAGGGCCTCTGGTCCTGGGCATACTCTAATCACAACAGACAACAGAGAACTGCTTTAGGTACCAACATGGAGGACAGGGCCTCTGGTCCTGGGCATACTCTAATCACAACAGACAACAGAGAACTGCTTTAGGTACCCACATGGAGGACAGGGCCTCTGGTCCTGGGCATACTCTAATCACAACAGACAACAGAGAACTGCTTTAGGTACCAACATGGAGGACAGGGCCTCTGGTCCTGGGCATACTCTAATCACAACAGACAACAGAGAACTGCTTTAGGTACCAACATGGAGGACAGGGCCTCTGGTCCTGGGCATACTCTAATCACAACAGACAACAGAGAACTGCTTTAGGTACCCACATGGAGGACAGGGCCTCTGGTCCTGGGCATACTCTAATCACAACAGACAACAGAGAACTGCTTTAGGTACCAACATGGAGGACAGGGCCTCTGGTCCTGGGCATACTCTAATCACAACAGACAACAGATAACTGCTTTAGGTACCCACATGGAGGACAGGGCCTCTGGTCCTGGGCATACTCTAATCACAACAGACAACAAATAACTGCTTAAGGTACCAACATGGAGGACAGGGCCTCTGGTCCTGGGCATACTCTAATCACAACAGACAACAGAGAACTGCTTTAGGTACCAACATGGAGGACAGGGCCTCTGGTCCTGGGCATACTCTAATCACAACAGACAACAGAGAACTGCTTTAGGTACCCACATGGAGGACAGGGCCTCTGGTCCTGGGCATACTCTAATCACAACAGACAACAGAGAACTGCTTTAGGTACCAACATGGAGGACAGGGCCTCTGGTCCTGGGCATACTCTAATCACAACAGACAACAGAGAACTGCTTTAGGTACCAACATGGAGGACAGGGCCTCTGGTCCTGGGCATACTCTAATCACAACAGACAACAGAGAACTGCTTTAGGTACCCACATGGAGGACAGGGCCTCTGGTCCTGGGCATACTCTAATCACAACAGACAACAGAGAACTGCTTTAGGTACCCACATGGAGGACAGGGCCTCTGGTCCTGGGCATACTCTAATCACAACAGACAACAGAGAACTGCTTTAGGTACCCACATGGAGGACAGGGCCTCTGGTCCTGGGCATACTCTAATCACAACAGACAACAGAGAACTGCTTTAGGTACCAACATGGAGGACAGGGCCTCTGGTCCTGGGCATACTCTAATCACAACAGACAACAGAAAACTGCTTTAGGTACCAACATGGAGGACAGGGCCTCTGGTCCTGGGCATACTCTAATCACAACAGACAACAGAGAACTGCTTTAGGTACCAACATGGAGGACAGGGCCTCTGGTCCTGGGCATACTCTAATCACAACAGACAACAGAGAACTGCTTTAGGTACCCACATGGAGGACAGGGCCTCTGGTCCTGGGCATACTCTAATCACAACAGACAACAGAGAACTGCTTTAGGTACCAACATGGAGGACAGGGCCTCTGGTCCTGGGCATACTCTAATCACAACAGACAACAGAGAACTGCTTTAGGTACCAACATGGAGGACAGGGCCTCTGGTCCTGGGCATACTCTAATCACAGCAGACAACAGAGAACTGCTTTAGGTACCCACATGGAGGACAGGGCCTCTGGTCCTGGGCATACTCTAATCACAACAGACAACAGAGAACTGCTTTAGGTACCCACATGGAGGACAGGGCCTCTGGTCCTGGGCATACTCTAATCACAACAGACAACAGAGAACTGCTTTAGGTACCCACATGGAGGACAGGGCCTCTGGTCCTGGGCATACTCTAATCACAACAGACAACAGAGAACTGCTTTAGGTACCAACATGGAGGACAGGGCCTCTGGTCCTGGGCATACTCTAATCACAACAGACAACAGAGAACTGCTTTAGGTACCAACATGGAGGACAGGGCCTCTGGTCCTGGGCATACTCTAATCACAACAGACAACAGAGAACTGCTTTAGGTACCAACATGGAGGACAGGGCCTCTGGTCCTGGGCATACTCTAATCACAACAGACAACAGAGAACTGCTTTAGGTACCCACATGGAGGACAGGGCCTCTGGTCCTGGGCATACTCTAATCACAACAGACAACAGAGAACTGCTTAAGGTACCAACATGGAGGACAGGGCCTCTGGTCCTGGGCATACTCTAATCACAACAGACAACAGAGAACTGCTTTAGGTACCAACATGGAGGACAGGGCCTCTGGTCCTGGGCATACTCTAATCACAACAGACAACAGAGAACTGCTTTAGGTACCCACATGGAGGACAGGGCCTCTGGTCCTGGGCATACTCTAATCACAACAGACAACAGAGAACTGCTTCAGCTCCATCCTGCTTCTCCCAATGGGAGCATGTCTATGTTCCCCGGGTCCTATGTTCCCCGGGTTCTATGTTCCCCGGGTTCTATGTTCCCCGCTTTGATTGATTGATTGATTGCAGATTTTAGACCACCAGCCCTGATTCCAAACTCTAACCTTAACCAATTCGAAAGAGGGCCTAAGCTTAACCGTTCGAAAAATAATAATAATAATAATAAAAATTAATACAATTTTCAATCTATTAATCAATCAAAGCGGGGAACATAGAACCCGGGGAACATAGGACCCGGGGAACATAGGGATGATCCCCTCCCAATCAGTTAGTCAGTTATAGTTAGTCAGTCAACCAGTCAGTCAACCAGTCAGTCAGGCAGTCAGTTAGGTAAACATTCTCTTGTCAACTATGTGCCCCGTAGACTATTACGATCATCTACATCTACTGGTTTGTTGAAGGTTCCCCACCACAGCCAACATCAACTGGAGGGACTCCAGCAAGCTGAAAAGCTCCATAGTGGGTGGTGAGCTGAATAATCTAGAGGTGGTGGCTGAGAGGAAGATGAGGAAAAAACTAGAAGCCCTCCTGGAGAACCCCTCTCACCCCCTCTACGAGGAGCTAGCCAGAATGAAGAGCACGTTCAGCCTAAGGCTCATCCCCGCCGACACACCACAAACCGCCTGAGCCGGTCCTTTATACCGGCAGCCATCAGGCTCTACAACAAAGGGCTCGGACGGCCGGATCTGCTGCCAGAACTATCACTGTCACAACTCGGGACTTGAGAACTAGAGACTCACATCACCGTACTGACTATCTTGTATTTTGCACTAGAGATTAATATCACTGGACTCTCATCACTGGACTATCTTGTGTATGTACTTTTTTATATTATATTGTATTTGTATGTATACTTTAAGTGTACCTATAGTGTATATAGGACTGTGAAGCTATGCATCCCACCCTGTATCCCCCCCCCCCCCCCCCAATGCTGCTTTGACATCTGAATTTCCCCAAGGGGATCAATAAAGGATCATCATCTTATCTTATCTCCTGTACTGAGGGCTGTGTGCTCCAGGCTTCTCTCTCTTGGTGACGGCTGCAGTATCTCTGTACTGAGGGCTGTGTGCTCCAGGCTTCTCTCTCTTGGTGACGGCTGCAGTATCTCTGTACTGAGGGCTGTGTGCTCCAGGCTTCTCTCTCTTGGTGACGGCTGCAGTATCTCTGTACTGAGGGCTGTGTGCTCCAGGCTTCTCTCTCTTGGTGACGGCTGCAGTATCTCTGTACTGAGGGCTGTGTGCTCCAGGCTTCTCTCTCTTGGTGACGGCTGCAGTATCTCTGTACTGAGGGCTGTGTGCTCCAGGCTTCTCTCTCTTGGTGACGGCTGCAGTATCTCTGTACTGAGGGCTGTGTGCTCCAGGCTTCTCTCTCTTGGTGACGGCTGCAGTATCTCTGTACTGAGGGCTGTGTGCTCCAGGCTTCTCTCTCTTGGTGACGGCTGCAGTATCTCTGTACTGAGGGCTGTGTGCTCCAGGCTTCTCTCTCTTGGTGACGGCTGCAGTATCTCTGTACTGAGGGCTGTGTGCTCCAGGCTTCTCTCTCTTGGTGACGGCTGCAGTATCTCTGTACTGAGGGCTGTGTGCTCCAGGCTTCTCTCTCTTGGTGACGGCTGCAGTATCTCTGTACTGAGGGCTGTGTGCTCCAGGCTTCTCTCTCTTGGTGACGGCTGCAGTATCTCTGTACTGAGGGCTGTGTGCTCCAGGCTTCTCTCTCTTGGTGACGGCTGCAGTATCTCTGTACTGAGGGCTGTGTGCTCCAGGCTTCTCTCTCCTGGTGACGACTGCAGTATCTCTGTACTGAGGGCTGTGTGCTCCAGGCTTCTCTCTCTTGGTGACGGCTGCAGTATCTCTGTACTGAGGGCTGTGTGCTCCAGGCTTCTCTCTCTTGGTGACGGCTGCAGTATCTCTGTACTGAGGGCTGTGTGCTCCAGGCTTCTCTCTCTTGGTGACGGCTGCAGTATCTCTGTACTGAGGGCTGTGTGCTCCAGGCTTCTCTCTCTTGGTGACGGCTGCAGTATCTCTGTACTGAGGGCTGTGTGCTCCAGGCTTCTCTCTCTTGGTGACGGCTGCAGTATCTCTGTACTGAGGGCTGTGTGCTCCAGGCTTCTCTCTCTTGGTGACGGCTGCAGTATCTCTGTACTGAGGGCTGTGTGCTCCAGGCTTCTCTCTCTTGGTGACGGCTGCAGTATCTCTGTACTGAGGGCTGTGTGCTCCAGGCTTCTCTCTCTTGGTGACGGCTGCAGTATCTCTGTACTGAGGGCTGTGTGCTCCAGGCTTCTCTTGGTGACGGCTGCAGTATCTCTGTACTGAGGGCTGTGTGCTCCAGGCTTCTCTCTCTTGGTGACGGCTGCAGTATCTCTGTACTGAGGGCTGTGTGCTCCAGGCTTCTCTCTCTTGGTGACGGCTGCAGTATCTCTGTACTGAGGGCTGTGTGCTCCAGGCTTCTCTTGGTGACGGCTGCAGTATCTCTGTACTGAGGGCTGTGTGCTCCAGGCTTCTCTCTCTTGGTGTCAAAACAGTATCTCTTCACTTTAGCTTCTTAATACACCAAACAGACAAGCAGCTAAAAACATACCTCCAGATCCTTTTAATCTGCTTGTGATTGTACTGTAGATGATAACTATTCTATTGCGCTGCATTTTAGTCACTAAAAACCTATAAAGGAAAGAGTGGCGAATATTCATGGAGGCCAAGGGAAGCCAAGCTTCCTCAAAATTATAAACAGTAAAAAAAAAATAAAAAAAAATGTTTTTAAATAAATTATTTTTTTTATTTTTTTATAGTTTACAATAACAAAAGAAATCATTATTTTTCATCTCTGTGTTATAATAATTGTATCCCTCCTGGAGAAATTAACCGAACAAGCTAAACTGCGCCCACTCTCTCTAACACTGTCACTGTGGCCCATACTCACTGACTCACAGTCTGCCAGCCTGGAGGATCACGAGATAAAGCTGGGAACGAGGTTAGGACGCTAGGCAGTTTTTTTTTGTTTATTCATCCTATTACCTCATTATTAGCCAATACGATTCGAGCTGGGTTGGGCTTAGCTCCTAAGCCTAAAACGGCCCAGCTTGGTTCTCTAGGTAGGGGAATATATGCTAATTTAGCGTCTGGCCAATCAAATCACATTAAAAGCAAACGTGAGCAAACGTCTTCGCCTCGCGGGCACTTGAAAACTGGAATATGCAATGAAGCATATAGCACTTTATTAGCCGGTTGGACCTTTACTGAGGACCAGCACAGCACACCACTGTGGATATTATGATTTAACAAATCTATCTGTCCAGGAGGAGGACCACATTATTGGCCAGGTAAGCAGCCTACATAGGCAAGCGTGGTTTCTAACTAAGGTTATCAGGCTAGCTTGGTTGCTAACTAACGTAACCAAGCTAGCTTGGTTGTAGCCCCTTTCGTGACTGCGATGCAAGCCAGGGGCTCGAATACACAGTCACTTAGTAGCCAGGTTAATTTGCACCACCAAGTACTGCTTAAAAGCTAGCGGTGGGTCCAAAATATATCAGATATAAGTTTCAAAGGTACCCAGCGTTCCATTAGGGTTTTGCACTTCAGAAAGTAACTATTGCGTTACTTTCAAGATATTTTTTTTACATAAACAACATACACAAATCTAAACTATTTTAATGTTGCTGTGGGACAAAGTGAGACTAGCCTCCAATCAAATGCCATATATTTAGATATTATAATTACTATGTTTATATAGTGGATCATACAAATACAAACACAATAGATGTTTTGGAACTTTTGATATGTATTGCCCCTCAACAGGCCACAACTGGGCAACATTAAATTATGCTTGTTTTTTATAAAAAAAATTATTATCTTTTTCCCCCTCCTTTTTTCCCGATTTTTCTAGTTTTCTAGATTTTTTAAGTCGTTATGCCAATTCCCAACCCCCTTCCTGGTTGTTGCGCACCCCCCCCCCCTACTGTTGGTCCGGGAGGCCGGAGACTGTCACATGCTTTCCTCCGACACATGTGCAGGCAGCCGGCAGCCAGCCTGGCAGCGCAGATTCTCACCGGGAGAGTGTAACGTGTGGAAGGTCACACTACCTTTCTCCAGATCCTACCCTCGCTGTGCAGGCGCCCCGACCGAACTGTAGGGGTCGCTGTCCACAACGCCCAGGACCCACCCATGGCTTCCCTCCCCCTAACTCAGCCAAACGAGTTAGTATAGCGATCAGCCCGAGCCGCAGGGCAACGCTGACTCTCCGGGAGTCGAGACCGCAGCCTCTTGCATTGGTGACGAGCACAATCTCCGCTACGCCACCTGACCGCCCCTAAATTATGCTTGTTAAGCACTATACGAAAAATAAATAACAAATATATACTGATTGATTGAACATTTTAATTAACAGATTGCAGAATGGGTACAATACAGTACGGCTCAATACACACAATTGTTAAGGGGATGCAGATCATATAAATACTTTCGTCTTGTTTACATCAGGGTCCCCCATTTTCAATTCATGACATTTATGACATACATGACATACAGATATAAGAATCTAATCTAAACAAATCTAATCATGACATTTAAGACATGCATGACATACAGATATATATATATATATATATATATATATATATATATATATATATATATATATATATATATATATATATATATATATCTGAGCACCTTAAGACTGTGCTATTAAACCAGGAAGTGCAGCACTATGTTGATAAGGCTGTCAGCAGTAGAGCCACTACTGCAGTGCCCTGCGCTGCAACACAACAAGAGTGAACAAAAAACGCTCATGGACCCGCGGTCTGTTGTTGACTGCTCGCTTGTGTTGTTCGTTGGATTCGTTTTGGATTATTTGGGCTTGCCAAACAAACTGTCAAAACGTACACTACACGGACCCGCGGTCTCACGCTGTGTCGCGCTGTGTGTCAGACTCTGGATGCTTTAGACACCCGCCCACCTATACCTCTGATTGGCTTACCATGACATTTTACTCAACCTCAGCCAATCGCGCACTGCCCACTAACCAGGAAGAACAGTATGCCACTTGGCGCAGAGATCTGTCTGATGAAAGAAACAGGTTCAATCATAGTAATGCGCCGCATTTTTTGGCAGTAACGGTAACAGCGTTATTAAGATTGGAAGAGTAATCCGTTTGATTACTCGTTACTGAAAAAACTAACGCCGTTATTAACGCCGTTACTTATAACGCCGTTATTCCCATCACTGGTTGTGTGTATTCTGTTACGTTTGGGAAACATGGCATCGAGTCCACAACCAGGTTAGAGTGTTAGCCTACAGAAGTAATCATATATGTAGCTTGTACCGAGGTATTTGACCCTCTCTTTAAACGTCTGTGTTTCTCTTTACTTGGTGAAGTACATAAACACAGGTGACGTGTTCGCACATGAGCCTAAAGCCTTGTATGTAAAACCCGTTCGCAAACAAGTTTATCGTCTGTGGCTGGCGTACAGATGGTTGAGCTTATCCTAGTGGATATATGCTTTTTCATGTAGCATGCTAGGTAAACTGGTATCATTGCTGCTCGTTTGTTTTCATCGTATCCGGGGTATGGGGTCACAAGGGGGTGAACTGATAAACCCTGCCCCCTTTTTCTGATTGGCCAGGGGGTTGGACCTCCTGTTCTTCGGTCTTCCTGTCACGCTGTTGGGTCAGCGCGTCACAGGGTAGGGAGAGGGGGGGGGGGGGGGGGAGTTCCCTGGTCCCACGCCACATTTGTGCAGGTGGGTCACGGAATCCCCCCCGCCATAGAGTACGTCACTGGGCGCGTTTCTATTGGTCGTGAGACTTCCGTGAGTTCTTTTCAGGCTCCATGTTGTGGACCGCTGTTATTGTCAAGATTGGGTTATGCGGTGTGTGGAAACTTGTTGCAGGGTGCTGTTCTCAGTAGACCCCTTAGGCGCCTGTCTAGTCCGCAGTGCTCCGGGCACAGGTCGAGTTTTGCTTTTGACCTGTTGCCAGGATTGAGGGATCAACCTCTTTGGGGGTTGTCTCCCCGGTGCGCTGCCTGGCCCCACAGTGTTGTGGGGGTGTAGCCTCTGTAGAGTGCTTCAGGGCGGCATGCTGTAGGGGGGAAGGGCCTGCTCTTGGATTGGGCCCAGTCCGATACGCTGGCGATGTGGGGGGTGGTGTCACTAGTGACCGTCTGGTGGGGTCTCAATGCTGCGGCATCGTTGGCCTCACCAGGCCACCTTTCCGGGGGGTCCTGACCCTCAGGCTGTTCCTGGGGCTGGGTCCTCCTTCGCGCTCCGCTGCTACGGCCTTGCCACGGGGTTGGGTTCTTGACCTTGACCCTGTGATGTTAGGGATTGTAACAGTTTTTTTTTCTTCCCGTTCGTTCCCTAGTGGCATGTCCCACGATCTGCTCACCCTGTGCGTTTGAGTTGCTAAACCCTCTTCGCACAGTCGGATCCGATTCCCTCCCGTCCCCCTCTAAGGGGGTCCAGGGGCTCGGGTCCTCCCCGGTTCTATTGGTTGTGGGGGGCCTCAGCGGGTACATTTGTCGAGCTTCCGCTCTGCTCAACTCCTGTGTTCCACTACGAGCAGAGCGTAAGCTATACGATAATATAACATACGGTTATCCTATAACCATAGTTATGAGTATAGTGGTCTTCGCCTTCGGTGGTGAAAGACTTGGGAAGGAGCTGTTAGTATGGCCACGTCCCCACTTATGTAGAGGAGCGGATGTGGGTGTGGCCAGGTGGATGGGTGTGTACATGTGGAGAAATTGTATTCAGAATTAGATTGAAAGGGATAAGGTTCCACTACGAGCAGAGCGCTCGCTATACTCATATAACTATGGTTATAGGATAACCGTATGTTATCTCTACAAGCTGTGAGTTAAAGTAACTACATTTATATGTTATCTCTACAAGCTGTGAGTTAAAGTAACTACATTTATATGTTATCTCTACAAGCTGTGAGTTAAAGTAAATACATTTATATGTTATCTCTACAACCTGTGAGTCAAAGTAACTACATTTATATGTTATCTCTAAAACCTGTGAGTTAAAGTAAATACATTTATATGTTATCTCTACAAGCTGTGAGTTAAAGTAACTACATTTATATGTTATCTCTACAAGCTGTGAGTTAAAGTAACTACATTTATGTTATCTCTACAAGCTGTGAGTTAAAGTAACTACATTTATGTTATCTCTACAAGCTGTGAGTTAAAGTAACTACATTTATATGTTATCTCTACAACCTGTGAGTTAAAGTAACTACATTTATATGTTATCTCTACAAGCTGTGAGTTAAAGTAAATACATTTATATGTTATCTCTACAACCTGTGAGTTAAAGTAAATACATTTATATGTTATCTCTAAAACCTGTGAGTTAAAGTAACTACATTTATATGTTATCTCTACAAGCTGTGAGTTAAAGTAAATACATTTATGTTATCTCTACAAGCTGTGAGTTAAAGTAAATACATTTATATGTTATCTCTACAACCTGTGAGTCAAAGTAACTACATTTATATGTTATCTCTAAAACCTGTGAGTTAAAGTAAATACATTTATATGTTATCTCTACAACCTGTGAGTTAAAGTAACTACATTTATATGTTATCTCTACAAGCTGTGAGTTAAAGTAAATACATTTATATGTTATCTCTACAAGCTGTGAGTTAAAGTAACTACATTTATATGTTATCTCTACAAGCTGTGAGTTAAAGTAAATACATTTATATGTTATCTCTACAAGCTGTGAGTTACCAAGACAACTCATGACAACTTTTGAACAGATAAATTATATCTATACTATCTGCTCTCAGTGGAGAAAGGAGAGGGCAGAGAGGGAGACATTGCTGTTTCAATGGATAACGAACATATTAGATTATAAAGAATATCTGTGTCCATCTCATTGTCTGTTCTCATCCCTAGTGTGTGTCTTGTGTGTGTATTGTGTGTGTATCATGTGTGTATTGTGTGTGTATCATGTGTGTATTGTGTGTGTATTGTGTGTGTATTGTGTGTGTACCCTCCATGGTGTTGTGTTCATCATTCTCCTCCAGCTCTCTGCTGCCCCCGCTGGTCTCACTGGCCCTGCGCAGCAAAGCGTTCTAAACAAAGAAAGATGTGTTAATAGACTAAACCAGGGGTTCTCAAACTTTTTTATACCACGACCCCATTTTATTTACGATTTTTTTGGCGACCCCACACTTAATGTATCGCGTAATTTCAACGTGGAAATAAGGAATATCAGAATAAAAGCACACGTTGTTGAACTTGATCATGCATATTTATTAGAAAATGAAATTACAGCACTATGTTATCAATGTAATGTATTCATATTATTAACAAAAGCAACGGAATTGTTTCTGTATACACATTTATAAAACGAGGCATATTTAGCCAAAATATGTTGCCAGAACATGAAAAGAAAATGTGCTCATGTGCGCTTTGGCGGAGACCCGCTTGTACTCTGAAAATCTGGCCTCACAGAGGTATGTTGATGACAAGCTTTCTCAGTGCAGCATTACACAACACTGGGTACTCGTTCCGGACTGATATCCAGAACTTTGCGACGGCCTGTCCAGTGAACTTGACTTTCAGTAGCTCGTCACACGAAAGACGAATTACCGCAAAATCTCCGCTGATTAACCTGGAGTGTCACTAACGGAGTTTCGTAATCCAGCTCATTATCAGCACATTTCTCTGCCAATGGGTTGTTTTTGTCTGCAAGGAAAATCTGCGCTTCTTCTCTGAGTTAAAAAAGGCGATTTAATACTCTGCCTCGAGATAGCCACCTCACTTCAGTGTGGTATAGCAGCTGGCTATCTGCAGAGCCCATTTCAGACCTGACCCCCGGCCCCCTCCCGCGATTATACCTGCGCAGGGTGTAGTGAGAGGTGTATTGGAATACTGTGTGTCGGCCTCCATTGATGAAGGGGCGAGACATGGCAAATACACACAGCTGCCGGGTGGAAACATGATTGGAGTTTATTTCTTTTTTTGACAATGCCCGACCCCACTGTCGCCTACCCGCGACCCCACTTTGGGTACCGACCCGTAGTTTGAGAACCGCTGGACTAAACAATGGAAACAAGGAGACATTGTTGAGTGGTCACCAGCAAGGTCTTCATGTATATAAACAGCTGGTATCCAGAGCGCTCTACAACTCGTGCCTGATGGTGGGGGTGGCCATGCAAGGTGCCGACATGCTCATCAGTAGGGGTTAAGTGCCTTGCTCAAGGACACTTTGACATGCTGCCTGCCGGGAGGAGCTACACACTGTGCCGTACACTGTTCACAAATCACCCCCAATCCTGTCAAATGTTTTAGCAACTTTCTTTACACCACGTGGTCCTTAAAGGTCAACCTCCACGTTGTATTTTTGTTCAATAAACAATGTGGACTAGGCCAACAGTGACTTTCATGAAGAATTGTAAAAAAAAGTATTGAAATTGACCCAGTTTTAGCGTTTTTATCAAAACATTTTGTCTGCCCAACACAATCAACATGCACTTGCATATTTTAATCAATGGTTTATAACGTGCACGTGTAATGTCGTCACAACAGGTATTGGTCACCAGGGGTATCACCAGGGGGCGCTGAGAGTCACACAGCTAGTGGCAGGCAGAGAGCCTTGCTACCATAGATATATGCTTGCTACTACTAGCCGAATGGAAATGTATCTGTTTCACCTCACTATTGCTCCGTGATTATAGCCATCCATCCATCTCTAAAGCTAACCACGTTACCATATTTGTAATAATGTAAATCATTGTGTCGTTGTACACATTGTGTTTATAACGTTAGTAGATAACATAGCTTAGCTTGGTAGCTATTGTGCTAACAACATATCCCGACATCCGGCTCGCTGGCCGGCATGAACGGCCGACCCAAAATGGTTCTCTCCTCTCTGTACACCCCGACCCCACGGGTGCCCTGCCGGGGGGCCCATGGACGCGACGGCGGCGGCAGCCGCAGGGCGCCCGAGCCCGCAAAGGCTAGTGTTACACGATAGCTATGAGCTAACTAGCGCTGCGGGCTCCGGCGCCCTGCGGCCGCCGCTGTTGTCGAGTCCACAAGCTTCACTCGGTGCATCAGTCACGAAAGGGGCTATGATGAGCTTGGCAAGCCAGAGTAAAACACAGTTTTCATTCAATCAATCAATAACAACATTAACCAGACTCTCGTTGTGTCTATTATGCTAACGCTAACGTTACCTCATTGTGTCTATTCTACACAGATAGCCTCTCGTGTCTATCTGCTAACGTTAGCATTAGGCTAACTAACGTTACGTCCCTAACCCCCAACAACAAGCGTAACTAATCAGCGATCTTTTTGTCAGACTAAACTCTCCGCTCGGTGGCAAATTGTGTTGATGTCGGTTTTGTTTCATCAATAAATGAGGCAGAATACACAGTGACTGTATCCTTTTTTATTGCACTCGTTTCTTGCTGCAAACGTACAAAAGATATCCTACGCGAGACATTAAAGATGGCGGCGCGGACATTCTGTTTTCGTTCAGACTCCCCAAACAGTGACGTCACGCGTCTCTCTTCTGACCAATCAGTGGTCTGCAGTTTTTCACGTGTCATTTCTGGAGCTCTCATGCTGATCACCAGCAGCCCCGCCTCCCCACACGGAGACAAACTGAGTACTTTATTTTAGTGGAAAAGCAACATTAGATTCGGCTCATTAATATGCAAGCCACACCTGTTGTGACGTCGGCGTTTTGATAAGCTTTTTTGATTCGCGCGTGCATGTTATTCGTGCGTGGACCTTTTTAACTCTTTCAGAGTGGCATTTCCGGTGTCAAATGGAAATAAATAAATAATGAAATTATATACCAATGATGTAAACTACCCATAATTGATCAGTAGGGTTTAACCTAGAGGTTGGCCTTTAAAGGAATACAGTTATATGTAAATGTTAGTCTCTCCTCTTCCTCTTCCTCGTCCTCGTCCTCTTCCTCTTCCTCTTCCTCTTCCTCTCTGTTAGTCTCACCTCTTCCTCTCCTCTTCCTCTTCCTCTCTGTTAACATCACTTCTTCCTCTTCCTCTTCCTCTCTGTTAGTCTCACCTCTTCCTCTCCTCTTCCTCTCTGTTAGTCTCACCTCTTCCTCTTCCTCTCTGTTAGTCTCACCTCTTCCTCTTCCTCTCTGTTAGTCTCACCTCTTCCTCTCCTCTTCCTCTCCTCTTCCTCTTCCTCTCTGTTAGTCTCTCCTCTTCCTCTTCCTCTTCCTCTCTGTTAGTCTCACCTCTTCCTCTCCTCTTCCTCTTCCTCTCTGTTAACATCACTTCTTCCTCTTCCTCTCTGTTAGTCTCACCTCTTCCTCTCCTCTTCCTCTCTGTTAGTCTCACCTCTTCATCTCCTCTTCCTCTTCCTCTGTTAGTCTCACCTCTTCCTCTCCTCTTCCTCTTCCTCTCTGTTAGTCTCACCTCTTCATCTCCTCTTCCTCTTCCTCTGTTAGTCTCACCTCTTCCCCTTCCTCTCATCTTCCTCTCTGTTAGTCTCACCTCTTCATCTCCTCTTCCTCTCCTATTCCTCTTCCTCTCTGTTAGTCTCACCTCTTCCTCTCATCTTCCTCTTCCTCTCTGTTAGTCTCACCTCTTCCTCTCCTCTTCCTCTCTGTCAGTCTCACCTCTTCCTCTCCTCTTCCTCTCTGTTAGTCTCACCTCTTCCTCTTCCTCTCTGTTAGTCTCACCTCTTCCTCTCTGTTAGTCTCACCTCTTCCTCTCTGTTAGTCTCACCTCTTCCTCTCCTCTTCCTCTCTGTTAGTCTCACCTCTTCCTCTTCATCTTCCTCTCTGTTAGTCTCACCTCTTCCTCTCTGTTAGTCTCACCTCTTCCTCTTCCTCTCTGTTAGTCTCACCTCTTCCTCTCCTCTTCCTCTTCCTCTCTGTTAGTCTCTCCTCTTCCTCTCTGTTAGTCTCACATCTTCCTCTCCTCTTCCTCTCTGTTAGTCTCACCTCTTCCTCTTCCTCTCTGTTAGTCTCACCTCTTCCTCTTCCTCTTCCTCTCCGTTAGTCTCACCTCTTCCTCTTCCTCTCTGTTAGTCTCACCTCTTCCTCTTCCTCTTCCTCTTCCTCTCTGTTAGTCTCACCTCTTCCTCTCCTCTTCCTCTCTGTTAGTCTCACCTCTTCCTCTCCTCTTCCTCTCTGTTAGTCTCACCTCTTCCTCTCCTCTTCCTCTCTGTTAGTCTCACCTCTTCCTCTCCTATTCCTCTCTGTTAGTCTCACCTCTTCCTCTCCTCTTCCTCTTCCTCTCTGTTAGTCTCACCTCTTCCTCTTCCTCTTCCTCTTCCTCTCTGTTAGTCTCACCTCTTCCTCACCTCTTCCTCTTCCTCTCTGTTAGTCTCACCTCTTCCTCACCTCTTCCTCTTCCTCTCCTCTTCCTCTCTGTTAGTCTCACCTCTTCCTCTTCCTCTTCCTCTCTGTTAGTCTCACCTCTTCCTCACCTCTTCCTCTTCCTCTCTGTTAGTCTCACCTCTTCCTCACCTCTTCCTCTTCCTCTCTGTTAGTCTAACCTCTTCCTCTTCCTCTTCTTCTTCCTCTCTGTTAGTCTCACCTCTTCCTCTCCTCTTCCTCTCTGTTAGTCTCACCTCTTCCTCTCCTCTTCCTCTCTGTTAGTCTCTCCTCTTCCTCTTCCTCTCTGTTAGTCTCACCTCTTCCTCACCTCTTCCTCTTCCTCTTCCTCTCTGTTAGTCTCACCTCTTCCTCACCTCTTCCTCTTCCTCTCTGTTAGTCTCACCTCTTCCTCTTCCTCTTCCTCTCTGTTAGTCTAACCTCTTCCTCTCCTCTTCCTCTTCCTCTCTGTTAGTCTCACCTCTTCCTCTCCTCTTCCTCTCTGTTAGTCTCACCTCTTCCTCTCCTCTTCCTCTCTGTTAGTCTCTCCTCTTCCTATCCTCTTCATCTCTGTTAGTCTCTCCTCTTCCTCTTCATCTTCCTCTCTGTTAGTCTCTCCTCTTCCTCTCCTCTCCTCTTCCTCTCTGTTAGTCTCTCCTCTTCCTCTTCATCTTCCTCTCTGTTAGTCTCACCTCTTCCTCACCTCTTCATCTTCCTCTCTGTTAGTCTCACCTCTTCCTCTCCTCTCCTCTTCCTCTCTGTTAGTCTCACCTCTTCCTCTTCCTCTCTGTTAGTCTCACCTCTTCCCCTTCCTCTCCTCTTCCTCTCTGTTAGTCTCACCTCTTCATCTCCTCTTCCTCTTCCTCTCTGTTAGTCTCACCTCTTCCTCTTTCTCTTCCTCTCTGTTAGTCTCACCTCTTCCTCTCTGTTAGTCTCACCTCTTCATCTCTGTTAGTCTCACCTCTTCCTCTCCTCTTCCTCTCTGTTAGTCTCACTTCTTCCTCTTCCTCTCTGTTAGTCTCACCTCTTCCTCTTCATCTTCCTCTCTGTTAGTCTCACCTCTTCCTCTCTGTTAGTCTCACCTCTTCCTCTTCCTCTCTGTTAGTCTCACCTCTTCCTCTCCTCTTCCTCTTCCTCTCTGTTAGTCTCTGCTCTTCCTCTCTGTTAGTCTCTCCTCTTCCTCTCTGTTAGTCTCACATCTTCCTCTCCTCTTCCTCTCTGTTAGTCTCACCTCTTCCTCTTCCTCTCTGTTAGTCTCTCCTCTTCCTCTCTGTTAGTCTCACATCTTCCTCTCCTCTTCCTCTCTGTTAGTCTCACCTCTTCCTCTTCCTCTTCCTCTTCCTCTCCGTTAGTCTCACCTCTTCCTCTTCCTCTCTGTTAGTCTCACCTCTTCCTCTTCCTCTTCCTCTTCCTCTCTGTTAGTCTCACCTCTTCCTCTCCTCTTCCTCTCTGTTAGTCTCACCTCTTCCTCTCCTCTTCCTCTCTGTTAGTCTCACCTCTTCCTCTCCTCTTCCTCTTCCTCTCTGTTAGTCTCACCTCTTCCTCTTCCTCTTCCTCTTCCTCTCTGTTAGTCTCACCTCTTCCTCACCTCTTCCTCTTCCTCTCTGTTAGTATCACCTCTTCATCACCTCTTCCTCTTCCTCTCTGTTAGTCTAACCTCTTCCTCTCCTCTTCCTCTTCCTCTCTGTTAGTCTCACCTCTTCCTCTCTGTTAGTCTCACCTCTTCCTCTCTGTTAGTCTCACCTCTTCCTCTCCTCTTCCTCTCTGTTAGTCTCACCTCTTCCTCTCCTCTTCCTCTCTGTTAGTCTCACCTCTTCCTCTCCTCTTCCTCTCTGTTAGTCTCTCCTCTTCCTCTTCCTCTCTGTTAGTCTCACCTCTTCCTCTTCCTCTTCCTCTTCCTCTTCCTCTTCCTCTCTGTTAGTCTCACCTCTTCCTCACCTCTTCCTCTTCCTCTCTGTTAGTCTCACCTCTTCCTCTCCTCTTCCTCTCTGTTAGTCTCTCCTCTTCCTCTCCTCTTCCTCTCTGTTAGTATCACCTCTTCCTCTTCCTCTCTGTTAGTCTCACCTCTTCCTCTTCCTCTCTGTTAGTCTCACCTCTTCCTCTCCTCTTCCTCTTCCTCTCTGTTAGTATCACCTCTTCCTCCCCTCTTCCTCTTCCTCTCTGTTAGTCTCACCTCTTCCTCTCCTCTTCCTCTCTGTTAGTCTCTCCTCTTCCTCTCCTCTTCCTCTCTGTTAGTCTCTCCTCTTCCTCTCCTCTTCCTCTTCCTCGTCATCTTCCTCTCCTCTTCATCTTCCTCTCTGTTAGTCTCACCTCTTCCTCACCTCTTCCTGTTCCTCGCTGTTAGTCTCACCTCTTCCTCACCTCTTCCTCTTCCTCTCTGTTAGTCTCACCTCTTCCTCACCTCTTCCTCTTCCTCTCTGTTAGTCTCACCTCTTCCTCTTCATCTTCCTCTTCCTCTCTGTTAGTCTCACCTCTTCCTCTTCCTCTCTGTTAGTCTCACCTCTTCCTCTCCTCTCCTCTTCCTCTCTGTTAGTCTCACCTCTTCCTCTTCCTCTCTGTTAGTCTCACCTCTTCCTCTTCCTCTTCCTCTTCCTCTCTGTTAGTCTCACCTCTTCCTCTTCCTCTCTGTTAGTCTCACCTCTTCCTCTCCTCTTCCTCTCCTCTTCCTCTCTGTTAGTCTCACCTCTTCCTCTCCTCTTCCTCTCTGTTAGTCTCACCTCTTCCTCTTCCTCTCCTCTTCCTCTTCCTCTCTGTTAGTCTCTCCTCTTCCTCTCCTCTTCCTCTCTGTTAGTCTCACCTCTTCCTCTCCTCTTCCTCTCCACTTCCTCTTCCTCTCTGTTAGTCTCTCCTCTTCCTCTTCCTCTCTGTTAGTCTCTCCTCTTCCTCTCCTCTTCCTCTCTGTTAGTCTCTCCTCTTCCTCTTCCTCTTCCTCTCTGTTAGTCTCACCTCTTCCTCACCTCTTCCTCTTCCTCTCTGTTAGTCTCACCTCTTCCTCTCCTCTCCTCTTCCTCTCTGTTAGTCTCACCTCGTCCTCTCCTCTTCCTCTCCTCTTCCTCTTCCTCTCTGTTAGTCTCACCTCTTCCTCTTCCTCTGCCTCTTCCTCTCTGTTAGTCTCACCTCTTCCTCTTCCTCTTCCTCTCTGTTAGACTCTCCTCTTCCTCTCCTCTTCCTCTTCTCTTCCTCTCTGTTAGTCTCACATCTTCCTCTCCTCTTCCTCTTCTCTTCCTCTTCCTCTCTGTTAGTCTCACTTCTTCCTCTTCCTCTTCATCTCTGTTAGTCTCACCTCTTCCTATCCTCTTCCTCTCCTCTTCCTCTTCTCTTCCTCTTCCTCTCTGTTAGTCTCACCTCTTCCTCTTCTCTTCCTCTCTGTTAGTCTCACCTCTTCCTCTCATCTTCCTCTTCTCTTCCTCTTCCTCTCTGTTAGTCTCACCTCTTCCTCTCCTCTTCCTCTCCTAGTCCTCTTCTCTTCCTCTTCCTCTCTGTTAGTCTCACCTCTTCCTCTCCTCTTCCTCTCTGTTAGTCTCACCTCTTCCTCTCCTCTTCCTCTTCCTCTCTGTTAGTCTCACCTCTTCCTCTTCCTCTCTGTTAGTCTCACCTCTTCCTCTCCTCTTCCTCTTCCTCTTCCTCTCTGTTAGTCTCACCTCTTCCTCTCCTCTTCCTCTTCCTCTCTGTTAGTCTCACCTCTTCCTCTTCCTCTTCCTCTCTGTTAGTCTCACCTCTTCCTCACCTCTTCCTCTCTGTTAGTCTCACCTCTTCCTCTCCTCTTCCTCTTCCTCTCTGTTAGTCTCACCTCTTCCTCTTCCTCTTCCTCTCTGTTAGTCTCACCTATTCCTCTCCTCTTCCTCTTCCTCTCTGTTAGTCTCACCTCTTCCTCTCCTCTTCATCTCCTCTTCATCTCTGTTAGTCTCACCTCTTCCTCTCCTCTTCCTCTCTGTTAGTCTCACCTCTTCCTCTCCTCTTCCTCTCTGTTAGTCTCACTTCTTCCTCTTCATCTTCCTCTCTGTTAGTCTCACCTCTTCCTCTTCCTCTTCCTCTCTGTTAGTCTCACCTCTTCCTCTCCTCTTCCTCTCTGTTAGTCTCTCCTCTTCATCTCCTCTTCCTCTTATCTTCCTCTTTCTCTCTGTTAGTCTCTCCTCTTCCTCTCCTCTTCCTCTCCTCTTCCTCTCCTCTTCCTCTCTGTTAGTATCACCTCTTCCTCTTCCTCTCTGTTAGTCTCACCTCTTCCTCTCCTCTTCCTCTTCCTCTCTGTTAGTCTCACCTCTTCCTCTCCTCTTCTTCTTCATCTCTGTTAGTCTCACCTCTTCCTCTCCTCTTCCTCTTCCTCTCTGTTAGTCTCACCTCTTCCTCTTCCTCTCTGTTAGTCTCACCTCTTCCTCTTCCTCTTCCTCTCTGTTAGTCTCACCTCTTCCTCTCCTCTTCCTCTCTGTTAGTCTCTCCTCTTCCTCTTCCTCTCTGTTAGTCTCACCTCTTCCTCTCTGTTAGTCTCACCTCTTCCTCTCCTCCTCCTCTCTGTTAGTCTCACCTCTTCCTCTTCCTCTTCCTCTCTGTTAGTCTCACCTCTTCCTCTTCCTCTCTGTTAGTCTCACCTCTTCCTCTCCTCTTCCTCTCTGTTAGTCTCACCTATTCCTCTCATCTTCATCTCCTCTTCCTCTTCCTCTCTGTTAGTCTCACCTCTTCCTCTTCCTCTCTGTTAGTCTCTCCTCTTCCTCTTCCTCTTCCTCTCTGTTAGTCTCACCTCTTCCTCACCTCTTCCTCTTCCTCTCTGTTAGTCTCACCTCTTCCTCTCCTCTCCTCTTCCTCTCTGTTAGTCTCACCTCGTCCTCTCCTCTTCCTCTCCTCTTCCTCTTCCTCTCTGTTAGTCTCACCTCTTCCTCTGCCTCTTCCTCTCTGTTAGTCTCACCTCTTCCTCTTCCTCTTCCTCTCTGTTAGACTCTCCTCTTCCTCTCCTCTTCCTCTTCTCTTCCTCTCTGTTAGTCTCACATCTTCCTCTCCTCTTCCTCTTCTCTTCCTCTTCCTCTCTGTTAGTCTCACTTCTTCCTCTTCCTCTTCATCTCTGTTAGTCTCACCTCTTCCTATCCTCTTCCTCTCCTCTTCCTCTTCTCTTCCTCTTCCTCTCTGTTAGTCTCACCTCTTCCTCTTCTCTTCTTCTCTGTTAGTCTCACCTCTTCCTCTCCTCTTCCTCTTCTCTTCCTCTTCCTCTCTGTTAGTCTCACTTCTTCCTCTTCCTCTTCCTCTCTGTTAGTCTCACCTCTTCCTCTCCTCTTCCTCTCCTATTCCTCTTCTCTTCCTCTTCCTCTCTGTTAGTCTCACCTCTTCCTCTCCTCTTCCTCTCTGTTAGTCTCACCTCTTCCTCTCCTCTTCCTCTTCCTCTCTGTTAGTCTCACCTCTTCCTCTTCCTCTCTGTTAGTCTCACCTCTTCCTCTTCCTCTCCTCTTCCTCTTCCTCTTCCTCTCTGTTAGTCTCACCTCTTCCTCTCTGTTAGTCTCACCTCTTCCTCTCCTCCTCCTCTCTGTTAGTCTCACCTCTTCCTCTTCCTCTTCCTCTCTGTTAGTCTCACCTCTTCCTCTTCCTCTCTGTTAGTCTCACCTCTTCCTCTCCTCTTCCTCTCTGTTAGTCTCACCTATTCCTCTCATCTTCATCTCCTCTTCCTCTTCCTCTCTGTTAGTCTCACCTCTTCCTCTTCCTCTCTGTTAGTCTCTCCTCTTCCTCTTCCTCTTCCTCTCTGTTAGTCTCACCTCTTCCTCACCTCTTCCTCTTCCTCTCTGTTAGTCTCACCTCTTCCTCTCCTCTCCTCTTCCTCTCTGTTAGTCTCACCTCGTCCTCTCCTCTTCCTCTCCTCTTCCTCTTCCTCTCTGTTAGTCTCACCTCTTCCTCTGCCTCTTCCTCTCTGTTAGTCTCACCTCTTCCTCTTCCTCTTCCTCTCTGTTAGACTCTCCTCTTCCTCTCCTCTTCCTCTTCTCTTCCTCTCTGTTAGTCTCACATCTTCCTCTCCTCTTCCTCTTCTCTTCCTCTTCCTCTCTGTTAGTCTCACTTCTTCCTCTTCCTCTTCATCTCTGTTAGTCTCACCTCTTCCTATCCTCTTCCTCTCCTCTTCCTCTTCTCTTCCTCTTCCTCTCTGTTAGTCTCACCTCTTCCTCTTCTCTTCCTCTCTGTTAGTCTCACCTCTTCCTCTCCTCTTCCTCTTCTCTTCCTCTTCCTCTCTGTTAGTCTCACTTCTTCCTCTTCCTCTTCCTCTCTGTTAGTCTCACCTCTTCCTCTCCTCTTCCTCTCCTATTCCTCTTCTCTTCCTCTTCCTCTCTGTTAGTCTCACCTCTTCCTCTCCTCTTCCTCTCTGTTAGTCTCACCTCTTCCTCTCCTCTTCCTCTTCCTCTCTGTTAGTCTCACCTCTTCCTCTTCCTCTCTGTTAGTCTCACCTCTTCCTCTTCCTCTCCTCTTCCTCTTCCTCTTCCTCTCTGTTAGTCTCACCTCTTCCTCTCCTCTTCCTCTTCCTCTCTGTTAGTCTCACCTCTTCCTCTTCCTCTTCCTCTCTGTTAGTCTCACCTCTTCCTCACCTCTTCCTCTCTGTTAGTCTCACCTCTTCCTCTCCTCTTCCTCTTCCTCTCTGTTAGTCTCACCTCTTCCTCTTCCTCTTCCTCTCTGTTAGTCTCACCTCTTCCTCTCCTCTTCCTCTTCCTCTCTGTTAGTCTCACCTCTTCCTCTCCTCTTCATCTCCTCTTCATCTCTGTTAGTCTCACCTCTTCCTCTCCTCTTCCTCTCTGTTAGTCTCACCTCTTCCTCTCCTCTTCCTCTCTGTTAGTCTCACTTCTTCCTCTTCATCTTCCTATCTGTTAGTCTCACCTCTTCCTCTTCCTCTTCCTCTCTGTTAGTCTCACCTCTTCCTCTCCTCTTCCTCTCTGTTAGTCTCTCCTCTTCCTCTCCTCTTCCTCTTATCTTCCTCTTCCTCTCTGTTAGTCTCTCCTCTTCCTCTCCTCTTCCTCTCCTCTTCCTCTCCTCTTCCTCTCTGTTAGTATCACCTCTTCCTCTTCCTCTCTGTTAGTCTCACCTCTTCCTCTCCTCTTCCTCTTCCTCTCTGTTAGTCTCACCTCTTCCTCTCCTCTTCCCCTTCATCTCTGTTAGTCTCACCTCTTCCTCTCCTCTTCCTCTTCCTCTCTGTTAGTCTCACCTCTTCCTCTTCCTCTCTGTTAGTCTCACCTCTTCCTCTCCTCTTCCTCTTCCTCTCTGTTAGTCTCACCTCTTCCTCTCCTCTTCCTCTCTGTTAGTCTCTCCTCTTCCTCTTCCTCTTCCTCTCTGTTAGTCTCACCTCTTCCTCTCTGTTAGTCTCACCTCTTCCTCTCCTCCTCCTCCTCTCTGTTAGTCTCACCTCTTCCTCTTCCTCTTCCTCTCTGTTAGTCTCACCTCTTCCTCTTCCTCTCTGTTAGTCTCACCTCTTCCTCTCCTCTTCCTCTCTGTTAGTCTCACCTATTCCTCTCATCTTCATCTCCTCTTCCTCTTCCTCTCTGTTAGTCTCACCTCTTCCTCTTCCTCTCTGTTAGTCTCTCCTCTTCCTCTTCCTCTTCCTCTCTGTTAGTCTCACCTCTTCCTCACCTCTTCCTCTTCCTCTCTGTTAGTCTCACCTCTTCCTCTCCTCTCCTCTTCCTCTCTGTTAGTCTCACCTCGTCCTCTCCTCTTCCTCTCCTCTTCCTCTTCCTCTCTGTTAGTCTCACCTCTTCCTCTGCCTCTTCCTCTCTGTTAGTCTCACCTCTTCCTCTTCCTCTCTGTTAGACTCTCCTCTTCCTCTCCTCTTCCTCTTCTCTTCCTCTCTGTTAGTCTCACATCTTCCTCTCCTCTTCCTCTTCTCTTCCTCTTCCTCTCTGTTAGTCTCACTTCTTCCTCTTCCTCTTCATCTCTGTTAGTCTCACCTCTTCCTATCCTCTTCCTCTCCTCTTCCTCTTCTCTTCCTCTTCCTCTCTGTTAGTCTCACCTCTTCCTCTTCTCTTCCTCTCTGTTAGTCTCACCTCTTCCTCTCCTCTTCCTCTTCTCTTCCTCTTCCTCTCTGTTAGTCTCACTTCTTCCTCTTCCTCTTCCTCTCTGTTAGTCTCACCTCTTCCTCTCCTCTTCCTCTCCTATTCCTCTTCTCTTCCTCTTCCTCTCTGTTAGTCTCACCTCTTCCTCTCCTCTTCCTCTCTGTTAGTCTCACCTCTTCCTCTCCTCTTCCTCTTCCTCTCTGTTAGTCTCACCTCTTCCTCTTCCTCTCTGTTAGTCTCACCTCTTCCTCTTCCTCTCCTCTTCCTCTTCCTCTTCCTCTCTGTTAGTCTCACCTCTTCCTCTCTGTTAGTCTCACCTCTTCCTCTCCTCCTCCTCTCTTTTAGTCTCACCTCTTCCTCTTCCTCTTCCTCTCTGTTAGTCTCACCTCTTCCTCTTCCTCTCTGTTAGTCTCACCTCTTCCTCTCCTCTTCCTCTCTGTTAGTCTCACCTATTCCTCTCATCTTCATCTCCTCTTCCTCTTCCTCTCTGTTAGTCTCACCTCTTCCTCTTCCTCTCTGTTAGTCTCTCCTCTTCCTCTTCCTCTTCCTCTCTGTTAGTCTCACCTCTTCCTCACCTCTTCCTCTTCCTCTCTGTTAGTCTCACCTCTTCCTCTCCTCTCCTCTTCCTCTCTGTTAGTCTCACCTCGTCCTCTCCTCTTCCTCTCCTCTTCCTCTTCCTCTCTGTTAGTCTCACCTCTTCCTCTGCCTCTTCCTCTCTGTTAGTCTCACCTCTTCCTCTTCCTCTTCCTCTCTGTTAGACTCTCCTCTTCCTCTCCTCTTCCTCTTCTCTTCCTCTCTGTTAGTCTCACATCTTCCTCTCCTCTTCCTCTTCTCTTCCTCTTCCTCTCTGTTAGTCTCACTTCTTCCTCTTCCTCTTCATCTCTGTTAGTCTCACCTCTTCCTATCCTCTTCCTCTCCTCTTCCTCTTCTCTTCCTCTTCCTCTCTGTTAGTCTCACCTCTTCCTCTTCTCTTCCTCTCTGTTAGTCTCACCTCTTCCTCTCCTCTTCCTCTTCTCTTCCTCTTCCTCTCTGTTAGTCTCACTTCTTCCTCTTCCTCTTCCTCTCTGTTAGTCTCACCTCTTCCTCTCCTCTTCCTCTCCTATTCCTCTTCTCTTCCTCTTCCTCTCTGTTAGTCTCACCTCTTCCTCTCCTCTTCCTCTCTGTTAGTCTCACCTCTTCCTCTCCTCTTCCTCTTCCTCTCTGTTAGTCTCACCTCTTCCTCTTCCTCTCTGTTAGTCTCACCTCTTCCTCTTCCTCTCCTCTTCCTCTTCCTCTTCCTCTCTGTTAGTCTCACCTCTTCCTCCTCTTCCTCTTCCTCTCTGTTAGTCTCACCTCTTCCTCTTCCTCTTCCTCTCTGTTAGTCTCACCTCTTCCTCACCTCTTCCTCTCTGTTAGTCTCACCTCTTCCTCTCCTCTTCCTCTTCCTCTCTGTTAGTCTCACCTCTTCCTCTTCCTCTTCCTCTCTGTTAGTCTCACCTCTTCCTCTCCTCTTCCTCTTCCTCTCTGTTAGTCTCACCTCTTCCTCTCCTCTTCATCTCCTCTTCATCTCTGTTAGTCTCACCTCTTCCTCTCCTCTTCCTCTCTGTTAGTCTCACCTCTTCCTCTCCTCTTCCTCTCTGTTAGTCTCACTTCTTCCTCTTCATCTTCCTCTCTGTTAGTCTCACCTCTTCCTCTCCTCTTCCTCTCTGTTAGTCTCTCCTCTTCCTCTCCTCTTCCTCTTATCTTCCTCTTCCTCTCTGTTAGTCTCTCCTCTTCCTCTCCTCTTCCTCTCCTCTTCCTCTCCTCTTCCTCTCTGTTAGTATCACCTCTTCCTCTTCCTCTCTGTTAGTCTCACCTCTTCCTCTCCTCTTCCTCTTCCTCTCTGTTAGTCTCACCTCTTCCTCTCCTCTTCCTCTTCATCTCTGTTAGTCTCACCTCTTCCTCTCCTCTTCCTCTTCCTCTCTGTTAGTCTCACCTCTTCCTCTCTGTTAGTCTCACCTCTTCCTCTCCTCTTCCTCTTCCTCTCTGTTAGTCTCACCTCTTCCTCTTCCTCTTCCTCTCTGTTAGTCTCACCTCTTCCTCTCCTCTTCCTCTCTGTTAGTCTCTCCTCTTCCTCTTCCTCTTCCTCTCTGTTAGTCTCACCTCTTCCTCTCTGTTAGTCTCACCTCTTCCTCTCCTCTTCCTCTCTGTTAGTCTCACCTCTTCCTCTTCCTCTTCCTCTCTGTTAGTCTCACCTCGTCCTCTTCCTCTCTGTTAGTCTCACCTCTTCCTCTCCTCTTCCTCTCTGTTAGTCTCACCTCTTCCTCTCATCTTCATCTCCTCTTCCTCTTCCTCTCTGTTAGTCTCACCTCTTCCTCTTCCTCTCTGTTAGTCTCACCTCTTCCTCTTCCTCTTCCTCTCTGTTAGTCTCACCTCTTCCTCTCCTCTTCCTCTCTGTTAGTCTCACCTATTCCTCTCCTCTTCCTCTCTGTTAGTCTCTCCTCTTCCTCTCCTCTTCCTCTTCCTCTCTGTTAGTCTCACCTCTTCCTCTCCTCTTCCTCTTCATCTCTGTTAGTCTCACCTCTTCCTCTCCTCTTCCTCTTCCTCTCTGTTAGTCTCACCTCTTCCTCTTCCTCTCTGTTAGTCTCACCTCTTCCTCTCCTCTTCCTCTTCCTCTCTGTTAGTCTCACCTCTTCCTCTTCCTCTTCCTCTCTGTTAGTCTCACCTCTTCCTCTCCTCTTCCTCTCTGTTAGTCTCTCCTCTTCCTCTTCCTCTTCCTCTCTGTTAGTCTCACCTCTTCCTCTCTGTTAGTCTCACCTCTTCCTCTCCTCTTCCTCTCTGTTAGTCTCACCTCTTCCTCTTCCTCTTCCTCTCTGTTAGTCTCACCTCTTCCTCTTCCTCTCTGTTAGTCTCACCTCTTCCTCTCCTCTTCCTCTCTGTTAGTCTCACCTCTTCCTCTCTGTTAGTCTCACCTCTTCCTCTCCTCTTCCTCTATGTTAGTCTCACCTCTTCCTCTTCCTCTTCCTCTCTGTTAGTCTCACCTCTTCCTCTTCCTCTCTGTTAGTCTCACCTCTTCCTCTCATCTTCATCTCCTCTTCCTCTTCATCTCTGTTAGTCTCACATCTTCCTCTTCCTCTCTGTTAGTCTCACCTCTTCCTCTTCCTCTTCCTCTCTGTTAGTCTCACCTCTTCCTCTCCTCTTCCTCTCTGTTAGTCTCACATCTTCCTCTCCTCTTCCTCTCTGTTAGTCTCTCCTCTTCCTCTCCTCTTCCTCTCCTCTTCCTCTCCTCTTCCTCTCCTCTTCCTCTTCCTCTCTGTTAGTCTCACCTCTTCCTCTCCTCTTCCTCTTCATCTCTGTTAGTCTCACCTCTTCCTCTCCTCTTCCTCTTCCTCTCTGTTAGTCTCACCTCTTCCTCTTCCTCTCTGTTAGTCTCACCTCTTCCTCTCCTCTTCCTCTTCCTCTCTGTTAGTCTCACCTCTTCCTCTCCTCTTCCTCTCTGTTAGTCTCTCCTCTTCCTCTTCCTCTTCCTCTCTGTTAGTCTCACCTCTTCCTCTCTGTTAGTCTCACCTCTTCCTCTTCCTCTATGTTAGTCTCACCTCTTCCTCTTCCTCTCTGTTAGTCTCACCTCTTCCTCTCCTCTTCCTCTCTGTTAGTCTCACCTCTTCCTCTCATCTTCATCTCCTCTTCCTCTTCCTCTCTGTTAGTCTCACCTCTTCCTCTTCCTCTCTGTTAGTCTCACCTCTTCCTCTTCCTCTTCCTCTCTGTTAGTCTCACCTCTTCCTCTCCTCTTCCTCTCTGTTAGTCTCACCTCTTCCTCTCCTCTTCCTCTCTGTTAGTCTCTCCTCTTCCTCTCCTCTTCCTCTCCTCTTCCTCTCCTCTTCCTCTCCTCTTCCTCTTCCTCTCTGTTAGTCTCACCTCTTCCTCTCCTCTTCCTCTCCTCTTCCTCTCCTCTTCATCTCCTCTTCCTCTTCCTCTCTGTTAGTCTCTCCTCTTCCTCTCTGTTAGTCTCACCTCTTCCTCTTCCTCTCTGTTAGTCTCACCTCTTCCTATCCTCTCTGTTAGTCTCACCTCTTCCTATCCTCTTCCTCTTCCTCTCTGTTAGTCTCACCTCTTCCTCTCCTCTTCCTCTCTGTTAGTCTCTCCTCTTCCTCTTCCTCTACTCTTCCTCTTCCTCTCTGTTAGTCTCTCCTCTTCCTCTCCTCTTCCTCTCTGTTAGTCTCACCTCTTCCTCTCCTCTTCCTCTTCATCTCTGTTAGTCTCTCATCTTCCTCTTCCTCTTCCTCTCTGTTAGTCTCTCCTCTTCCTCTCCTCTTCCTCTCTGTTAGTATCACCTCTTCCTCTTCCTCTCTGTTAGTCTCACCTCTTCCTCTTCCTCTCTGTTAGTCTCACCTCTTCCTCTTCCTCTCTGTTAGTCTCTCCTCTTCCTCTTCCTCTTCCTCTCTGTTAGTCTCACCTCTTCCTCACCTCTTCCTCTTCCTCTCTGTTAGTCTCACCTCTTCCTCTCCTCTCCTCTTCCTCTCTGTTAGTCTCACCTCGTCCTCTCCTCTTCCTCTCCTCTTCCTCTTCCTCTCTGTTAGTCTCACCTCTTCCTCTGCCTCTTCCTCTCTGTTAGTCTCACCTCTTCCTCTTCCTCTCTGTTAGACTCTCCTCTTCCTCTCCTCTTCCTCTTCTCTTCCTCTCTGTTAGTCTCACATCTTCCTCTCCTCTTCCTCTTCTCTTCCTCTTCCTCTCTGTTAGTCTCACTTCTTCCTCTTCCTCTTCATCTCTGTTAGTCTCACCTCTTCCTATCCTCTTCCTCTCCTCTTCCTCTTCTCTTCCTCTTCCTCTCTGTTAGTCTCACCTCTTCCTCTTCTCTTCCTCTCTGTTAGTCTCACCTCTTCCTCTCCTCTTCCTCTTCTCTTCCTCTTCCTCTCTGTTAGTCTCACTTCTTCCTCTTCCTCTTCCTCTCTGTTAGTCTCACCTCTTCCTCTCCTCTTCCTCTCCTATTCCTCTTATCTTCCTCTTCCTCTCTGTTAGTCTCACCTCTTCCTCTCCTCTTCCTCTCTGTTAGTCTCACCTCTTCCTCTCCTCTTCCTCTTCCTCTCTGTTAGTCTCACCTCTTCCTCTTCCTCTCTGTTAGTCTCACCTCTTCCTCTTCCTCTCCTCTTCCTCTTCCTCTTCCTCTCTGTTAGTCTCACCTCTTCCTCTCTGTTAGTCTCACCTCTTCCTCTCCTCCTCCTCTCTTTTAGTCTCACCTCTTCCTCTTCCTCTTCCTCTCTGTTAGTCTCACCTCTTCCTCTTCCTCTCTGTTAGTCTCACCTCTTCCTCTCCTCTTCCTCTCTGTTAGTCTCACCTATTCCTCTCATCTTCATCTCCTCTTCCTCTTCCTCTCTGTTAGTCTCACCTCTTCCTCTTCCTCTCTGTTAGTCTCTCCTCTTCCTCTTCCTCTTCCTCTCTGTTAGTCTCACCTCTTCCTCACCTCTTCCTCTTCCTCTCTGTTAGTCTCACCTCTTCCTCTCCTCTCCTCTTCCTCTCTGTTAGTCTCACCTCGTCCTCTCCTCTTCCTCTCCTCTTCCTCTTCCTCTCTGTTAGTCTCACCTCTTCCTCTGCCTCTTCCTCTCTGTTAGTCTCACCTCTTCCTCTTCCTCTTCCTCTCTGTTAGACTCTCCTCTTCCTCTCCTCTTCCTCTTCTCTTCCTCTCTGTTAGTCTCACATCTTCCTCTCCTCTTCCTCTTCTCTTCCTCTTCCTCTCTGTTAGTCTCACTTCTTCCTCTTCCTCTTCATCTCTGTTAGTCTCACCTCTTCCTATCCTCTTCCTCTCCTCTTCCTCTTCTCTTCCTCTTCCTCTCTGTTAGTCTCACCTCTTCCTCTTCTCTTCCTCTCTGTTAGTCTCACCTCTTCCTCTCCTCTTCCTCTTCTCTTCCTCTTCCTCTCTGTTAGTCTCACTTCTTCCTCTTCCTCTTCCTCTCTGTTAGTCTCACCTCTTCCTCTCCTCTTCCTCTCCTATTCCTCTTCTCTTCCTCTTCCTCTCTGTTAGTCTCACCTCTTCCTCTCCTCTTCCTCTCTGTTAGTCTCACCTCTTCCTCTCCTCTTCCTCTTCCTCTCTGTTAGTCTCACCTCTTCCTCTTCCTCTCTGTTAGTCTCACCTCTTCCTCTTCCTCTCCTCTTCCTCTTCCTCTTCCTCTCTGTTAGTCTCACCTCTTCCTCCTCTTCCTCTTCCTCTCTGTTAGTCTCACCTCTTCCTCTTCCTCTTCCTCTCTGTTAGTCTCACCTCTTCCTCACCTCTTCCTCTCTGTTAGTCTCACCTCTTCCTCTCCTCTTCCTCTTCCTCTCTGTTAGTCTCACCTTATCCTCTTCCTCTTCCTCTCTGTTAGTCTCACCTCTTCCTCTCCTCTTCCTCTTCCTCTCTGTTAGTCTCACCTCTTCCTCTCCTCTTCATCTCCTCTTCATCTCTGTTAGTCTCACCTCTTCCTCTCCTCTTCCTCTCTGTTAGTCTCACCTCTTCCTCTCCTCTTCCTCTCTGTTAGTCTCACTTCTTCCTCTTCATCTTCCTCTCTGTTAGTCTCACCTCTTCCTCTCCTCTTCCTCTCTGTTAGTCTCTCCTCTTCCTCTCCTCTTCCTCTTATCTTCCTCTTCCTCTCTGTTAGTCTCTCCTCTTCCTCTCCTCTTCCTCTCCTCTTCCTCTCCTCTTCCTCTCTGTTAGTATCACCTCTTCCTCTTCCTCTCTGTTAGTCTCACCTCTTCCTCTCCTCTTCCTCTTCCTCTCTGTTAGTCTCACCTCTTCCTCTCCTCTTCCTCTTCATCTCTGTTAGTCTCACCTCTTCCTCTCCTCTTCCTCTTCCTCTCTGTTAGTCTCACCTCTTCCTCTTCCTCTCTGTTAGTCTCACCTCTTCCTCTCCTCTTCCTCTTCCTCTCTGTTAGTCTCACCTCTTCCTCTTCCTCTTCCTCTCTGTTAGTCTCACCTCTTCCTCTCCTCTTCCTCTCTGTTAGTCTCTCCTCTTCCTCTTCCTCTTCCTCTCTGTTAGTCTCACCTCTTCCTCTCTGTTAGTCTCACCTCTTCCTCTCCTCTTCCTCTCTGTTAGTCTCACCTCTTCCTCTTCCTCTTCCTCTCTGTTAGTCTCACCTCGTCCTCTTCCTCTCTGTTAGTCTCACCTCTTCCTCTCCTCTTCCTCTCTGTTAGTCTCACCTCTTCCTCTCATCTTCATCTCCTCTTCCTCTTCCTCTCTGTTAGTCTCACCTCTTCCTCTTCCTCTCTGTTAGTCTCACCTCTTCCTCTTCCTCTTCCTCTCTGTTAGTCTCACCTCTTCCTCTCCTCTTCCTCTCTGTTAGTCTCACCTATTCCTCTCCTCTTCCTCTCTGTTAGTCTCTCCTCTTCCTCTCCTCTTCCTCTTCCTCTCTGTTAGTCTCACCTCTTCCTCTCCTCTTCCTCTTCATCTCTGTTAGTCTCACCTCTTCCTCTCCTCTTCCTCTTCCTCTCTGTTAGTCTCACCTCTTCCTCTTCCTCTCTGTTAGTCTCACCTCTTCCTCTCCTCTTCCTCTTCCTCTCTGTTAGTCTCACCTCTTCCTCTTCCTCTTCCTCTCTGTTAGTCTCACCTCTTCCTCTCCTCTTCCTCTCTGTTAGTCTCTCCTCTTCCTCTTCCTCTTCCTCTCTGTTAGTCTCACCTCTTCCTCTCTGTTAGTCTCACCTCTTCCTCTCCTCTTCCTCTCTGTTAGTCTCACCTCTTCCTCTTCCTCTTCCTCTCTGTTAGTCTCACCTCTTCCTCTTCCTCTCTGTTAGTCTCACCTCTTCCTCTCCTCTTCCTCTCTGTTAGTCTCACCTCTTCCTCTCTGTTAGTCTCACCTCTTCCTCTCCTCTTCCTCTATGTTAGTCTCACCTCTTCCTCTTCCTCTTCCTCTCTGTTAGTCTCACCTCTTCCTCTTCCTCTCTGTTAGTCTCACCTCTTCCTCTCATCTTCATCTCCTCTTCCTCTTCCTCTCTGTTAGTCTCACCTCTTCCTCTTCCTCTCTGTTAGTCTCACCTCTTCCTCTTCCTCTTCCTCTCTGTTAGTCTCACCTCTTCCTCTCCTCTTCCTCTCTGTTAGTCTCACATCTTCCTCTCCTCTTCCTCTCTGTTAGTCTCTCCTCTTCCTCTCCTCTTCCTCTCCTCTTCCTCTCCTCTTCCTCTCCTCTTCCTCTTCCTCTCTGTTAGTCTCACCTCTTCCTCTCCTCTTCCTCTTCATCTCTGTTAGTCTCACCTCTTCCTCTCCTCTTCCTCTTCCTCTCTGTTAGTCTCACCTCTTCCTCTTCCTCTCTGTTAGTCTCACCTCTTCCTCTCCTCTTCCTCTTCCTCTCTGTTAGTCTCACCTCTTCCTCTTCCTCTTCCTCTCTGTTAGTCTCACCTCTTCCTCTCCTCTTCCTCTCTGTTAGTCTCTCCTCTTCCTCTTCCTCTTCCTCTCTGTTAGTCTCACCTCTTCCTCTCTGTTAGTCTCACCTCTTCCTCTTCCTCTATGTTAGTCTCACCTCTTCCTCTTCCTCTCTGTTAGTCTCACCTCTTCCTCTCCTCTTCCTCTCTGTTAGTCTCACCTCTTCCTCTCATCTTCATCTCCTCTTCCTCTTCCTCTCTGT
This sequence comes from Notolepis coatsorum, assembly GCF_963971535.1. Lineage (NCBI taxonomy): Eukaryota > Metazoa > Chordata > Actinopteri > Aulopiformes > Paralepididae > Notolepis > Notolepis coatsorum. The sequence goes on from NC_140176.1 coordinate 130,640,302, forward strand.
TAGTCTCACCTCTTCCTCTTCCTCTCTGTTAGTCTCACCTCTTCCTCTTCCTCTTCCTCTCTGTTAGTCTCACCTCTTCCTCTCCTCTTCCTCTCTGTTAGTCTCACCTCTTCCTCTCCTCTTCCTCTCTGTTAGTCTCTCCTCTTCCTCTCCTCTTCCTCTCCTCTTCCTCTCCTCTTCCTCTCCTCTTCCTCTTCCTCTCTGTTAGTCTCACCTCTTCCTCTCCTCTTCCTCTCCTCTTCCTCTCCTCTTCATCTCCTCTTCCTCTTCCTCTCTGTTAGTCTCTCCTCTTCCTCTCTGTTAGTCTCACCTCTTCCTCTTCCTCTCTGTTAGTCTCACCTCTTCCTATCCTCTCTGTTAGTCTCACCTCTTCCTATCCTCTTCCTCTTCCTCTCTGTTAGTCTCACCTCTTCCTCTCCTCTTCCTCTCTGTTAGTCTCTCCTCTTCCTCTTCCTCTACTCTTCCTCTTCCTCTCTGTTAGTCTCTCCTCTTCCTCTCCTCTTCCTCTCTGTTAGTCTCACCTCTTCCTCTCCTCTTCCTCTTCATCTCTGTTAGTCTCTCATCTTCCTCTTCCTCTTCCTCTCTGTTAGTCTCTCCTCTTCCTCTCCTCTTCCTCTCTGTTAGTATCACCTCTTCCTCTTCCTCTCTGTTAGTCTCACCTCTTCCTCTTCCTCTCTGTTAGTCTCACCTCTTCCTCTCCTCTTCCTCTTCCTCTCTGTTAGTCTCACCTCTTCCTCTCCTCTTCCTCTTCCTCTCTGTTAGTCTCACCTCTTCCTCTCCTCTTCCTCTCTGTTAGTCTCTCCTCTTCCTCTCCTCTTCCTCTCTCTTAGTCTCTCCTCTTCCTCTCCTCTTCCTCTTCCTCGTCCTCTTCCTCTCCTCTTCATCTTCCTCTCTGTTAGTCTCACCTCTTCCTCACCTCTTCCTCTTCCTCGATGTTAGTCTCACCTCTTCCTCACCTCTTCCTCTTCCTCTCTGTTAGTCTCACCTCTTCCTCACCTCTTCCTCTTCCTCTCTGTTAGTCTCACCTCTTCCTCTTCATCTTCCTCTTCCTCTCTGTTAGTCTCACCTCTTCCTCTTCCTCTTCCTCTCTGTTAGTCTCACCTCTTCCTCTCCTCTCCTCTTCCTCTCTGTTAGTCTCACCTCTTCCTCTTCCTCTCTGTTAGTCTCACCTCTTCCTCTTCCTCTTCCTCTTCCTCTCTGTTAGTCTCACCTCTTCCTCTTCCTCTTCCTCTCTGTTAGTCTCACCTCTTCCTCTCCTCTTCCTCTCCTCTTCCTCTCTGTTAGTCTCACCTCTTCCTCTCCTCTTCCTCTCTGTTAGTCTCACCTCTTCCTCTTCCTCTCCTCTTCCTCTTCCTCTCTGTTAGTCTCTCCTCTTCCTCTCCTCTTCCTCTCTGTTAGTCTCACCTCTTCCTCTCCTCTTCCTCTCCTCTTCCTCTTCCTCTCTGTTAGTCTCTCCTCTTCCTCTTCCTCTCTGTTAGTCTCTCCTCTTCCTCTCCTCTTCCTCTCTGTTAGTCTCTCCTCTTCCTCTTCCTCTTCCTCTCTGTTAGTCTCACCTCTTCCTCACCTCTTCCTCTTCCTCTCTGTTAGTCTCACCTCTTCCTCTCCTCTCCTCTTCCTCTCTGTTAGTCTCACCTCGTCCTCTCCTCTTCCTCTCCTCTTCCTCTTCCTCTCTGTTAGTCTCACCTCTTCCTCTTCATCTGCCTCTTCCTCTCTGTTAGTCTCACCTCTTCCTCTTCCTCTTCCTCTCTGTTAGACTCTCCTCTTCCTCTCCTCTTCCTCTTCTCTTCCTCTCTGTTAGTCTCACATCTTCCTCTCCTCTTCCTCTTCTCTTCCTCTTCCTCTCTGTTAGTCTCACTTCTTCCTCTTCCTCTTCATCTCTGTTAGTCTCACCTCTTCCTATCCTCTTCCTCTCCTCTTCCTCTTCTCTTCCTCTTCCTCTCTGTTAGTCTCACCTCTTCCTCTTCTCTTCCTCTCTGTTAGTCTCACCTCTTCCTCTCCTCTTCCTCTTCTCTTCCTCTTCCTCTCTGTTAGTCTCACTTCTTCCTCTTCCTCTTCCTCTCTGTTAGTCTCACCTCTTCCTCTTTCTCTTCCTCTCTGTTAGTCTCACCTCTTCCTCTCTGTTAGTCTCACCTCTTCATCTCTGTTAGTCTCACCTCTTCCTCTCCTCTTCCTCTCTGTTAGTCTCACTTCTTCCTCTTCCTCTTCCTCTCTGTTAGTCTCACCTCTTCCTCTTCATCTTCCTCTCTGTTAGTCTCACCTCTTCCTCTCTGTTAGTCTCACCTCTTCCTCTTCCTCTCTGTTAGTCTCACCTCTTCCTCTCCTCTTCCTCTTCCTCTCTGTTAGTCTCTGCTCTTCCTCTCTGTTAGTCTCTCCTCTTCCTCTCTGTTAGTCTCACATCTTCCTCTCCTCTTCCTCTCTGTTAGTCTCACCTCTTCCTCTTCCTCTCTGTTAGTCTCTCCTCTTCCTCTCTGTTAGTCTCACATCTTCCTCTCCTCTTCCTCTCTGTTAGTCTCACCTCTTCCTCTTCCTCTTCCTCTTCCTCTTCCTCTCCGTTAGTCTCACCTCTTCCTCTTCCTCTCTGTTAGTCTCACCTCTTCCTCTTCCTCGTCCTCTTCCTCTCTGTTAGTCTCACCTCTTCCTCTCCTCTTCCTCTCTGTTAGTCTCACCTCTTCCTCTCCTCTTCCTCTCTGTTAGTCTCACCTCTTCCTCTCCTCTTCCTCTTCCTCTCTGTTAGTCTCACCTCTTCCTCTTCCTCTTCCTCTTCCTCTCTGTTAGTCTCACCTCTTCCTCACCTCTTCCTCTTCCTCTCTGTTAGTCTCACCTCTTCCTCACCTCTTCCTCTTCCTCTCTGTTAGTCTCACCTCTTCATCACCTCTTCCTCTTCCTCTCTGTTAGTCTAACCTCTTCCTCTCCTCTTCCTCTTCCTCTCTGTTAGTCTCACCTCTTCCTCTCTGTTAGTCTCACCTCTTCCTCTCTGTTAGTCTCACCTCTTCCTCTCCTCTTCCTCTCTGTTAGTCTCACCTCTTCCTCTCCTCTTCCTCTCTGTTAGTCTCACCTCTTCCTCTCCTCTTCCTCTCTGTTAGTCTCTCCTCTTCCTCTTCCTCTCTGTTAGTCTCACCTCTTCCTCTTCCTCTTCCTCTTCCTCTTCCTCTCTGTTAGTCTCACCTCTTCCTCACCTCTTCCTCTTCCTCTCTGTTAGTCTCACCTCTTCCTCTCCTCTTCCTCTCTGTTAGTCTCTCCTCTTCCTCTCCTCTTCCTCTCTGTTAGTATCACCTCTTCCTCTTCCTCTCTGTTAGTCTCACCTCTTCCTCTTCCTCTCTGTTAGTCTCACCTCTTCCTCTCCTCTTCCTCTTCCTCTCTGTTAGTCTCACCTCTTCCTCCCCTCTTCCTCTTCCTCTCTGTTAGTCTCACCTCTTCCTCTCCTCTTCCTCTCTGTTAGTCTCTCCTCTTCCTCTCCTCTTCCTCTCTGTTAGTCTCTCCTCTTCCTCTCCTCTTCCTCTTCCTGGTCCTCTTCCTCTCCTCTTCATCTTCCTCTCTGTTAGTCTCACCTCTTCCTCACCTCTTCCTCTTCCTCGCTGTTAGTCTCACCTCTTCCTCACCTCTTCCTCTTCCTCTCTGTTAGTCTCACCTCTTCCTCACCTCTTCCTCTTCCTCTCTGTTAGTCTCACCTCTTCCTCTTCATCTTCCTCTTCCTCTCTGTTAGTCTCACCTCTTCCTCTTCCTCTTCCTCTCTGTTAGTCTCACCTCTTCCTCTCCTCTCCTCTTCCTCTCTGTTAGTCTCACCTCTTCCTCTTCCTCTCTGTTAGTCTCACCTCTTCCTCTTCCTCTTCCTCTTCCTCTCTGTTAGTCTCACCTCTTCCTCTTCCTCTTCCTCTCTGTTAGTCTCACCTCTTCCTCTCCTCTTCCTCTCCTCTTCCTCTCTGTTAGTCTCACCTCTTCCTCTCCTCTTCCTCTCTGTTAGTCTCACCTCTTCCTCTTCCTCTCCTCTTCCTCTTCCTCTCTGTTAGTCTCTCCTCTTCCTCTCCTCTTCCTCTCTGTTAGTCTCACCTCTTCCTCTCCTCTTCCTCTCCTCTTCCTCTTCCTCTCTGTTAGTCTCTCCTCTTCCTCTTCCTCTCTGTTAGTCTCTCCTCTTCCTCTCCTCTTCCTCTCTGTTAGTCTCTCCTCTTCCTCTTCCTCTTCCTCTCTGTTAGTCTCACCTCTTCCTCACCTCTTCCTCTTCCTCTCTGTTAGTCTCACCTCTTCCTCTCCTCTCCTCTTCCTCTCTGTTAGTCTCACCTCGTCCTCTCCTCTTCCTCTCCTCTTCCTCTTCCTCTCTGTTAGTCTCACCTCTTCCTCTTCCTCTGCCTCTTCCTCTCTGTTAGTCTCACCTCTTCCTCTTCCTCTCTGTTAGACTCTCCTCTTCCTCTCCTCTTCCTCTTCTCTTCCTCTCTGTTAGTCTCACATCTTCCTCTCCTCTTCCTCTTCTCTTCCTCTTCCTCTCTGTTAGTCTCACTTCTTCCTCTTCCTCTTCATCTCTGTTAGTCTCACCTCTTCCTATCCTCTACCTCTCCTCTTCCTCTTCTTTTCCTCTTCCTCTCTGTTAGTCTCACCTCTTCCTCTTCTCTTCCTCTCTGTTAGTCTCACCTCTTCCTCTCCTCTTCCTCTTCTCTTCCTCTTCCTCTCTGTTAGTCTCACCTCTTCCTCTCCTCTTCCTCTCCTATTCCTCTTCTCTTCCTCTTCCTCTCTGTTAGTCTCACCTCTTCCTCTCCTCTTCCTCTCTGTTAGTCTCACCTCTTCCTCTCCTCTTCCTCTTCCTCTCTGTTAGTCTCACCTCTTCCTCTTCCTCTCTGTTAGTCTCACCTCTTCCTCTCCTCTTCCTCTTCCTCTTCCTCTCTGTTAGTCTCACCTCTTCCTCTCCTCTTCCTCTTCCTCTCTGTTAGTCTCACCTCTTCCTCTTCCTCTTCCTCTCTGTTAGTCTCACCTCTTCCTCACCTCTTCCTCTCTGTTAGTCTCACCTCTTCCTGTCCTCTTCCTCTTCCTCTCTGTTAGTCTCACCTCTTCCTCTTCCTCTTCCTCTCTGTTAGTATCACCTCTTCCTCTCCTCTTCCTCTTCCTCTCTGTTAGTCTCACCTCTTCCTCTCCTCTTCATCTCCTCTTCATCTCTGTTAGTCTCACCTCTTCCTCTCCTCTTCCTCTCTGTTATTCTCACCTCTTCCTCTCCTCTTCCTCTCTGTTAGTCTCACTTCTTCCTCTTCATCTTCCTCTCTGTTAGTCTCACCTCTTCCTCTCCTCTTCCTCTCTGTTAGTCTCTCCTCTTCCTCTCCTCTTCCTCTTATCTTCCTCTTCCTCTCTGTTAGTCTCTCCTCTTCCTCTCCTCTTCCTCTCCTCTTCCTCTCCTCTTCCTCTCTGTTAGTATCACCTCTTCCTCTTCCTCTCTGTTAGTCTCACCTCTTCCTCTCCTCTTCCTCTTCCTCTCTGTTAGTCTCACCTCTTCCTCTCCTCTTCCTCTTCATCTCTGTTAGTCTCACCTCTTCCTCTCCTCTTCCTCTTCCTCTCTGTTAGTCTCACCTCTTCCTCTTCCTCTCTGTTAGTCTCACCTCTTCCTCTCCTCTTCCTCTTCCTCTCTGTTAGTCTCACCTCTTCCTCTTCCTCTTCCTCTCTGTTAGTCTCACCTCTTCCTCTCCTCTTCCTCTCTGTTAGTCTCTCCTCTTCCTCTTCCTCTTCCTCTCTGTTAGTCTCACCTCTTCCTCTCTGTTAGTCTCACCTCTTCCTCTCCTCTTCCTCTCTGTTAGTCTCACCTCTTCCTCTTCCTCTTCCTCTCTGTTAGTCTCACCTCTTCCTCTTCCTCTCTGTTAGTCTCACCTCTTCCTCTCCTCTTCCTCTCTGTTAGTCTCACCTCTTCCTCTCATCTTCATCTCCTCTTCCTCTTCCTCTCTGTTAGTCTCACCTCTTCCTCTTCCTCTCTGTTAGTCTCACCTCTTCCTCTTCCTCTTCCTCTCTGTTAGTCTCACCTCTTCCTCTCCTCTTCCTCTCTGTTAGTCTCACCTCTTCCTCTCCTCTTCCTCTCTGTTAGTCTCTCCTCTTCCTCTCCTCTTCCTCTCCTCTTCCTCTCCTCTTCCTCTCCTCTTCCTCTTCCTCTCTGTTAGTCTCACCTCTTCCTCTCCTCTTCCTCTCCTCTTCCTCTCCTCTTCATCTCCTCTTCCTCTTCCTCTCTGTTAGTCTCTCCTCTTCCTCTCTGTTAGTCTCACCTCTTCCTCTTCCTCTCTGTTAGTCTCACCTCTTCCTATCCTCTCTGTTAGTCTCACCTCTTCCTATCCTCTTCCTCTTCCTCTCTGTTAGTCTCACCTCTTCCTCTCCTCTTCCTCTCTGTTAGTCTCTCCTCTTCCTCTTCCTCTCCTCTTCCTCTTCCTCTCTGTTAGTCTCTCCTCTTCCTCTCCTCTTCCTCTCTGTTAGTCTCACCTCTTCCTCTCCTCTTCCTCTCCTCTTCCTCTCCTCTTCCTCTTCATCTCTGTTAGTCTCTCATCTTCCTCTTCCTCTTCCTCTCTGTTAGTCTCTCCTCTTCCTCTCCTCTTCCTCTCTGTTAGTATCACCTCTTCCTCTTCCTCTCTGTTAGTCTCACCTCTTCCTCTTCCTCTCTGTTAGTCTCACCTCTTCCTCTCCTCTTCCTCTTCCTCTCTGTTAGTCTCACCTCTTCCTCTCCTCTTCCTCTTCCTCTCTGTTAGTCTCACCTCTTCCTCTCCTCTTCCTCTCTGTTAGTCTCTCCTCTTCCTCTCCTCTTCCTCTCTGTTAGTCTCTCCTCTTCCTCTCCTCTTCCTCTTCCTCGTCCTCTTCCTCTCCTCTTCATCTTCCTCTCTGTTAGTCTCACCTCTTCCTCACCTCTTCCTCTTCCTCGCTGTTAGTCTCACCTCTTCCTCACCTCTTCCTCTTCCTCTCTGTTAGTCTCACCTCTTCCTCACCTCTTCCTCTTCCTCTCTGTTAGTCTCACCTCTTCCTCTTCATCTTCCTCTTCCTCTCTGTTAGTCTCACCTCTTCCTCTTCCTCTTCCTCTCTGTTAGTCTCACCTCTCCCTCTCCTCTCCTCTTCCTCTCTGTTAGTCTCACCTCTTCCTCTTCCTCTCTGTTAGTCTCACCTCTTCCTCTTCCTCTTCCTCTCTGTTAGTCTCACCTCTTCCTCTTCCTCTTCCTCTCTGTTAGTCTCACCTCTTCCTCTCCTCTTCCTCTCCTCTTCCTCTCTGTTAGTCTCACCTCTTCCTCTCCTCTTCCTCTCTGTTAGTCTCACCTCTTCCTCTTCCTCTCCTCTTCCTTTTCCTCTCTGTTAGTCTCTCCTCTTCCTCTCCTCTTCCTCTCTGTTAGTCTCACCTCTTCCTCTCCTCTTCCTCTCCTCTTCCTCTTCCTCTCTGTTAGTCTCTCCTCTTCCTCTTCCTCTCTGTTAGTCTCTCCTCTTCCTCTCCTCTTCCTCTCTGTTAGTCTCTCCTCTTCCTCTTCCTCTTCCTCTCTGTTAGTCTCACCTCTTCCTAACCTCTTCCTCTTCCTCTCTGTTAGTCTCACCTCTTCCTCTCCTCTCCTCTTCCTCTCTGTTAGTCTCACCTCGTCCTCTCCTCTTCCTCTCCTCTTCCTCTTCCTCTCTGTTAGTCTCACCTCTTCCTCTTCCTCTGCCTCTTCCTCTCTGTTAGTCTCACCTCTTCCTCTTCCTCTTCCTCTCTGTTAGACTCTCCTCTTCCTCTCCTCTTCCTCTTCTCTTCCTCTCTGTTAGTCTCACATCTTCCTCTCCTCTTCCTCTTCTCTTCCTCTTCCTCTCTGTTAGTCTCACTTCTTCCTCTTCCTCTTCATCTCTGTTAGTCTCACCTCTTCCTATCCTCTTCCTCTCCTCTTCCTCTTCTCTTCCTCTTCCTCTCTGTTAGTCTCACCTCTTCCTCTTCTCTTCCTCTCTGTTAGTCTCACCTCTTCCTCTCCTCTTCCTCTTCTCTTCCTCTTCCTCTCTGTTAGTCTCACTTCTTCCTCTTCCTCTTCCTCTCTGTTAGTCTCACCTCTTCCTCTCCTCTTCCTCTCCTATTCCTCTTCTCTTCCTCTTCCTCTCTGTTAGTCTCACCTCTTCCTCTCCTCTTCCTCTCTGTTAGTCTCACCTCTTCCTCTCCTCTTCCTCTTCCTCTCTGTTAGTCTCACCTTTTCCTCTTCCTCTTCCTCTCTGTTAGTCTCACCTCTTCCTCACCTCTTCCTCTCTGTTAGTCTCACCTCTTCCTCTCCTCTTCCTCTTCCTCTCTGTTAGTCTCACCTCTTCCTCTTCCTCTCTGTTAGTCTCACCTCTTCCTCTCCTCTTCCTCTTCCTCTCTGTTAGTCTCACCTCTTCCTCTCCTCTTCATCTCCTCTTCATCTCTGTTAGTCTCACCTCTTCCTCTCCTCTTCCTCTCTGTTAGTCTCACCTCTTCCTCTCCTCTTCATCTCTGTTAGTCTCACTTCTTCCTCTTCATCTTCCTCTCTGTTAGTCTCACCTCTTCCTCTTCCTCTTCCTCTCTGTTAGTCTCACCTCTTCCTCTCCTCTTCCTCTCTGTTAGTCTCTCCTCTTCCTCTCCTCTTCCTCTTATCTTCCTCTTCCTCTCTGTTAGTCTCTCCTCTTCCTCTCCTCTTCCTCTCCTCTTCCTCTCCTCTTCCTCTCTGTTAGTATCACCTCTTCCTCTTCCTCTCTGTTAGTCTCACCTCTTCCTCTCCTCTTCCTCTTCCTCTCTGTTAGTCTCACCTCTTCCTCTCCTCTTCCTCTTCATCTCTGTTAGTCTCACCTCTTCCTCTCCTCTTCCTCTTCCTCTCTGTTAGTCTCACCTCTTCCTCTTCCTCTCTGTTAGTCTCACCTCTTCCTCTCCTCTTCCTCTTCCTCTCTGTTAGTCTCACCTCTTCCTCTTCCTCTTCCTCTCTGTTAGTCTCACCTCTTCCTCTCCTCTTCCTCTCTGTTAGTCTCTCCTCTTCCTCTTCCTCTTCCTCTCTGTTAGTCTCACCTCTTCCTCTCTGTTAGTCTCACCTCTTCCTCTCCTCTTCCTCTCTGTTAGTCTCACCTCTTCCTCTTCCTCTTCCTCTCTGTTAGTCTCACCTATTCCTCTTCCTCTCTGTTAGTCTCACCTCTTCCTCTCCTCTTCCTCTCTGTTAGTCTCACCTCTTCCTCTCATCTTCATCTCCTCTTCCTCTTCCTCTCTGTTAGTCTCACCTCTTCCTCTTCCTCTCTGTTAGTCTCACCTCTTCCTCTCCTCTTCCTCTCTGTTAGTATCACCTCTTCCTCTCCTCTTCCTCTCTGTTAGTCTCTCCTCTTCCTCTCCTCTTCCTCTCCTCTTCCTCTCCTCTTCCTCTCCTCTTCCTCTTCCTCTCTGTTAGTCTCACCTCTTCCTCTCCTCTTCCTCTTCATCTCTGTTAGTCTCACCTCTTCCTCTCCTCTTCCTCTTCCTCTCTGTTAGTCTCACCTCTTCCTCTTCCTCTCTGTTAGTCTCACCTCTTCCTCTCCTCTTCCTCTTCCTCTCTGTTAGTCTCACCTCTTCCTCTTCCTCGTCCTCTCTGTTAGTCTCACCTCTTCCTCTCCTCTTCCTCTCTGTTAGTCTCTCCTCTTCCTCTTCCTCTTCCTATATGTTAGTCTCACCTCTTCCTCTCTGTTAGTCTCACCTCTTCCTCTCCTCTTCCTCTCTGTTAGTCTCACCTCTTCCTCTTCCTCTTCCTCTCTGTTAGTCTCACCTCTTCCTCTTCCTCTCTGTTAGTCTCACCTCTTCCTCTCCTCTTCCTCTCTGTTAGTCTCACCTCTTCCTCTCATCTTCATCTCCTCTTCCTCTTCCTCTCTGTTAGTCTCACCTCTTCCTCTTCCTCTCTGTTAGTCTCACCTCTTCCTCTTCCTCTTCCTCTCTGTTAGTCTCACCTCTTCCTCTCCTGTTCCTCTCTGTTAGTCTCACCTCTTCCTCTCCTCTTCCTCTCTGTTAGTCTCTCTTCTTCCTCTCCTCTTCCTCTCCTCTTCCTCTCCTCTTCCTCTCCTCTTCCTCTTCCTCTCTGTTAGTCTCACCTCTTCCTCTCCTCTTCCTCTCCTCTTCATCTCCTCTTCCTCTTCCTCTCTGTTAGTCTCTCCTCTTCCTCTCTGTTAGTCTCACCTCTTCCTCTTCCTCTCTGTTAGTCTCACCTCTTCCTATCCTCTCTGTTAGTCTCACCTCTTCCTATCCTCTTCCTCTTCCTCTCTGTTAGTCTCACCTCTTCCTCTCCTCTTCCTCTCTGTTAGTCTCTCCTCTTCCTCTTCCTCTCCTCTTCCTCTTCCTCTCTGTTAGTCTCTCCTCTTCCTCTCCTCTTCCTCTCTGTTAGTCTCACCTCTTCCTCTCCTCTTCCTCTCCTCTTCCTCTTCATCTCTGTTAGTCTCTCATCTTCCTCTTCCTCTTCCTCTCTGTTTGTCTCTCCTCTTCCTCTCCTCTTCCTCTCTGTTAGTATCACCTCTTCCTCTTCCTCTCTGTTAGTCTCACCTCTTCCTCTTCCTCTCTGTTAGTCTCACCTCTTCCTCTCCTCTTCCTCTTCCTCTCTGTTAGTCTCACCTCTTCCTCTCCTCTTCCTCTTCCTCTCTGTTAGTCTCACCTCTTCCTCTCCTCTTCCTCTCTGTTAGTCTCTCCTCTTCCTCTCCTCTTCCTCTCTGTTAGTCTCTCCTCTTCCTCTCCTCTTCCTCTTCCTCGTCCTCTTCCTCTCCTCTTCATCTTCCTCTCTGTTAGTCTCACCTCTTCCTCACCTCTTCCTCTTCCTCGATGTTAGTCTCACCTCTTCCTCACCTCTTCCTCTTCCTCTCTGTTAGTCTCACCTCTTCCTCACCTCTTCCTCTTCCTCTCTGTTAGTCTCACCTCTTCCTCTTCATCTTCCTCTTCCTCTCTGTTAGTCTCACCTCTTCCTCTTCCTCTTCCTCTCTGTTAGTCTCACCTCTTCCTCTCCTCTCCTCTTCCTCTCTGTTAGTCTCACCTCTTCCTCTTCCTCTCTGTTAGTCTCACCTCTTCCTCTTCCTCTTCCTCTTCCTCTCTGTTAGTCTCACCTCTTCCTCTTCCTCTTCCTCTCTGTTAGTCTCACCTCTTCCTCTCCTCTTCCTCTCCTCTTCCTCTCTGTTAGTCTCACCTCTTCCTCTCCTCTTCCTCTCTGTTAGTCTCACCTCTTCCTCTTCCTCTCCTCTTCCTCTCTGTTAGTCTCTCCTCTTCCTCTCCTCTTCCTCTCTGTTAGTCTCACCTCTTCCTCTCCTCTTCCTCTCCTCTTCCTCTTCCTCTCTGTTAGTCTCTCCTCTTCCTCTTCCTCTCTGTTAGTATCTCCTCTTCCTCTCCTCTTCCTCTCTGTTAGTCTCTCCTCTTCCTCTTCCTCTTCCTCTCTGTTAGTCTCACCTCTTCCTCACCTCTTCCTCTTCCTCTCTGTTAGTCTCACCTCTTCCTCTCCTCTCCTCTTCCTCTCTGTTAGTCTCACCTCGTCCTCTCCTCTTCCTCTCCTCTTCCTCTTCCTCTCTGTCAGTCTCACCTCTTCCTCTTCCTCTGCCTCTTCCTCTCTGTTAGTCTCACCTCTTCCTCTTCCTCTTCCTCTCTGTTAGACTCTCCTCTTCCTCTCCTCTTCCTCTTCTCTTCCTCTCTGTTAGTCTCACATCTTCCTCTCCTCTTCCTCTTCTCTTCCTCTTCCTCTCTGTTAGTCTCACTTCTTCCTCTTCCTCTTCATCTCTGTTAGTCTCACCTCTTCCTATCCTCTTCCTCTCCTCTTCCTCTTCTCTTCCTCTTCCTCTCTGTTAGTCTCACCTCTTCCTCTTCTCTTCCTCTCTGTTAGTCTCACCTCTTCCTCTCCTCTTCCTCTTCTCTTCCTCTTCCTCTCTGTTAGTCTCACTTCTTCCTCTTCCTCTTCCTCTCTGTTAGTCTCACCTCTTCCTCTCCTCTTCTTCTCCTATTCCTCTTCTCTTCCTCTTCCTCTCTGTTAGTCTCACCTCTTCCTCTCCTCTTCCTCTCTGTTAGTCTCACCTCTTCCTCTCCTCTTCCTCTTCCTCTCTGTTAGTCTCACCTCTTCCTCTTCCTCTCTGTTAGTCTCACCTCTTCCTCTCCTCTTCCTCTTCCTCTTCCTCTCTGTTAGTCTCACCTCTTCCTCTCCTCTTCCTCTTCCTCTCTGTTAGTCTCACCTCTTCCTCTTCCTCTTCCTCTCTGTTAGTCTCACCTCTTCCTCACCTCTTCCTCTCTGTTAGTCTCACCTCTTCCTCTCCTCTTCCTCTTCCTCTCTGTTAGTCTCACCTCTTCCTCTTCCTCTTCCTCTCTGTTAGTCTCACCTCTTCCTCTCCTCTTCCTCTTCCTCTCTGTTAGTCTCACCTCTTCCTCTCCTCTTCATCTCCTCTTCATCTCTGTTAGTCTCACCTCTTCCTCTCCTCTTCCTCTCTGTTAGTCTCACCTCTTCCTCTCCTCTTCCTCTCTGTTAGTCTCACTTCTTCCTCTTCATCTTCCTCTCTGTTAGTCTCACCTCTTCCTCTCCTCTTCCTCTCTGTTAGTCTCTCCTCTTCCTCTCCTCTTCCTCTTATCTTCCTCTTCCTCTCTGTTAGTATCTCCTCTTCCTCTCCTCTTCCTCTCCTCTTCCTCTCTGTTAGTATCACCTCTTCCTCTTCCTCTCTGTTAGTCTCACCTCTTCCTCTCCTCTTCCTCTTCCTCTCTGTTAGTCTCACCTCTTCCACTCCTCTTCCTCTTCATCTCTGTTAGTCTCACCTCTTCCTCTCCTCTTCCTCTTCCTCTCTGTTAGTCTCACCTCTTCCTCTTCCTCTCTGTTAGTCTCACCTCTTCCTCTCCTCTTCCTCTTCCTCTCTGTTAGTCTCACCTCTTCCTCTTCCTCTCTGTTAGTCTCACCTCTTCCTCTCCTCTTCCTCTCTGTTAGTCTCTCCTCTTCCTCTTCCTCTTCCTCTCTGTTAGTCTCACCTCTTCCTCTCTGTTAGTCTCACCTCTTCCTCTCCTCTTCCTCTCTGTTAGTCTCACCTCTTCCTCTTCCTCTTCCTCTCTGTTAGTCTCACCTCTTCCTCTTCCTCTCTGTTAGTCTCACCTCTTCCTCTCCTCTTCCTCTCTGTTAGTCTCACCTCTTCCTCTCATCTTCATCTCCTCTTCCTCTTCCTCTCTGTTAGTCTCACCTCTTCCTCTTCATCTCTGTTAGTCTCACCTCTTCCTCTTCCTCTTCCTCTCTGTTAGTCTCACCTCTTCCTCTCCTCTTCCTCTCTGTTAGTCTCACCTCTTCCTCTCCTCTTCCTCTCTGTTAGTCTCTCCTCTTCCTCTCCTCTTCCTCTCCTCTTCCTCTCCTCTTCCTCTCCTCTTCCTCTTCCTCTCTGTTAGTCTCACCTCTTCCTCTCCTCTTCCTCTCCTCTTCCTCTCCTCTTCATCTCCTCTTCCTCTTCCTCTCTGTTAGTCTCTCCTCTTCCTCTCTGTTAGTCTCACCTCTTCCTCTTCCTCTCTGTTAGTCTCACCTCTTCCTATCCTCTCTGTTAGTCTCACCTCTTCCTATCCTCTTCCTCTTCCTCTCTGTTAGTCTCACCTCTTCCTCTCCTCTTCCTCTCTGTTAGTCTCTCCTCTTCCTCTTCCTCTCCTCTTCCTCTTCCTCTCTGTTAGTCTCTCCTCTTCCTCTCCTCTTCCTCTCTGTTAGTCTCACCTCTTCCTCTCCTCTTCCTCTCCTCTTCCTCTTCATCTCTGTTAGTCTCTCATCTTCCTCTTCCTCTTCCTCTCTGTTAGTCTCTCCTCTTCCTCTCCTCTTCCTCTCTGTTAGTCTCTCCTCTTCCTCTTCCTCTTCCTCTCTGTTAGTCTCACCTCTTCCTCACCTCTTCCTCTTCCTCTCTGTTAGTCTCACCTCTTCCTCTCCTCTCCTCTTCCTCTCTGTTAGTATCACCGCTTCCTCTCCTCTTCCTCTCCTCTTCCTCTTCCTCTCTGTTAGTCTCACCTCTTCCTCTTCCTCTCTGTTAGTCTCACCTCTTCCTCTTCCTCTTCCTCTCTGTTAGTCTCACCTCTTCCTCTTCCTCTCTGTTAGTCTCACCTCTTCCTCTTCCTCTCTGTTAGTCTCTCCTCTTCCTCTCCTCTTCCTCTCTGTTAGTCTCACCTCTTCCTCTCCTCTCCTCTTCCTCTCTGTTAGTCTCACCTCTTCCTCTCCTCTTCCTCTTCTCTTCCTCTTCCTCTCTGTTAGTCTCACCTCTTCCTCTCCTCTTCCTCTTCTCTTCCTCTTCCTCTCTGTTAGTCTCACTTCTTCCTCTTCCTCTTCCTCTCTGTTAGTCTCACCTCTTCCTCTCCTCTTCCTCTCCTCTTCCTCTTCCTCTTCCTCTTCCTCTCTGTTAGTCTCACCTCTTCCTCTCCTCTTCCTCTCTGTTAGTCTCACCTCTTCCTCTCCTCTTCCTCTCTGTTAGTCTCTCCTCTTCCTCTCCTCTTCCTCTCCTCTTCCTCTCCTCTTCCTCTTCCTCTCTGTTAGTCTCACCTCTTCCTCTCCTCTTCCTCTCCTCTTCCTCTCCTCTTCATCTCCTCTTCCTCTTCCTCTCTGTTAGTCTCTCCTCTTCCTCTCTGTTAGTCTCACCTCTTCCTCTTCCTCTATGTTAGTCTCACCTCTTCCTATCCTCTCTGTTAGTCTCACCTCTTCCTATCCTCTTCCTCTTCCTCTCTGTTAGTCTCACCTCTTCCTCTCCTCTTCCTCTCTGTTAGTCTCTCCTCTTCCTCTTCCTCTCCTCTTCCTCTTCCTCTCTGTTAGTCTCTCCTCTTCCTCTCATCTTCCTCTCTGTTAGTCTCACCTCTTCCTCTCCTCTTCCTCTCCTCTTCCTCTTCATCTCTGTTAGTCTCTCATCTTCCTCTTCCTCTTCCTCTCTGTTAGTCTCTCCTCTTCCTCTCCTCTTCCTCTCTGTTAGTCTCTCCTCTTCCTCTTCCTCTTCCTCTCTGTTAGTCTCACCTCTTCCTCACCTCTTCCTCTTCCTCTCTGTTAGTCTCACCTCTTCCTCTCCTCTCCTCTTCCTCTCTGTTAGTATCACCGCTTCCTCTCCTCTTCCTCTCCTCTTCCTCTTCCTCTCTGTTAGTCTCACCTCTTCCTCTTCCTCTCTGTTAGTCTCACCTCTTCCTCTTCCTCTTCCTCTCTGTTAGTATCACCTCTTCCTCTTCCTCTCTGTTAGTCTCACCTCTTCCTCTTCCTCTCTGTTAGTCTCTCCTCTTCCTCTCCTCTTCCTCTCTGTTAGTCTCACCTCTTCCTCTCCTCTCCTCTTCCTCTCTGTTAGTCTCACCTCTTCCTCTCCTCTTCCTCTTCTCTTCCTCTTCCTCTCTGTTAGTCTCACCTCTTCCTCTCCTCTTCCTCTTCTCTTCCTCTTCCTCTCTGTTAGTCTCACTTCTTCCTCTTCCTCTTCCTCTCTGTTAGTCTCACCTCTTCCTCTCCTCTTCCTCTCCTCTTCCTCTTCTCTTCCTCTTCCTCTCTGTTAGTCTCACCTCTTCCTCTTCCTCTCTGTTAGTCTCTCCTCTTCCTCTTCCTCTCCTATTCCTCTTCTCTTCCTCTTCCTCTCCGTTAGTCTCACCTCTTCCTCTCCTCTTCCTCTTCCTCTTCCTCTCTGTTAGTCTCACCTCTTCCACTCCTCTTCCTCTCTGTTAGTCTCACCTCTTCCTCTTCCTCTTCCTCTCTGTTAGTATCACCTCTTCCTCTCCTCTTCCTCTCCTCTTCCTCTATGTTAGTCTCACCTCTTCCTCTCCTCTTCCTCTTCCTCTCTGTTAGTCTCACCTCTTCCACTCCTCTTCCTCTCTGTTAGTCTCACCTCTTCCTCTTCCTCTTCCTCTCTGTTAGTCTCACCTCTTCCTCTCCTCTTCCTCTTCCTCTTCCTCTCTGTTAGTCTCACTTCTTCCTCTTCCTCTTCCTCTCTGTTAGTCTCACCTCTTCCTCTCCTCTTCCTCTCTGTTAGTCTCTCCTCTTCCTCTCCTCTTCCTCTTATCTTCCTCTTCCTCTCTGTTAGTCTCTCCTCTTCCTCTCCTCTTCCTCTCCTCTTCCTCTCTGTTAGTCTCACCTCTTCCTCTTCCTCTCTGTTAGTCTCACCTCTTCCTCTCCTCTTCCTCTCTGTTAGTCTCTCCTCTTCATTTCCTCTCTGTTAGTCTCACCTCTTCCTCTCCTCTTCCTCTCCTCTTCCTCTCCTCTACCTCTCTGTTAGTCTCACCTCTTCCTCTCCTCTTCCTCTTCCTCTCTGTTAGTCTCACCTCTTCCTCTTCCTCTTCCTCTCTGTTAGTCTCACCTCTTCCTCTCTTCTTCCTCTCTGTTAGTCTCTCCTCTTCCTCTCCTCTTCCTCTCTGTTAGTCTCACCTCTTCCTCTTCCTCTTCATCTCCGTTAGTCTCACCTCTTCCTCTCCTCTTCCTCTCCTCTTCCTCTTCCTCTCTGTCAGTCTCACCTCTTCCTCTCCTCTTCCTCTCTGTTAGTCTCACCTCTTCCTCTTCCTCTTCCTCTCTGTTAGTCTCACCTCTTCCTCTCCTCTTCCTCTCTGTTAGTCTCACCTCTTCCTCTTCCTCTTCCTCTCTGTTAGTCTCACTTCTTCCTCTTCCTCTTCCTCTCTGTTAGTCTCACCTCTTCCTCTCCTCTTCCTCTCCTCTTCCTCTTCTCTTCCTCTTCCTCTCTGTTAGTCTCACCTCTTCCTCTTCCTCTCTGTTAGTCTCTCCTCTTCCTCTCCTCTTCCTCTCCTATTCCTCTTCTCTTCCTCTTCCTCTCCGTTAGTCTCACCTCTTCCTCTCCTCTTCCTCTTCCTCTTCCTCTCTGTTAGTCTCACCTCTTCCACTCCTCTTCCTCTCTGTTAGTCTCACCTCTTCCTCTTCCTCTCTGTTAGTCTCACCTCTTCCTCTCCTCTTCCTCTCCTCTTCCTCTCTGTTAGTCTCACCTCTTCCTCTCCTCTTCCTCTTCCTCTCTGTTAGTCTCACCTCTTCCTCTCCTCTTCCTCTCTGTTAGTCTCACCTCTTCCTCTTCCTCTTCCTCTCTGTTAGTCTCACCTCTTCCTCTCCTCTTCCTCTTCCTCTTCCTCTCTGTTAGTCTCACTTCTTCCTCTTCCTCTTCCTCTCTGTTAGTCTCACCTCTTCCTCTCCTCTTCCTCTCTGTTAGTCTCTCCTCTTCCTCTCCTCTTCCTCTTATCTTCCTCTTCCTCTCTGTTAGTCTCTCCTCTTCCTCTCCTCTTCCTCTCCTCTTCCTCTCTGTTAGTCTCACCTCTTCCTCTTCCTCTCTGTTAGTCTCACCTCTTCCTCTCCTCTTCCTCTCTGTTAGTCTCTCCTCTTCCTTTTCCTCTCTGTTAGTCTCACCTCTTCCTCTCCTCTTCCTCTCCTCTTCCTCTCCTCTTCCTCTCTGTTAGTCTCACCTCTTCCTCTCCTCTTCCTCTACCTCTCTGTTAGTCTCACCTCTTCCTCTCCTCTTCCTCTTCCTCTCTGTTAGTCTCACCTCTTCCTCTTCCTCTCTGTTAGTCTCACCTCTTCCTCTCTTCTTCCTCTCTGTTAGTCTCTCATCTTCCTCTCCTCTTCCTCTCTGTTAGTCTCACCTCTTCCTCTTCCTCTTCATCTCTGTTAGTCTCACCTCTTCCTCTCCTCTTCCTCTCCTCTTCCTCTTCCTCTCTGTCAGTCTCACCTCTTCCTCTCCTCTTCCTCTCTGTTAGTCTCACCTCTTCCTCTTCCTCTTCCTCTCTGTTAGTCTCACCTCTTCCTCTCCTCTTCCTCTCTGTTAGTCTCACCTCTTCCTCTTCCTCTTCCTCTCTGTTAGTCTCTCCTCTTCCTCTCCTCTTCCTCTCTGTTAGTCTCTCCTCTTCCTCTCCTCTTCCTCTCCTCTTCCTCTCTGTTAGTCTCACCTCTTCCTCTCCTCTTCCTCTCTGTTAGTCTCACCTCTTCCTCTTCCTCTCTGTTAGTCTCACCTCTTCCTCTCCTCTTCCTCTTCCTCTCTGTTAGTCTCACCTCTTCCTCTCTGTTAGTCTCACCTCTTCATCTCCTCTTCCTCTCTGTTAGTCTCACTTCTTCCTCTTCCTCTTCCTCTCTGTTAGTCTCACCTCTTCCTCTCCTCTTCCTCTCTGTTAGTCTCACCTCTTCCTCTTCCTCTCTGTTAGTCTCACCTCTTCCTCTTCCTCTCTGTTAGTCTCACCTCTTCCTCTCCTCTTCCTCTTCCTCTCCTCTTCATCTCCTCTTCATCTCTGTTAGTCTCACTTCTTCCTCTCCTCTTCCTCTCTGTTAGTCTCACCTCTTCCTCTTCCTCTCTGTTAGTCTCACCTCTTCCTCTCCTCTTCCTCTTCCTCTTCCTCTCTGTTAGTCTCACCTCTTCCTCTCCTCTTCCTCTCTGTTAGTCTCACCTCTTCCTCTTCCTCTTCCTCTCTGTTAGTCTCACCTCTTCCTCACCTCTTCCTCTCTGTTAGTCTCACCTCTTCCTCTCCTCTTCCTCTTCCTCTCTGTTAGTCTCACCTCTTCCTCTTCCTCTTCCTCTCTGTTAGTCTCACCTCTTCCTCTCCTCTTCCTCTTCCTCTCTGTTAGTCTCACCTCTTCCTCTCCTCTTCATCTCCTCTTCATCTCTGTTAGTCTCACCTCTTCCTCTCCTCTTCCTCTCTGTTAGTCTCACCTCTTCCTCTCCTCTTCCTCTCTGTTAGTCTCTCCTCTTCCTCTCCTCTTCCTCTTATCTTCCTCTTCCTCTCTGTTAGTCTCTCCTCTTCCTCTCCTCTTCCTCTCCTCTTCCTCTCCTCTTCCTCTCTGTTAGTATCACCTCTTCCTCTTCCTCTCTGTTAGTCTCACCTCTTCCTCTCCTCTTCCTCTTCCTCTCTGTTAGTCTCACCTCTTCCTCTCCTCTTCCTCTTCATCTCTGTTAGTCTCACCTCTTCCTCTCCTCTTCCTCTTCCTCTCTGTTAGTCTCACCTCTTCCTCTTCCTCTCTGTTAGTCTCACCTCTTCCTCTCCTCTTCCTCTTCCTCTCTGTTAGTCTCACCTCTTCCTCTTCCTCTTCCTCTCTGTTAGTCTCACCTCTTCCTCTCCTCTTCCTCTCTGTTAGTCTCTCCTCTTCCTCTTCCTCTTCATCTCTGTTAGTCTCACCTCTTCCTCTCTGTTAGTCTCACCTCTTCCTCTCCTCTTCCTCTCTGTTAGTCTCACCTCTTCCTCTTCCTCTTCCTCTCTGTTAGTCTCACCTCTTCCTCTTCCTCTCTGTTAGTCTCACCTCTTCCTCTCATCTTCCTCTCTGTTAGTCTCACCTCTTCCTCTCATCTTCATCTCCTCTTCCTCTTCCTCTCTGTTAGTCTCACCTCTTCCTCTTCCTCTCTGTTAGTCTCACCTCTTCCTCTTCCTCTTCCTCTCTGTTAGTCTCACCTCTTCCTCTCCTCTTCCTCTCTGTTAGTCTCACCTCTTCCTCTCCTCTTCCTCTCTGTTAGTCTCTCCTCTTCCTCTCCTCTTCCTCTCCTCTTCCTCTCCTCTTCCTCTCCTCTTCCTCTTCCTCTCTGTTAGTCTCACCTCTTCCTCTCCTCTTCCTCTCCTCTTCCTCTCCTCTTCATCTCCTCTTCCTCTTCCTCTCTGTTAGTCTCTCCTCTTCCTCTCTGTTAGTCTCACCTCTTCCTCTTCCTCTCTGTTAGTCTCACCTCTTCCTATCCTCTCTGTTAGTCTCACCTCTTCCTATCCTCTTCCTCTTCCTCTCTGTTAGTCTCACCTCTTCCTCTCCTCTTCCTCTCTGTTAGTCTCTCCTCTTCCTCTTCCTCTCCTCTTCCTCTTCCTCTCTGTTAGTCTCTCCTCTTCCTCTCCTCTTCCTCTCTGTTAGTCTCACCTCTTCCTCTCCTCTTCCTCTCCTCTTCCTCTTCATCTCTGTTAGTCTCTCATCTTCCTCTTCCTCTTCCTCTCTGTTAGTCTCTCCTCTTCCTCTCCTCTTCCTCTCTGTTAGTCTCTCCTCTTCCTATTCCTCTTCCTATCTGTTAGTCTCACCTCTTCCTCACCTCTTCCTCTTCCTCTCTGTTAGTCTCACCTCTTCCTCTCCTCTCCTCTTCCTCTCTGTTAGTATCACCGCTTCCTCTCCTCTTCCTCTCCTCTTCCTCTTCCTCTCTGTTAGTCTCACCTCTTCCTCTTCCTCTCTGTTAGTCTCACCTCTTCCTCTTCCTCTTCCTCTCTGTTAGTCTCACCTCTTCCTCTTCCTCTCTGTTAGTCTCACCTCTTCCTCTTCCTCTCTGTTAGTCTCTCCTCTTCCTCTCCTCTTCCTCTCTGTTAGTCTCACCTCTTCCTCTCCTCTCCTCTTCCTCTCTGTTAGTCTCACCTCTTCCTCTCCTCTTCCTCTTCTCTTCCTCTCTGTTAGTCTCACCTCTTCCTCTCCTCTTCCTCTTCTCTTCCTCTTCCTCTCTGTTAGTCGCACTTCTTCCTCTTCCTCTTCCTCTCTGTTAGTCTCACCTCTTCCTCTCCTCTTCCTCTCCTCTTCCTCTTCTCTTCCTCTTCCTCTCTGTTAGTCTCACCTCTTCCTCTTCCTCTCTGTTAGTCTCTCCTCTTCCTCTCCTCTTCCTCTCCTATTCCTCTTCTCTTCCTCTTCCTCTCCGTTAGTCTCACCTCTTCCTCTTCCTCTCTGTTAGTCTCACCTCTTCCTCTTCCTCTTCCTCTCTGTTAGTCTCACCTCTTCCTCTTCCTCTCTGTTAGTCTCACCTCTTCCTCTTCCTCTCTGTTAGTCTCTCCTCTTCCTCTCCTCTTCCTCTCTGTTAGTCTCACCTCTTCCTCTCCTCTCCTCTTCCTCTCTGTTAGTCTCACCTCTTCCTCTCCTCTTCCTCTTCTCTTCCTCTCTGTTAGTCTCACCTCTTCCTCTCCTCTTCCTCTTCTCTTCCTCTTCCTCTCTGTTAGTCTCACTTCTTCCTCTTCCTCTTCCTCTCTGTTAGTCTCACCTCTTCCTCTCCTCTTCCTCTCCTCTTCCTCTTCTCTTCCTCTTCCTCTCTGTTAGTCTCACCTCTTCCTCTTCCTCTCTGTTAGTCTCTCCTCTTCCTCTCCTCTTCCTCTCCTATTCCTCTTCTCTTCCTCTTCCTCTCCGTTAGTCTCACCTCTTCCTCTCCTCTTCCTCTTCCTCTTCCTCTCTGTTAGTCTCACCTCTTCCACTCCTCTTCCTCTCTGTTAGTCTCACCTCTTCCTCTTCCTCTTCCTCTCTGTTAGTATCACCTCTTCCTCTCCTCTTCCTCTCCTCTTCCTCTATGTTAGTCTCACCTCTTCCTCTCCTCTTCCTCTTCCTCTCTGTTAGTCTCACCTCTTCCTCTCCTCTTCCTCTCTGTTAGTCTCACCTCTTCCTCTCCTCTTCCTCTCTGTTAGTCTCACCTCTTCCTCTTCCTCTTCCTCTCTGTTAGTCTCTCCTCTTCCTCTTCCTCTCTGTTAGTCTCACTTCTTCCTCTTCCTCTTCCTCTCTGTTAGTCTCACCTCTTCCTCTCCTCTTCCTCTCTGTTAGTCTCTCCTCTTCCTCTCCTCTTCCTCTTATCTTCCTCTTCCTCTCTGTTAGTCTCTCCTCTTCCTCTCCTCTTCCTCTCCTCTTCCTCTCTGTTAGTCTCACCTCTTCCTCTTCCTCTCTGTTAGTCTCACCTCTTCCTCTCCTCTTCCTCTCTGTTAGTCTCTCCTCTTCCTTTTCCTCTCTGTTAGTCTCACCTCTTCCTCTCCTCTTCCTCTCCTCTTCCTCTCCTCTTCCTCTCTGTTAGTCTCACCTCTTCCTCTCCTCTTCCTCTACCTCTCTGTTAGTCTCACCTCTTCCTCTCCTCTTCCTCTTCCTCTCTGTTAGTCTCACCTCTTCCTCTTCCTCTCTGTTAGTCTCACCTCTTCCTCTCTTCTTCCTCTCTGTTAGTCTCTCCTCTTCCTCTCCTCTTCCTCTCTGTTAGTCTCACCTCTTCCTCTTCCTCTTCATCTCCGTTAGTCTCACCTCTTCCTCTCCTCTTCCTCTCCTCTTCCTCTTCCTCTCTGTCAGTCTCACCTCTTCCTCTCCTCTTCCTCTCTGTTAGTCTCACCTCTTCCTCTTCCTCTTCCTCTCTGTTAGTCTCACCTCTTCCTCTCCTCTTCCTCTCTGTTAGTCTCACCTCTTCCTCTTCCTCTTCCTCTCTGTTAGTCTCACTTCTTCCTCTTCCTCTTCCTCTCTGTTAGTCTCACCTCTTCCTCTCCTCTTCCTCTCCTCTTCCTCTTCTCTTCCTCTTCCTCTCTGTTAGTCTCACCTCTTCCTCTTCCTCTCTGTTAGTCTCTCCTCTTCCTCTCCTCTTCCTCTCCTATTCCTCTTCTCTTCCTCTTCCTCTCCGTTAGTCTCACCTCTTCCTCTCCTCTTCCTCTTCCTCTCTGTTAGTCTCACCTCTTCCACTCCTCTTCCTCTCTGTTAGTCTCACCTCTTCCTCTTCCTCTTCCTCTCTGTTAGTCTCACCTCTTCCTCTCCTATTCCTCTCCTCTTCCTCTCTGTTAGTCTCACCTCTTCCTCTCCTCTTCCTCTTCCTCTCTGTTAGTCTCACCTCTTCCTCTCCTCTTCCTCTCTGTTAGTCTCACCTCTTCCTCTTCCTCTTCCTCTCTGTTAGTCTCACCTCTTCCTCTCCTCTTCCTCTTCCTCTTCATCTCTGTTAGTCTCACTTCTTCCTCTCCTCTTCCTCTTCCTCTCTGTTAGTCTCACCTCTTCCACTCCTCTTCCTCTCTGTTAGTCTCACCTCTTCCTCTTCCTCTTCCTCTCTGTTAGTCTCACCTCTTCCTCTCCTCTTCCTCTTCCTCTCCGTTAGTCTCACCTCTTCCTCTCCTCTTCCTCTTCCTCTCTGTTAGTCTCACCTCTTCCACTCCTCTTCCTCTCTGTTAGTCTCACCTCTTCCTCTTCCTCTTCCTCTCTGTTAGTCTCACCTCTTCCTCTCCTCTTCCTCTTCCTCTTCATCTCTGTTAGTCTCACCTCTTCCTCTCCTCTTCCTCTTCCTCTCTGTTAGTCTCACCTCTTCCTCTCCTCTTCCTCTCTGTTAGTCTCACCTCTTCCTCTTCCTCTTCCTCTCTGTTAGTCTCACCTCTTCCTCTCCTCTTCCTCTCTGTTAGTCTCTCCTCTTCCTCTCCTCTTCCTCTTATCTTCCTCTTCCTCTCTGTTAGTCTCTCCTCTTCCTCTCCTCTTCCTCTCCTCTTCCTCTCTGTTAGTCTCACCTCTTCCTCTTCCTCTCTGTTAGTCTCACCTCTTCCTCTCCTCTTCCTCTCTGTTAGTCTCTCCTCTTCCTTTTCCTCTCTGTTAGTCTCACCTCTTCCTCTCCTCTTCCTCTCCTCTTCCTCTCCTCTTCCTCTCTGTTAGTCTCACCTCTTCCTCTCCTCTTCCTCTACCTCTCTGTTAGTCTCACCTCTTCCTCTCCTCTTCCTCTTCCTCTCTGTTAGTCTCACCTCTTCCTCTTCCTCTTCCTCTCTGTTAGTCTCACCTCTTCCTCTCTTCTTCCTCTCTGTTAGTCTCTCCTCTTCCTCTCCTCTTCCTCTCTGTTAGTCTCACCTCTTCCTCTTCCTCTTCATCTCTGTTAGTCTCACCTCTTCCTCTCCTCTTCCTCTCCTCTTCCTCTTCCTCTCTGTCAGTCTCACCTCTTCCTCTCCTCTTCCTCTCTGTTAGTCTCACCTCTTCCTCTTCCTCTTCCTCTCTGTTAGTCTCACCTCTTCCTCTCCTCTTCCTCTCTGTTAGTCTCACCTCTTCCTCTTCCTCTTCCTCTCTGTTAGTCTCTCCTCTTCCTCTCCTCTTCCTCTCTGTTAGTCTCTCCTCTTCCTCTCCTCTTCCTCTCCTCTTCCTCTCTGTTAGTCTCACCTCTTCCTCTCCTCTTCCTCTCTGTTAGTCTCACCTCTTCCTCTTCCTCTCTGTTAGTCTCACCTCTTCCTCTCCTCTTCCTCTTCCTCTCTGTTAGTCTCACCTCTTCCTCTCTGTTAGTCTCACCTCTTCATCTCCTCTTCCTCTCTGTTAGTCTCACTTCTTCCTCTTCCTCTTCCTCTCTGTTAGTCTCACCTCTTCCTCTCCTCTTCCTCTCTGTTAGTCTCACCTCTTCCTCTTCCTCTCTGTTAGTCTCACCTCTTCCTCTTCCTCTCTGTTAGTCTCACCTCTTCCTCTCCTCTTCCTCTTCCTCTCCTCTTCATCTCCTCTTCATCTCTGTTAGTCTCACTTCTTCCTCTCCTCTTCCTCTCTGTTAGTCTCACCTCTTCCTCTTCCTCTCTGTTAGTCTCACCTCTTCCTCTCCTCTTCATCTCTGTTATTCTCACCTCTTCCTCTTCCTCTCTGTTAGTCTCACCTCTTCCTCTCCTCTTCCTCTCTGTTAGTCTCTCCTCTTCCTCTCCTCTTCCTCTCCTCTTCCTCTCCTCTTCCTCTTCTCTTCCTCTCTGTTAGTCTCTCCGCTTCCTCTCCTCTTCCTCTCCTCTTCATCTCCTCTTCCTCTCTGTTAGTCTCACCTCTTCCTCTCCTCTTCCTCTCCTCTTCCTCTCCTCTTCCTCTTATCTTCCTCTTCCTCTCTGTTAGTCTCACCTCTTCCTCTCATCTTCCTCTTCCTCTCCTCTTCCTCTTCCTCTCCTCTTCCTCTTCCTCTCTGTTAGTCTCACCTCTTCCTCTCCTCTTCCTCTTCCTCTTTATCTTCCTCTTCCTCTCCTCTTCCTCTCTGTCAGTCTCACCTCTTCCTCTCCTCTTCCTCTCTGTTAGTCTCACCTCTTCCTCTTCCTCTCTGTTAGCCTCACCTCTTCCTCTCCTCTTCCTCTCTGTTAGTCTCACCTCTTCCTCTCCTCTTCCTCTTCCTCTCCTCTTCCTCCCTGTTAGTCTCACCTCTTCCTCTCCTCTTCCTCTCTGTTAGTCTCACCTCTTCCTCTTCCTCTTCCTCTCTGTTAGTCTCACCTCTTCCTCTTCCTCTCTGTTAGTCTCACCTCTTCCTCTCCTCTTCCTCTTCCTCTCTGTTAGTCTCACCTCTTCCTCTCCTCTTCCTCCCTGTTAGTCTCACCTCTTCCTCTTCCTCTTCATCTCCTCTTCCTCTCTGTTAGTCTCACTTCTTCCTCTTCCTCTTCCTCTCTGTTAGTCTCACCTCTTCCTCTTCCTCTCTGTTAGTCTCACCTCTTCCTCTTCCTCTCTGTTAGTCTCACCTCTTCCTCTTCCTCTCTGTTAGTCTCACCTCTTCCTCTCCTCTCTGTTAGTCTCACCTCTTCCTCTCCTCTTCCTCTTCCTCTCCTCTTCATCTCCTCTTCATCTCTGTTAGTCTCACTTCTTCCTCTTCCTCTTCCTCTCTGTTAGTCTCACCTCTTCCTCTCCTCTTCCTATCTGTTAGTCTCACCTCTTCCTCTTCATCTCTGTTAGTCTCTCCTCTTCCTCTCTGTTAGTCTCACCTCTTCCTCTTCCTCTTCCTCTCTGTTAGTCCCACCTCTTCCTCTTCCTCTCTGTTAGTCTCACCTCTTCCTCTCCTCTTCCTCTCTGTTAGTCTCTCCTCTTCCTCTCCTCTTCCTCTCCTCTTCCTCTCCTCTTCCTCTCCTCTTCCTCTCTGTTAGTCTCTCCGCTTCCTCTCCTCTTCCTCTCCTCTTCATCTCCTCTTCCTCTCTGTTAGTCTCACCTCTTCCTCTTCCTCTCTGTTAGTCTCACCTCTTCCTCTCCTCTTCCTCTCCTCTTCCTCTCCTCTTCCTCTTATCTTCCTCTTCCTCTCTGTTAGTCTCACCTCTTCCTCTCATCTTCCTCTTCCTCTCCTCTTCCTCTTCCTCTCTGTTAGTCTCACCTCTTCCTCTTCCTCTCTGTTAGTCTCACCTCTTCCTCTTCCTCTCTGTTAGTCTCACCTCTTCCTCTTCCTCTCTGTTAGTCTCACCTCTTCCTCTCCTCTCTGTTAGTCTCACCTCTTCCTCTCCTCTTCCTCTTCCTCTCCTCTTCATCTCCTCTTCATCTCTGTTAGTCTCACTTCTTCCTCTTCCTCTTCCTCTCTGTTAGTCTCACCTCTTCCTCTCCTCTTCCTATCTGTTAGTCTCACCTCTTCCTCTTCCTCTCTGTTAGTCTTTCCTCTTCCTCTCTGTTAGTCTCACCTCTTCCTCTTCCTCTTCCTCTCTGTTAGTCCCACCTCTTCCTCTTCCTCTCTGTTAGTCTCACCTCTTCCTCTCCTCTTCCTCTCTGTTAGTCTCTCCTCTTCCTCTCCTCTTCCTCTCCTCTTCCTCTCCTCTTCCTCTCCTCTTCCTCTCTGTTAGTCTCTCCGCTTCCTCTCCTCTTCCTCTCCTCTTCATCTCCTCTTCCTCTCTGTTAGTCTCACCTCTTCCTCTTCCTCTCTGTTAGTCTCACCTCTTCCTCTCCTCTTCCTCTCCTCTTCCTCTCCTCTTCCTCTTATCTTCCTCTTCCTCTCTGTTAGTCTCACCTCTTCCGCTCCTCTTCCTCTCCTCTTCCTCTCTGTTAGTCTCACCTCTTCCTCTCATCTTCCTCTTCCTCTCCTCTTCCTCTTCCTCTCTGTTAGTCTCACCTCTTCCTCTCCTCTTCCTCTTCCTCTTTCTCTTCCTCTTCCTCTCCGTCAGTCTCACCTCTTCCTCTCTGATCTTCAGCGCCTCCATGATCCTGGCGCACTCCTCTTCCTTCTCCTTGGCCTCAGCGATGTTGGCCTCGTTCTGTTCATCGTATGCCATGGCAACCACCGCCAGGATCAGGTTGATGATGTAGAAGGAGCCCAGGAAGATGACAAACACAAAGAAGATCATATAGGTCTTCCCTGCCGCTCGCAGTGTCTGGAGAGAGGGGGGGAGAGAGAGGGGGGGGAGAGAGAGAGGAGGGGGGAGAGAGAGAGGGGGGGGGGGGGGAGAGGGGGGGAGAGAGAGAGGGGGGGAGAGAGAGGGGGGGGAGAGAGATAGAGAGACAGACAGACAGACAGACAGACAGACAGACAGACAGACAGACAGACAGACAGACAGACAGACAGACAGACAGACAGACAGACAGACAGACAGACAGAGAGACATACAGACAGACAGACAGACAGACAGACAGACAGACAGACAGACAGACAGACAGACAGACAGACAGACAGACACACAGACAGACAGACAGACAGACAGACAGACAGACAGACAGACAGACAGACAGACAGACAGACAGACAGACAGACAGACAGACAGACAGAGAGACATACAGACAGACAGAGAAACAGACCAACAGATACAGATACAGTTAATCAGAATAAGTGAAGACAACCACAATAAAGGCAGATACAGTTAATCAGAATAAGTGAAGACGACCACAATAAAGGTTTTCTCAGCTGTAGGTGCTGTTGAGGCTCAGCTCTCTCGGGTTTGCTGTGTTATCTTTGATTAGGCTTAGCTCAGCTTTGCTTGGGGTAATTCAGCTTAGGCTAGGGTCAGTTTGCTTTGGTTTGCCTTGGTTAGAGTTAGGTAGCTTTTGATTTGATTTGAAATCTTTATTTCGAACATGTAAATTAAACTAAATAAAACAAAAACAAATAATTAATCTCTAGCAATGAAATGAAAAAAAGAAAAAAAGATGTCTTATAACACACATAACAAACATAACTCAATTTACATGTTCGAAAAGGAGTAGGCCGAAGTATACACATATTTAATCCTACCCCTTCTCCACTACTCAAAGTGAATGCAATTCCTTACTGATTTAAATCCTTACAAAACTAATATATATATATATACAAATATATGCAAATATATGTAAAACATGAAGAAAACAAAACAAAAATCAAACACCTGTGAATATCAAATCCATTCCTCATCCCTGTACCTGGTGAAAATAATTTCTTTATAACTATTTCAATTGTATTATATTTGGACATTGCTTAAGCACAATATGCAGACTGTTCCACAGTTTCACTCCACATATTGAAATGCAGTGTCTTCTCCTGGTAGTGCGTACACTAAGCATTTACTAAAACTCACAATGTACCTTTACATACCAACATCTGTCTGACACCCCCATCCGCTACCTACAAAAGCAGGGGTGTGGCCATGCCCTCATCTCCTTCTTCACTTTCACCACAAGGAGTGCCTGTATACCAATCACTTGAGCTAGGTTGTTTAGACTGAAGAAAGGAGAACAGAAGAGCAAGGAGATACGTTGACATTATATCTTTGTTTTCTCTCTCACTATTTTCAAGGAAATACGGCGATAATGTCTTCGTCACTGGTGTGTCTGGATCATTCTGACCTCCACCGGCTTTTTCGTATTAGGGGCTCGCGTCGCTGGTCTAATCCCCACCTGCAGTCCTCCAAGCTGCAGCTGGACAGGTATTACCTGCGGTCTGCAGCTGGACTGTGCAGTAGGCGTCGGCTGTTGTGAGAAACTGGCTGCCTCTGGGTGAGTGATGTTTTTGCTATGCGAGTGCCAGTTGTGTTGCTATGGGGGTTAGCTGCACAATT
Source organism: Notolepis coatsorum (assembly GCF_963971535.1). Taxonomy (NCBI): domain Eukaryota; kingdom Metazoa; phylum Chordata; class Actinopteri; order Aulopiformes; family Paralepididae; genus Notolepis; species Notolepis coatsorum. Next base: position 130,668,533 of record NC_140176.1, read on the forward strand.
TACGAAGGCCGGCCCCAAACTAGTGTCCTTTGTTCGGCCTCTTAGGCGGCAGAGAGAGGGTCCTGGTTTGAAACCCACGATAGTCAAGCTAGTGGGTCGCGACCGAGATCTGTGGTTAAAACCCGGGGTCTCTGGACGAGCGGATTCTTCTCTGTCCCGTGAAGGCCCCATCTTTCAATTAAATGAAAGTTAAACCCTAAACACGAGGAAAAGTGGGTTTGGATCTTCGTTATCGGAAGATCCACGCTCAAGTCGGCTGCAGCCCATAAGGGAATTGTGCTGATTCCGCTGTATGTCTGTTAAATCACCGTTCTGAAAACTGTGTTGACTTTTCTTTTTCTCTTCTCTCTTAGGATGAGGAGGGAGTCAGACGGCGGCCTGTCTGAAGTGTGGCTTATTATGTTCTTGTGTACAGTTCAGGTGATAGCTGCTTAGTTTGCATGCTAGCTGGGTGGCCTACCTAGCCTGATTTGGATGTTAGCTTAATGCTACACTGTTGTACATTGCTGTGAGAATAACAAGCCTTAACACTCTGACTACGACGTCATCTTTGGCAGAGGATGTTAGTCGACCCTACACCGTGTGCCCTGCCAGCGAGGACTTCGTCAACATGGAGAACGTAGCGGCTGGTTGGCGCAGCGGACATTGCCCTCGTCACCAACGCAAGAGACGCCGGGTTCGACTCCGGCTGTCGCCGTTGACCAGTGTTTGCAGTCCTCTCAGCGCTCAGGGTGTAGGTAGGAGTCCTTCTGGACGCTTAACACCTCTTCTTTCCTTCCCTTCTAAATGTTTTGTAATAACGATGTTTTCCAAAACGTATGTTGCTGCACTACATTGGGGATACGACATGTGTTGTGTGTGAATTGTCTTGTCGCTGGTATAGGTTCTCTCTACCTAGAAAATCGGCGTTGTTTTTTTACGTGAGTAAAAATGAACTGGTTTAGTTGTGATGAGAACTTGTGGGTTCATGTAACGTTAGTAACGTGGTTGAGCTCACAACTAGTTGGGTTATTTACCCTGCAAAGCTATAATTAGTGACCTGTGATCGAGGAGTGAGTCCTTCTCTCAGCCTGTGATGACAATAAACAGGTAGCGTGTTCACATATTAACAGGGCAGTACCTGTTCAACCTGGTCGTATCAAGGCTAAGGTGGGGAGGGGTGATTTCCCCCCGGTTTCCCTGGGGCTTTCCCCCCTCCTCTCAAATATGTTTGTTTACAATATATTGTTTCACTATGTTTGTGGGGATACAGTGTAATCCCTCAGCTTATGCTGGGGTTGTGCTCCTGCTTGAGAAAACCTAGGGAAAAGATTGTTTTGGTCGCTGTCATGTGGGCTTAGCAAGGCCTGTGGCCAATACATAATCGAGGACTTGTGTCTTCTCTCGTTATGAAAAACGGCGTTCCTCTGCCTTTTTTGTTGTGATGAAGGGTTGTGTGTGTCGTTAAGATCTACAACTGGTTTAGGTGTTGGCCTACAGAAGTCACATGTGTAAGTCTGGGAGTTTCCTGGTCCCACGCCATGAAAGATTGGGCAGTGGACCATGGAAATTCCCCCGCCATAGAGTACGTCACTGGGCGTGTTTCTATTGGTAAGACTTCCGTGGGTTATTCAGGCTCCATGTTATGAACCTCTGTTACAGGGAGTTTCAGAGCCTCCTGTGAGTTCAGACCCTCCCTCCCAGTGAGGGAGCCTCCTCAGAGTTTCAGAGCCTCCTCCTCAGATTGTCAAGGTGAGTAGAACTTAAAAAGAAGTTCTGCTCTGTTGTATGTGTATTGAGCTTGATGGGTGATGCAACGCAGTACAGACATTGTTATTCTGCTCTGCTCCCTACTGGTAGTGTGTGTATTGGGTCAGAGCCTCCTCCTCAGGGTGTTTCAGAGTCTTCTCCTCTGGGAGTTCAGAGCCTCCTCGGTGAGTTAGAGTCTCCCTCTCAGTGAAGGACCCTCCTCAGAGCCTCCTCCTCGGAGAGTCCTAATCCAATTGTTACATAGCTCAATGTTGCAATATGTCTTTTCAATCTATTGCTCACGTGGGAAGTCTCTCTGGGGGTTCCCCGTCCTCTCCTTTTTGGAGTAGGTGGACGGGGTATTGTTTAGGGTTTCCCTGACTCCTCGCCTTAAAGGTCTGTTGAGTCATGGGTTTCCCCCCGTCATAGGGGTACGTCGCTCCCCGTCCCCTCTTATGAAGTATGGTTGACGGGGTGGTGTTTTCCCTCAGCCGCGTCGCATGGGACCCATGTCCGTATTATTTTTTCTTTTTTCTGTAGAAAATTTAAAATAAAAAAAGCGGCTTCTTGTCGTTATCCCATGCGACTTGGAGGAACGGTATCTGGTGTCGTGTTAGACTATCCATTGATGTGTTTTGGGTCTCGACGTGTACATAGTGCTGGCCCTGGGTGTTTCTGATAGGAATCACGCATGAGGCTTGCGCGCCTTGGTTGCTCATCATTAAAACTGCGTTTTTATGGGGCAACTGGGATGGAGTTTGTCTCTTCCGAGCGCCAGTTTACTAGGTTTGTCTCGACAAATTCTCGTTCATATCTGGGGGATGTTAACGGAATAGTTCAAAGCATAGGAAGAGGGGTCTCACGCCCTTGGGGTGGGCCACCGAGCGCGGTACGAACGGGACCGCCTGGGTGGCGCCCTCTATAATGTTTTAGATCGACACGCGTACCTACCCCCCTCCTAGTGTTGGGGATGTCGCCGTGATTAGGGCACGGGACTGGTTCTGGTCATGCCGGTCCAGGTCAGTTAACCCGTTGTCCGCCGGGGACGCTGATCTGCTGTTCTGGTACCCTGAGGGACTTGTGCTTTTTTCGGGGGGAAAAATGCCGGGTCGGCCCGGGTGTTGCAGGGTTTGATGTTATGGAGATGTTCGTGGTTGTGGTCCTTCTCCATTCTTTTCGTCCCTCTCTTCTCCTGCTTAAGCATGGCTGGGAGGGGGCTGTTGAGTTGATTCTTTTGGAACTCCTCTGGCATCCCTGTGTACGTCCCGGTCCGCCGGGCCCGGTCCGAATTTGTTTCGTCGACCCGTAGGCCTGGGATAACCCCTTTTTGAAAACTGAAACACTTGTACTGCGGTATAGCCAGTGTATACCTGCAGGTGTGTTTTGGAGTTTTTTCCTGAGGGGTTATAGGAACAACCACCTCATGTTTGAACCAAGGGGGTGGTTGGTTCCCTGGTGTGTTGGAGCGGAGTCAACTCCCGGGTTAACGCTTGAGTGTGCCCCCGCACGTTTCATGACGTCTGCCAATCGTGTCAGCCTTCTCTGCCTCGACCCCTCTAGAGAGTAGTTTTTTTTTTGTGGAGGCTGTGACATGGTGCACAACAATGCCAGCATACGCCCCTTCCGCCGGGGTGCTGTTTTCAGCTGACCCCTTTGGTGCCTGTCTAGTCTGCAGTGCTCCAGGCTCAGGTCAAGTGCCTGCTGCCTGGATTGAGGGATCGACCTCTTCTAGAGGTCGTCTCCCCGTTGCGCTGCCTGCTCCCGCTGTAGGTGTAGCCTCTTGAGTGCTTCAAGTTACAGCCATGCCACCCTGAACACGCCCGATCTCGTTCGATCTCGGAGGCGGTATAGGTTCAGGCCTGGGTTATGCTTGGATGGGTGACTGCCTGAGTATGCCAGGGTCAGTGAGCCAGGCGGCGTGCTATTGGGGGGAAGGGCCTGCTCTTGGATGGGCCCTGTCCGAATACGCTGGGGGGTGGTGTCACTAGTGACCGCCTGGTGAGGTCTCGATGCTGTGGCGTCATTGGCCTCTCCAGGCCCCCTTTTTCCGGGGGGGTCCTGTCCCTTCTGGGTCTGGGTCCTCCTTCGCGCTCAGCTGCTACGGCCTTGCCACCAGGTTGGGCTTTGCTCTTGACCCCGTGTTTTTAGGGGTGGTAACGGGGGTTTGTTCCTTCCCGTTCGTTCCCTAGTGGCATTCGGGTTGTGCGTTTGTGTAGTCGTGGGTAAGCCCCACGGTCTACTCACCCTGTGCATTGAAGTTGTTCAAGCTCCTCTTCACGCAGTCGGATCCGTCTCCCTCCCGTCCTCCAATAGGGAGGGTCGGGGGGGCTCGGGTCCTCCCCGGTTCTGATGGTTGTGGGGGGCCTCAGTGGGGTACATTTGTCGAGCTCAGCTCTGCTCAGCTCCTGTGTTGCACCATGACGCTGAGCGTCACTACACGTAATATAACGTATGGTTATGTATATAACCATAGTTATATGAGTGTAGTGACGCTCAGCGTCAGTACTCCCCTGCGGCCCCTTGATCTTGCCTTGTGGTGAAAGATTGGGAAGGAGATGAGGGCATGGCCACACCCCTGCTTATGTAGGTAGCGGATGGGGGTGTGGCCAGACAGAAGTTGGTATGTAAAGGTACATTGTGAGTTTTTATTCAGTGCGCAAGTACTGAGGTGGAGTATTTGCACCATGACGCTGAGCGTCACTACACTCATATAACTATGGTTATATACATAACCATAGGTTTTTTATTTAAAATAAATGTAACACTCCAAAAATACCATGCATCAGCATAAGATATATAGCCTAAAAATTTAAAATATAGGCAACATTTGTCAAAGTATTAACTTAGTGCAAACAAACTAAATTATTAAACCTTTCTATTTTTGTGGCCACATTATAGACAAAGGCCATCAACATAAGGTATGAATATGCTCAACCAGGACTAGACTTTCTTATCAAAAAGGAAAAGTCACTGTGTTATTTAAAATAAATAAATCATGCGTACTAAATATATATTTACTTTTTAATTGCATGAAACATTATGAAGTATTCTCTTATGCCGCTTTTCACTCCATGGTACCTAATTGACTCGACTAGCTTTTGCTTTTTGAGTGTCTTGGTAGCCGTATTTGAAGTGACGTCACATGAGGAAGTAAAAGTCAACATGATGTATATTTAGATATAATTTGTTTGTGTGTTAATGTTGTTGTGTTTCCTCGGTTGCTTGCTATGTTGTGTTTCCTTGGTTGGTACGTCTTGCTATGTTTTAATTGTATTATGTTTTAATTGTACTGTATATGTTGTAATGTTTTAATGTTGTCACGGACCCCAGGAAGACTAGTTGACGTCTGGGCGTCAGCTAATGGGGATCCTTTGCTAATAAACAAATAAACAGTAACACAGCGTTGGAACCTGGAGAAGCCCTGATGATATAATATAAACGAACAGCCAATAAACATGAAGTTATCTTTGAACCTCTGTTGTCAAGCCTCGTCAATATACCCCCCCCCCCCCCCCCCCTTTGCCACTAATGGAACTGGTGTCGTGGATTCACTTCGCTGTGAACGTTTCCACGGTTAGCTCGCGGCTAACGCATCCCAATAACCGAACAATACACACATGCAAGTAATATGTTGTTATGAGTGGTTAGGGTCAAGTAATATGTTGTTATGAGTGGTTAGGGTCAAGTAATATGTTGTTATGAGTGTTAGGGTCAAGTAATATGTTGTTATGAGTGGTTAGGGTCAAGTAATATGTTGTTATGAGTGTTAGGGTCAAGTAATATGTTGTTATGAGTGTTAGGATCAAGTAATATGTTGTTATGAGTGTTAGGATCAAGTAATATGTTGTTATGAGTGTTAGGATCAAGTAATATGTTGTTATGAGTAGTTAGGGTCAAGTAATATGTTGTTATGAGTGGTTAGGGTCAAGTAATATGTTGTTATGAGTGTTAGGATCAAGTAATATGTTGTTATGAGTGTTAGGATCAAGTAATATGTTGTTATGAGTGTTAGGATCAAGTAATATGTTGTTATGAGTGTTAGGATCAAGTAATATGTTGTTATGAGTGGTAGGGTCAAGTAATATGTTGTTATGAGTGTTAGGATCAAGTAATATGTTGTTATGAGTGGTTAGGGTCAAGCAATATGTTGTTATGAGTGTTAGGATCAAGTAATATGTTGTTATGAGTGTTAGGATCAAGTAATATGTTGTTATGAGTGTTAGGATCAAGTAATATGTTGTTATGAGTGTTAGGATCAAGTAATATGTTGTTATGAGTGTTAGGATCAAGTAATATGTTGTTATGAGTAGTTAGGGTCAAGTAATATGTTGTTATGAGTGTTAGGATCAAGTAATATGTTGTTATGAGTGTTTAGGATCAAGTAATATGTTGTTATGAGTGTTAGGGTCAAGTAATATGTTGTTATGAGTGTTAGGGTCAAGTAATATGTTGTTATGAGTGTTTAGGATCAAGTAATATGTTGTTATGAGTGTTAGGGTCAAGTAATATGTTGTTATGAGTGTTTAGGATCAAGTAATATGTTGTTATGAGTGGTAGGGTCAAGTAATATGTTGTTATGAGTGTTAGGGTCAAGTAATATGTTGTTATGAGTGTTTATGATCAAGTAATATGTTGTTATGAGTGTTAGGATCAAGTAATATGTTGTTATGAGTGTTAGGATCAAGTAATATGTTGTTATGAGTGTTAGGGTCAAGTAATATGTTGTTATGAGTGTTTAGGATCAAGTAATATGTTGTTATGAGTGTTAGGATCAAGTAATATGTTGTTATGAGTGTTTAGGATCAAGTAATATGTTGTTATGAGTGTTAGGATCAAGTAATATGTTGTTATGAGTGTTTAGGATCAAGTAATATGTTGTTATGAGTGTTTAGGATCAAGTAATATGTTGTTATGAGTGTTAGGGTCAAGTAATATGTTGTTATGAGTGTTAGGGTCAAGTAATATGTTGTTATGAGTGTTAGGATCAAGTAATATGTTGTTATGAGTGTTAGGATCAAGTAATATGTTGTTATGAGTGGTTAGGATCAAGTAATATGTTGTTATGAGTGTTAGGATCAAGTAATATGTTGTTATGAGTGTTAGGATCAAGTAATATGTTGTTATGAGTGGTTAGGATCAAGTAATATGTTGTTATGAGTGTTAGGGTCAAGCAATATGTTGTTATGAGTGTTAGGATCAAGTAATATGTTGTTATGAGTGTTAGGATCAAGTAATATGTTGTTATGAGTGTTAGGATCAAGTAATATGTTGTTATGAGTGTTAGGATCAAGAAATATGTTGTTATGAGTGTTAGGATCAAGTAATATGTTGTTATGAGTGGTTAGGGTCAAGTAATATGTTGTTATGAGTGTTAGGATCAAGTAATATGTTGTTATGAGTGTTAGGATCAAGTAATATGTTGTTATGAGTGTTAGGATCAAGTAATATGTTGTTATGAGTGGTTAGGATCAAGTAATATGTTGTTATGAGTGTTAGGATCAAGTAATATGTTGTTATGAGTGTTAGGATCAAGTAATATGTTGTTATGAGTGTTAGGATCAAGTAATATGTTGTTATGAGTGTTTAGGATCAAGTAATATGTTGTTATGAGTGTTTAGGATCAAGTAATATGTTGTTATGAGTGTTAGGATCAAGTAATATGTTGTTATGAGTGTTAGGGTCAAGTAATATGTTGTTATGAGTGTTTATGATCAAGTAATATGTTGTTATGAGTGTTTATGATCAAGTAATATGTTGTTATGAGTGTTTATGATCAAGTAATATGTTGTTATGAGTGTTTATGATCAAGTAATATGTTGTTATGAGTGGTAAGATCAACTAATATGATATTTCATTATTTCACTAACCAGTTGGAAGAGATTCTCCCAGAAATCTTGCGTCATCAGTCGGAAGAGGGCGAGGAAGGCCCAGCCGAATGTGTCATAGTTGGTGTAGCCATAGTTTGGATTCCTTCCTGCTTTCAGACATGTAAACCCATCTGGACACACCCTAGAGAATCACACATTATTATTATTATTATTATTATTATTATTATTATTATTATTATTATTATTATTATTATTATTATTATTATTATTATTATTATTATTATTATTATTATTATTATTATTATTATTATTATTATTATTATTATTATTATTATTATTATTATTATTATTTCTGTTATTGTAGCTGGTGAAGGCTACAGTATATAAAGCTTCTTCCTTACTTTCATCAGAATCAGAATCAGAAAGGTCTTTATTGCCAAGTATACTTTTCACATACAAGGAATTTGGTTTGGATGTTACTGGTTTAGCGGACAGACATCAACAGACAGATAATACAATAAAGTGGTGGAGTAAAATAAAATGAAATATGAGCCAAGTTAAGCACAATAGAATAATATATTTATGAAATAAAATATAAAATAAAATATAGCTCAACAGTGGGCAAGTATATAGTCCAGTAGGGTGTGTTAATGTAACACAGTGGGGGTGTCAGTGAGGGTCCTGAGCCTTGTTGATGAGGCTCACTGCAGAGGGGAAGAAACTGTTCTTGTGGGGTGAGGTTTTGGCCCTGGTGGACCACAGCCTCCTGCCAGAGGGGAGTGACTCAAACAGGTTGTGACCGGGGTGGTAGGGGTCGGCCACAATCTTACCTGCACGCTTCAGAGTTCTGGAGAGGCGTACAGGTCCTGGAGAGATGGCAGATTGCAGCCGATCACCTTCTCAGCAGAGTGGATGACACGCTGCAGCCTGCCTTGGTCCTTGGCCGTGGCTGCAGTGTACCATACTGTGATGGAGGAGGTGAGGATGGACTCAATGATGGCTGTGTAAAAGTGCACCATCATCATCTTTGGCAGGTGGAATTTCTTCAGCTGCCGCAGGAAGTACATCCTCTGGGATGTTTGTTCCCAAGAAGTGGAAGGACTCCACAGTGTCCACTGGGGGGTCACACAGGGTGATGGGGTAGAGTGGGGCTGGGGTCCACTGGGGGGTCCCACAGGGTGATGGGGTAGAGTGGGGCTGGGGTCCACTGGGGGGTCCCACAGGGTGATGGGGGTGAGTGGGGCTGGGGTCCACTGGGGGGTCCCACAGGGTGATGGGGGTGAGTGGGGCTGGGGTCCACTGGGGGGTCCCACAGGGTGATGGGGTTGAGTGGCGCTGGGGTCCACTGGGGAGTCCCACAGGGTGATGGGGTGAGTGGGGCTGGGGTCCACTGGGGAGTCACACAAGGTGATGGGGTTGAGTGGGGCTGGGGTCCACTGGGGGGTCACACAGGGTGATGGGGTTGAGTGGGGCTGGGGTCCACTGGGGGGGAGTCACACAGGGTGATGGGGTTGAGTGGGGCTGGGGTCCACTGGGGGGTCACACAGGGTGATGGGGTTGAGTGGGGCTGGGGTCCACTGGGGGGGAGTCACACAGGGTGATGGGGGTGAGTGGGGCTGGGTTCCTCCTGTAATCCACAACCATATCCAGTGTCTTGAGAGCGTTGAGCGTTGGTTCTGACTGCACCAGGTCAGCAGATGGGCAATCTCTGGTCAATTTCATACACGTCTTTCATACACATCTTTCATACACGTCTTTCATACACATCTTTCATACACATCTTTCATACACATCTTTCATACACATCTTTCATACACGTCTTTCATACACGTCTTTCATACACATCTTCAATGGCGCAGAGTGTTACATAGCATTGCATGTAACAGGACACACAATCAACTTAAAACAATAGATCAATGATAAATACATAATGAAAATTACAATAATAATACAGTTAATAAGCGAGAGCAATTAGCAGAAACAACAAAATGGTGCATTTATATAGCGATTTTATCCAAAGCGCTTTACAATTTGTTCCTCACATTTGACCCACTCACTCACACATTCACACACCGACGGGCGGAGGCGACCATGCAAGGTGCCAACCTGCTCATTGGGAGCAGTTAGGGGTTAAGTGTCTTACTCAGACGACTGCTCCACCTCCCGAGACAGGAGACAGAGGTTACACCCAAACATAGACTCCAGTAGATCCCGTCAGGAGACAGAGGTTACACCCAAACATAGAATCCAGTAGATCCCGTCAGGAGACAGAGGTTACACCCAAACATAGACTCCTGTAGATCCCGTCAGGAGACAGAGGTTACACCCAAACATAGACTCCAGTAGATCCCATCAGGAGCCAGAAGTTACACCCAAACATAGACTCCAGTAGATCCCGAGCCAGGAGCCAGAGGTTACACCCAAACATAGACTCCAGTAGATCCCGTCAGGAGACAGAGGTTACACCCAAACATAGACTCCAGTAGATCCCATCAGGAGCCAGAGGTTACACCCAAACGTAGACTCCAGTAGATCCCGTCAGGAGACAGAGGTTACACCCAAACATAGACTCCAGTAGATCCCGTCAGGAGACAGAGGTTACACCCAAACATAGACTCCAGTAGATCCCGAGCCAGGAGCCAGAGGTTACACCCAAACATAGACTCCAGTAGATCCCGTCAGGAGACAGAGGTTACACCCAAACATAGACTCCAGTAGATCCCGTCAGGAGACAGAGGTTACACCCAAACATAGACTCCAGTAGATCCCGTCAGGAGACAGAGGTTACACCCAAACATAGACTCCAGTAGATCCCGTCAGGAGACAGAGGTTACACCCAAACATAGACTCCAGTAGATCCCATCAGGAGCCAGAGGTTACACCCAAACATAGACTCCAGTAGATCCCGCCAGGAGACAGAGGTTACACCCAAACATAGACTCCTGTAGATCCCGTCAGGAGACAGAGGTTACACCCAAACATAGACTCCAGTCGATCCCGTCAGGAGACAGAGGTTACACCCAAACATAGACTCCAGTAGATCCCGAGCCAGGAGCCAGAGGTTACACCCAAACATAGACTCCAGTAGATCCTGTCAGGAGACAGAGGTTACACCCAAACATAGACTCCAGTAGATCCCGTCAGGAGCCAGAGGTTACACCCAAACATAGACTCCAGTAGATCCCATCAGGAGACAGAGGTTACACCCAAACATAGACTCCAGTAGATCCCGTCAGGAGACAGAGTTTACACCCAAACATAGACTCCAGTAGATCCCGAGCCAGGAGCCAGAGGTTACACCCAAACATAGACTCCAGTAGATCCCATCAGGAGACAGAGGTTACACCCAAACATAGACTCCAGTAGATCCCGTCAGGAGACAGAGGTTACACCCAACAAATAGACTCCAGTAGATCCCGTCAGGAGACAGAGGTTACACCCAAACATAGACTCCAGTAGATCCCGTCAGGAGACAGAGGTTACACCCAAACGTAGACTCCAGTAGATCCCGTCAGGAGACAGAGGTTACACCCAAACGTAGACTCCAGTAGATCCCGTCAGGAGACAGAGGTTACACCCAAACATAGACTCCAGTAGATCCCGTCAGGAGACAGAGGTTACACCCAAACATAGACTCCAGTAGATCCCGTCAGGAGACAGAGGTTACACCCAAACATAGACTCCAGTAGATCCTGTCAAGAGACAGAGGTTACACCCAAACGTAGACTCCAGTAGATCCCGTCAGGAGACAGAGGTTACACCCAAACGTAGACTCCAGTAGATCCCGTCAGGAGACAGAGGTTACACCCAAACATAGACTCCAGTAGATCCTGTCAAGAGACAGAGGTTACACCCAAACGTAGACTCCAGTAGATCCTGTCAAGAGACAGAGGTTACACCCAAACGTAGACTCCAGTAGATCCCGTCAGGAGACATAGGTTACACCCAAACATAGACTCCAGTAGATCCCGTCAGGAGACAGAGGTTACACCCAAACATAGACTCCAGTAGATCCCATCAGGAGACAGAGGTTACACCCAAACATAGACTCCAGTAGATCCCGTCAGGAGACAGAGGTTACACCCAAACATAGACTCCAGTAGATCCCGTCAGGAGACAGAGGTTACACCCAAACATAGACTCCAGTAGATCCCGTCAGGAGACAGAGGTTACACCCAAACATAGACTCCAGTAGATCCCGTCAGGAGACAGAGGTTACACCCAAACATAGACTCCAGTAGATCCCGTCAGGAGACAGAGGTTACACCCAAACGTAGACTCCTGTAGATCCCGTCAGGAGACAGAGGTTACACCCAAACGTAGACTCCAGTAGATCCCGTCAGGAGCCAGAGGTTACACCCAAACATAGACTCCAGTAGATCCCGTCAGGAGACAGAGGTTACACCCAAACATAGACTCCAGTAGATCCCGTCAGGAGACAGAGGTTACACCCAAACATAGACTCCAGTAGATCCCATCAGGAGCCAGAGGTTACACCCAAACATAGACTCCAGTAGATCCCGTCAGGAGACAGAGGTTACACCCAAACATAGACTCCAGTAGATCCCGTCAGGAGACAGAGGTTACACCCAAACATAGACTCCAGTAGATCCCGTCAGGAGACAGAGGTTACACCCAAACATAGACTCCAGTAGATCCCGAGTCAGGAGACAGAGGTTACACCCAAACATAGACTCCAGTAGATCCCGAGTCAGGAGACAGAGGTTACACCCAAACATAGACTCCAGTAGATCCCGAGTCAGGAGACAGAGGTTACACCCAAACATAGACTCCAGTAGATCCCATCAGGAGACAGAGGTTACACCCAAACATAGACTCCAGTAGATCCCGAGTCAGGAGACAGAGGTTACACCCAAACATAGACTCCAGTAGATCCCATCAGGAGACAGAGGTTACACCCAAACATAGACTCCAGTAGATCCCGAGTCAGGAGACAGAGGTTACACCCAAACATAGACTCCAGTAGATCCCGAGCCAGGAGCCAGAGGTTACACCCAAACATAGACTCCAGTAGATCCTGTCAGGAGACAGAGGTTACACGCAAACATAGACTCCAGTAGATCCCGTCAGGAGACAGAGGTTACACCCAAACATAGACTCCAGTAGATCCCGTCAGGAGCCAGAGGTTACACCCAAACATAGACTCCAGTAGATCCCATCAGGAGACAGAGGTTACACCCAAACATAGACTCCAGTAGATCCCGTCAGGAGACAGAGTTTACACCCAAACATAGACTCCAGTAGATCCCGAGCCAGGAGCCAGAGGTTACACCCAAACATAGACTCCAGTAGATCCCATCAGGAGACAGAGGTTACACCCAAACATAGACTCCAGTAGATCCCGTCAGGAGACAGAGGTTACACCCAACAAATAGACTCCAGTAGATCCCGTCAGGAGACAGAGGTTACACCCAAACATAGACTCCAGTAGATCCCGTCAGGAGACAGAGGTTACACCCAAACGTAGACTCCAGTAGATCCCGTCAGGAGACAGAGGTTACACCCAAACGTAGACTCCAGTAGATCCCGTCAGGAGACAGAGGTTACACCCAAACATAGACTCCAGTAGATCCCGTCAGGAGACAGAGGTTACACCCAAACATAGACTCCAGTAGATCCCGTCAGGAGACAGAGGTTACACCCAAACATAGACTCCAGTAGATCCTGTCAAGAGACAGAGGTTACACCCAAACGTAGACTCCAGTAGATCCCGTCAGGAGACAGAGGTTACACCCAAACGTAGACTCCAGTAGATCCCGTCAGGAGACAGAGGTTACACCCAAACATAGACTCCAGTAGATCCTGTCAAGAGACAGAGGTTACACCCAAACGTAGACTCCAGTAGATCCTGTCAAGAGACAGAGGTTACACCCAAACGTAGACTCCAGTAGATCCCGTCAGGAGACATAGGTTACACCCAAACATAGACTCCAGTAGATCCCGTCAGGAGACAGAGGTTACACCCAAACATAGACTCCAGTAGATCCCGTCAGGAGACAGAGGTTACACCCAAACATAGACTCCAGTAGATCCCGTCAGGAGACAGAGGTTACACCCAAACATAGACTCCAGTAGATCCCGTCAGGAGACAGAGGTTACACCCAAACATAGACTCCAGTAGATCCCGTCAGGAGACAGAGGTTACACCCAAACATAGACTCCAGTAGATCCCGTCAGGAGACAGAGGTTACACCCAAACATAGACTCCAGTAGATCCCGTCAGGAGACAGAGGTTACACCCAAACGTAGACTCCTGTAGATCCCGTCAGGAGACAGAGGTTACACCCAAACGTAGACTCCAGTAGATCCCGTCAGGAGCCAGAGGTTACACCCAAACATAGACTCCAGTAGATCCCGTCAGGAGACAGAGGTTACACCCAAACATAGACTTAGTAGATCCCGTCAGGAGACAGAGGTTACACCCAAACATAGACTCCAGTAGATCCCATCAGGAGCCAGAGGTTACACCCAAACATAGACTCCAGTAGATCCCGTCAGGAGACAGAGGTTACACCCAAACATAGACTCCAGTAGATCCCGTCAGGAGACAGAGGTTACACCCAAACATAGACTCCAGTAGATCCCGAGTCAGGAGACAGAGGTTACACCCAAACATAGACTCCAGTAGATCCCGAGTCAGGAGACAGAGGTTACACCCAAACATAGACTCCAGTAGATCCCGAGTCAGGAGACAGAGGTTACACCCAAACATAGACTCCAGTAGATCCCATCAGGAGACAGAGGTTACACCCAAACATAGACTCCAGTAGATCCCGAGTCAGGAGACAGAGGTTACACCCAAACATAGACTCCAGTAGATCCCGTCAGGAGACAGAGGTTACACCCAAACATAGACTCCAGTAGATCCCGTCAGGAGACAGAGCTTACACACAAACATAGACTCCAGTAGATCCTGAGTCAGGAGACAGAGGTTACACCCAAACATAGACTCCAGTAGATCCCGTCAGGAGCCAGAGGTTACACCCAAACATAGACTCCAGTAGATCCCGTCAGGAGACAGAGGTTACACCCAAACATAGACTCCAGTAGATCCCGTCAGGAGACAGAGGTTACACCCAAACATAGACTCCAGTAGATCCCGTCAGGAGACAGAGGTTACACCCAAACATAGACTCCAGTAGATCCCGTCAGGAGACAGAGGTTACACCCAAACATAGACTCCAGTAGATCCCGTCAGGAGACAGAGGTTACACCCAAACATAGACTCCAGTAGATCCCGTCAGGAGACAGAGGTTACACCCAAACATAGACTCCAGTAGATCCCGTCAGGAGACAGAGGTTACACCCAAACATAGACTCCAGTAGATCCCGTCAGGAGACAGAGGTTACACCCAAACATAGACTCCAGTAGATCCCGTCAGGAGACAGAGGTTACACCCAAACATAGACTCCAGTAGATCTCGTCAGGAGACAGAGGTTACACCCAAACATAGACTCCAGTAGATCCCGTCAGGAGACAGAGGTTACACCCAAACATAGACTCCAGTAGATCCCGTCAGGAGACAGAGGTTACACCCAAACATAGACTCCAGTAGATCCCGCCAGGAGACAGAGGTTACACCCAAACATAGACTCCAGTAGATCCCGTCAGGAGACAGAGGTTACACCCAAACATAGACTCCAGTAGATCCCGTCAGGAGACAGAGGTTACACCCAAACATAGACTCCAGTAGATCCCGTCAGGAGACAGAGGTTACACCCAAACATAGACTCCAGTAGATCCCGTCAGGAGACAGAGGTTACACCCAAACATAGACTCCAGTAGATCCCGTCAGGAGACAGAGGTTACACCCAAACATAGACTCCAGTAGATCCCGTCAGGAGACAGAGGTTACACCCAAACATAGACTCCAGTAGATCCCGTCAGGAGACAGAGGTTACACCCAAACATAGACTCCAGTAGATCCCGTCAGGAGACAGAGGTTACACCCAAACATAGACTCCAGTAGATCCCGTCAGGAGACAGAGGTTACACCCAAACATAGACTCCAGTAGATCCCGTCAGGAGACAGAGGTTACACCCAAACATAGACTCCAGTAGATCCCGTCAGGAGACAGAGGTTACACCCAAACATAGACTCCAGTAGATCCCGTCAGGAGACAGAGGTTACACCCAAACATAGACTCCAGTAGATCCCGTCAGGAGACAGAGGTTACACCCAAACATAGACTCCAGTAGATCCCGTCAGGAGACAGAGGTTACACCCAAACATAGACTCCAGTAGATCCCGTCAGGAGACAGAGGTTACACCCAAACATAGACTCCAGTAGATCCCGTCAGGAGACATAGGTTACACCCAAACATAGACTCCAGTAGATCCCGTCAGGAGACAGAGGTTACACCCAAACATAGACTCCAGTAGATCCCGTCAGGAGACAGAGGTTACACCCAAACATAGACTCCAGTAGATCCCGTCAGGAGACAGAGGTTACACCCAAACATAGACTCCAGTAGATCCCGTCAGGAGACAGAGGTTACACCCAAACATAGACTCCAGTAGATCCCGTCAGGAGACATAGGTTACACCCAAATATAGACTCCAGTAGATCCCGTCAGGAGACAGAGGTTACACCCAAACATAGACTCCAGTAGATCCCGCCAGGAGACAGAGGTTACACCCAAACATAGACTCCAGTAGATCCCGCCAGGAGACAGAGGTTACACCCAAACATAGACTCCAGTAGATCCTGTCAAGAGACAGAGGTTACACCCAAACATAGACTCCAGTAGATCCCGTCAGGAGACAGAGGTTACACCCAAACATAGACTCCAGTAGATCCCGTCAGGAGACAGAGGTTACACCCAAACATAGACTCCAGTAAATCCCGTCAGGAGACAGAGGTTACACCCAAACATAGACTCCAGTAGATCCCGTCAGGAGACAGAGGTTACACCCAAACATAGACTCCAGTAGATCCCGTCAGTAGACAGAGGTTACACCCAAACATAGACTCCAGTAGATCCCGTCAGTAGACAGAGGTTACATGGCCAAAACCCGTCCCACACTCACCCTCCCAGATGCTGAAAAACTGGTCCACGCCTTTGTCTCCTCCAGGCTGGATTACTGTAACGCACTTCTCATCGGGTTCCTAGCAAGAGTCTCCAGAGGCTCCAATAGATCAAGAACAGCGCTGCTAGGGTCCTGATGAGAGTGTGTAAACACGACCACATCACACCCATCCTCCACTCACTTCACTGGCTCCCCATCACCGGCCGGACTGAATACAAAATATCCCTTCTGACCCATCAATGCATCCACGGAGAAGGCCTCCCCTACCTCAAAGATCTCCTCACCCCAGAACCCTCCACCCGTAACCTTCGCTCCGCCAACACAAACCGCCTCCTTCCCCCCAGGACCAAGCTCCGCACCCTGGGGCCTTCTGCTGGGCTGCTCCCCGCCTGTGGAGCGCCCTCCCTGACCACCTCAGAGCACCACAGAGGGGCCTTCTGCTGGGCTGCTCCCCGCCTGTGGAGCGCCCTCCCTGACCACCTCAGAGCACCACAGAGGGGCCTTCTGCTGGGCTGCTCCCCGCCTGTGGAGCGCCCTCCCTGACCACCTCAGAGCACCACAGAGGGGCCTTCTGCTGGGCTGCTCCCCGCCTGTGGAGCGCCCTCCCTGACCACCTCAGAGCACCACAGAGGGGCCTTCTGCTGGGCTGCTCCCCGCCTGTGGAGCGCCCTCCCTGACCACCTCAGAGCACCACAGAGGGGCCTTCTGCTGGGCTGCTCCCCGCCTGTGGAGCGCCCTCCCTGACCACCTCAGAGCACCACAGACCCCTGTTTCTTTTAAAAGAGGACTAAAAACGTACCTCTTCAACAAAGCTTTTTCTTAGTTTTTAACCTTTTATACATTCCTTTGTGTTTTAACTATTTTTGTATGTTTTTATGCCTTGTTTTTATAATTGCCTATGTTTTTAAAGCCTATGTTTTTACCCTGTAGCACTTTGAGATTTGGTTCCAAATGTAAAGTGCATTACAAATTACATGTATTATTATTATCATTATGTGTATGATCAGTATTGCCATGACAACCCACCGCAACCAACCACACAGATCCAAGCCTGACACCCAGCCCATCCAACCACACAGATCCAAGCCTGACACCCAGCCCATCCAACCACACAGATCCAAGCCTGACACCCAGCCCATCCAACCACACAGATCCAAGCCTGACACCCATCCAACCACACAGATCCAAGCCTGACACCCAGCCCATCCAACCACACAGATCCAAGCCTGACACCCAGCCCATGTAGACCTGACACCCAGCCCATGTAAAAGAGAGTGGCTAGATAAGAGTCAAACAGAGTGAAATCAAACCAAATGAAGACTCACCCTGCATCGGAACTGTTCCCACAGAGCATTGCATCCAGCTGGCCACTCAGATAGTAGTGGTTCTCTGTTAGAGAGATATAGTCACATGTACAGAGAGAGAGAGAGAGAGAGAGAGAGAGAGAGAGAGAGAGAGAGAGAGAGAGAGAGAGAGAGAGAGAGAGAGAGAGAGAGAGAGAGAGAGACTGGTGAGGAAGGCTAGCTCTGTAGTGTGATTAGTGGGAGTACTACTATGATCACTGGCAGACTCAGGGCCCCCACGGAGCCCCCACGGTTAAAAAACGTCACGCTAAAGTGCCCTTTGAGTGGCGAAAATGAGAGGACGTGCCCTATTGCTGCCCTTCACATCGGAAAACATAGCAAGATCATTAAATAACATGTCTTAATGAGTGCTCTGTTAGTGGATTAAATGTGATGCAGCTTACTAAGGCAGGCTTTCCCAAAGTGGGTGCCAAGATGAAGACAGTCTAGGGGTGTTGCCAAATAGTTAAACCCTGTGTAGCCGAGCTCGTATTGCCATCTCTGCGTTGTGTTAAAGTTCGACCCCTGTTAAGGGATTTCCCCGAGTGAGTCTCGAAGAGGTGAATTCACCTTTTGGTAACGTGTCTGCATGCCTTTTATGGGTGGATAAATCAATCAATCAATCAATCAATCAAATAGATTTATATAGCACATTTAGACAGGACACTTGTCAACCAAAGTGCTTCACAGTAAGTCGCATAGCTAAAAACAAAGAAAAGTGCTAAAGAATAGAATAAACTTGACTTATTGACTTACTTTCTCTTTTTCCCCCTTTCTTTTTCCATCTTTCTCCCCTCCCAATGTTAGTCATTATGCCAATTCCCAATCCCCTACCTGGTCGTTGCGTGCTCTGCCCCCTACCGTCAGTTTGGGGGGGCGGAGACTATCACACGCTTCCTCCGACACATGTGTAGCCAATCCCCACTTCTTTTCACCTGGCAGCGCGGACTCTCACTGGGGGAGTGTAACGTGTGGAAGGATCACACTACCTCTCCCAGGACCCGACCTTGCTGTGCAGGCGCCCCGACCGGTCTGTAGGAGTTGCTGTTTTTACAACGACCAGGACCCACCCTCGTCGGCTTCCCACCCGCTAACACTGGCAATTGTGTCAGTATGGACGTTCGGCCAAGCTGGAGGCACCACAGCTGGATTCGATCCCACTGTCTCTGTGGTG